>NC_092875.1:233361896-233672373 GCF_028372415.1 Notamacropus eugenii | reverse complement strand
CTTTTTTTGCATCCCAGTGTTTAGCATAGTGCCTGGCATATGGTAGGAACTTTATAAATGTTTATTGGTTGATTTAGGCATGAAAATTAGCATGAAGGCCATTCTCAAGGACAGGTGTAATCAGAACAATGTAGCAAGGATGAAAGTGTGACACAGTAGAAAGTGCTAGACTTGAAATCAGGAGACTTAGATTTGAATCCTGGGTTCTTTCCCTTAGTTGCCTGCAAACCATTTAAATTTGCATTAAAGGGCCAAAGTGTCCAGAATGCAGGAGGTGATTGAAGCGCGGCTTAACTGCTAGCGTTGTGAGGATCAAATGAGTTAATATTTGTATAATGCTTAACATGGTGTCTGGCACAGAGTGGACACTGTATGAGTGCCAACTGTTACTATTACTAACTGATAATAAGGAAGACCTTGGGTTGAATGTAGCTGCAGACACTACTAAAGAGACCTTAGAAATGCCTCATTTTCCTCTTCTGTTAAAATTGTGGTGATAAAAGTACTTGTTGCACGGCTAAAGATCAAATGAGATAATATACGTAGTGTGCTTTTGCAGACCTTTGAAGTATTATATCAATATTAGTTGCTATGATTGATTTTCATTGAACTAGAACAGCTATTCTCAGTGTCTTCTGGGGACTTGAGTCTCTGTGTGTTTGTAGTTGTTCAATTGTGTCCAACTCTTCATGATCCTATTTTGAAGTCTTCTTGGCAAAGATATTGGAGTGGTTTACTTTTTCCTTCTCTAGCTCATTTTACAGATGAGAAAACTGAGACAAACAGGGTTAAGTGACTTGCCCAGGGTCATACAGCTAGTAAGTGTCTGAGACCATATTTGATCTCAGGTTGATGAGTCTTCCTGACTCCAGGCCAGGCATTCTATCTATTGGACCACCTAGCTGCCCGTTTTTTAAGATTGTAGGGGAGTCCTGAAACCAAAAAGTTTGATGACTGCTAATGTGTCTCTAAATGTTTTTAAAGCTTAGTGATATTAAGTACATATAACATTCAGAGGGAGCATGTTAATACCCAGTTCCTGATACTGCTTTTACTGTTGTTTAGGCTAGTGCTGTCTAACTGAAAAAAAGGTTTAGCACTACAGGTTGAATATTGACTTAGAAAATCACATATTGACATTAGCTATGTTGTATTGTATTTCTCTTTATTATGTTAAACATTTCCCAATTACCCTTTAATTTGGATCAAGTCTAATTGGGCAGGGCTGATCTTGATACCTCTGCTTTAGTCAGTTCTGTAAATTCTCTCTGGGTCATACCTTCAGTCCCCATCTCTTCTCACCTCATTGAAAATGCAAAAACATTTAATATAGTGATAGTGTATATGACATTGTGCTATTCTCACCTGCCTTTCTGCTATAAGGAGAGTGGAGTGGCATGTGTGTTTGCAGTGTGTTTAATGATCTGTTTTCCTAGAATATATTGGTTTTTTAATTGATGTTTAGTTTCCTTTGGATTAGCTTTTTTTTTGAGTGAAGTTATAAGTGCCACCTGGCTGCTACAAATAAGAAATACTAAAGAATTTCAGAAATGGGGAGATCATTGTGCATTGGGTATTTAGACAAAAGTTTGCAAAAGCAGGTGGAAACTTGAGCTGGCCTTTCTGGTGTAGTTGGTTTCCAGATAAGCAGAAAGAAGACATTGCAGTTAGCTGGGGAATGCAGTTTAGTTATAAGTAGACCGGTTTGACCTGAACCAGAAGGTTTATTTATGCAGAGAAGTAGTGAAAGGTAAACATGAAAGGTAAACCCAATTTAAAATTGGGTTGATGAAAGCCTTGAATGTTAGGTGGAGGCATTTGAATATTATTCTATCTGCAATAGGAAGTCATTGAAGTTTTTGGAGAAGGAAATGGACCTGCTGAAAATGATGTTTTGGTTAGATTAATTTTGCTGAAGTATGTACAGTTCATTGGAGGGAGAGAGGAGGAAATTAGGCTGGGAAACCAGTTAAACTATTACTGTGGTCCAGTTTGAATTAGTATGGTGGCCATGGAAATGCAAATAAGAAGTTGCATGTGATAACCCTGAGAAAGGAAGAATGACTTGGTGACTGATGGGATATAGAGAATAAAGAAACATGAAAGGTTAATAACTAGATATTACACTTTTATAAAAAGCCTTGATATTATCCTGGCTAAGTTCTCCCTGCACAGCAGAACCTGATCTTTCCAACATTACTTCACTCTGCTCCCATTTATATATTCTACAGTCAGCCCTACTAACTTTTTAGCTGTTTTCCTATCTTATCCTGTTTTCTCGACTGTACATTTGCTTAGGTTAATTTCCAGGCTTGGAATACATTCCCTCCAAATTGCCTATTATATTAGTTACTGACATTCTTTTCTTCAAGTACAATTCTCCCCCTTTTAGCCTTTTCTGATATTCCTTCTAACTCAAAGGAATCTCTTTCCCTGTGTTTTTTTCTTCATAGTACTCTTTGCATCTTGCTTGTAGGTCTTCCTCCTTAGATTGTAAACTACTTGAGGGAGCAGATAATATTTTTTTCTATCTTTTTACCCCCAGTACTTAGCGTAGTGCCTGGCACATAGTGGGTGGGCACTTAATAATCATTTAATTGAATGAATCAGCTCTGTGAATCTGAAGAGTAGCAAGCAGCCTGACAGAATATGTAGAGTACTTGACTGGGAGTCAGTAAGACTGAGATACTTCACTGCCATTTTGCTGTGGCTAGGTTAATGGCTCCTTTAGTGTCAGGGCCCTCACCCATAATCTGAAGAAGATAATAATGCCAAACTCAGGGTTGTTGCTAGGCTGCAGTGAGATTAGGTTAAATAAAATTGAATGGATTCCCTTGAAACAGGTAGTGATTCTCCTTCTTGGAAGTCTCCAATTTAAAGGCTAGATAACTATTTTATTAGGTATTTTGTAGTGGGAATTATTTTTATAGATTGGACTAGGTGATTGAAGTCCCATTTAACTTAAAATTCTGTGATGGTGATGATGATGATTCCTTAGATGGACCGTATCTGGAGTATTGTGTTCATTTCTGGGCACCAAGTTTTGTGTTTTTGTTTTGTTTTGTTTTACAAAAGGCAAGTTTAATAAGATTATTGAAATATATTTTGTAAGTTCTTAGAAAGGACTGGTATTTGAATACATAGGAATATAATGACCAAAGTAACTATTTCTCATTGATGTAAATGGGATTATTTTTAATTTCTTAAGCAAGTCACTTTAACCTTTTTTGGAATTTATTGCTTCACCCTGTAAGACAAGGAAACTGGATGAGATGATGTTCATGTGTACTGAAAGTATTTTTATTCATATTTGTGAAAGTTATTTATTGCTGAAAATGTGCCGACAAGATTAACTGTAGCAAAAATGTGTATTGTATCTAAATCCTATGATTTAGAAATGAAAGGACTTCAGTAATCATCTGGTTCAAGTCTTTCCTTTTACACAGGAAACTGAGGCTCAAAGAAAAGAGTAAGCCGACTTGTCCAAGATCATAAAGAGAGTAAGAAGCAGAGTTGGGATTCTGAGCCCATTTTTCAGTAAATTGTAAAATGTGAGGTTTGTAAGCCTACATTTTAGTCATGTTAGTTACTCATTTAGGTGTTGAATAATATCTAGAGAAACACCACTATTTGTGGGAGGCCAGAGAAAGGCAATACAAGATCAGTTTCATTACATGGACATTTACAAGCTGCTGATACCTGTGGAGTCAGCACCAAGACTATTTGGTTTTCAGGGAGTCTAGAGATTCTTAAATTGTGTCTTTTTAACCTGTTTTTCTAGGTGAGTTATTTTTGATATTAGATATCTTAAATTCTCTAATGTTTTTCCAATCTTTTGTTTTTTTTCCCCCTTAATAGTTCTTATGATCTCATGGACTCATTGGCTTCTGTCTAGTCCATTCTAATTTCTAAGTGAATCTGTTGCTTAGGTAAGGTTTACCTTTTTTTCTTTTGAGCTTTTTATTTCCTTCCATTTCTTTGCTCCATGCTTTATTTCAGTTTTAATCTCTTGCTTCAGTTCTTCTAGATATTCATGTAGTCTTTATGGAAAATCCATTTTTCCTTTGAGTCTCAGCTTGCAGTTTTTATGGAGTTACCCTTTCCTAGTCACAGACTTTCCTGGTAGTCCCTGCGCTTCCCTACTGCCTGTGGACTTCTGTACTGAAGAGTACAGAAAGAAGTATAAAAACTGAATTTTTTGTACTTCTGGGGTGGAAGAGGCCCCCTACTATAATTTCTCATTGGGTGTCTTGATCATGTTTTGATCTTGTGTGTATTTTAGGTTTTTGCTGGAATAGATATGAATAAGCTGGGTGTTCTGCTTCCCATGCTGGAAGCCATCTTGGCCTGCAGTCATCCTCTTTAAGGAATGACTTTGACCACTTTATAACTTACAGTTGCCCTGTCATTCTGTTGTTTCGGTTGAGTTTATCTCTTCATGACTCCATATGGGATTTTCTTGGCAAAGATGCTGAAGTGGTCCCCTTCTCCAACTCATTTTACAGATGAGGAAACTGAGACAAATAGGCTTAAATGACTTGCCCAGGGTCACATAGCTAGTAAGTGTCTGAGGCTGGATTTGAATTTGGGTCTTCTTGACTCAAGGCCCAGTATTTTGTGTACTCTGTCCCCTAGCCACAATTGCTTAAAAAAAAACGTAATCAAGATATGTATGCTTCTTTGACCTATGATGATGATTGTCTTTTCTGTTAAAAACAATAAAAATGTTCAGATTTTGGAAATATGTTTATTTATGTCTATACATCCATAGAAATGAGAGATTTGGACCAAATAACCTCCAGCGTCTCATCTGGCTCCAGATGGATGATCCTTAAATTTTTCTGAAGTAATTTGTTTGAATTTCTCTTTCTTGCTATTATGTTATTATTAATAATTATTATTATATTACATATCAATAATAATTATCACTATTACATAGTGCCTTGTAATATTTTTAACTGTTGACCTGTTGAACACCAGCTTCCCCTCCCTTTCCCATCAAAACAAACAAATACTGTGAGGTTGTTGGAGACAGAAGCTTTGTATTTCAGTGTACGTCTTAGGTCACCCAGTGCATGTCAGAAGATGGGCTTAAACTCAGATCTTCCTGACTGTAAATCCACCTCTGTCCACTATACCAAGATGCTTTGATGCTTCTTAAGAGCTTAACATATTCTTTTAGAATTCAGTGCCCATCGAGCTCAGTCCATTTTACACCAGAGAAACCTCTTTTCACCTTCCCACCACCATCAATGGGGAAAAAGCAACAAAGCCACTGTAACACATATACATAGTCTAGCAAAACAAATTTTTATATTGTCCATATCCAAAAAATGTCTTCTTTTTGCACTGTGAATTGTAGGGCTAAATCTTGATTTTTAAGGTGGTAAAGTCTGAAGAAGAATGGTTGTTTTATTATTATAAGGCTGTGGAAGACCCGTGCAGAGGAGATGGAAGGAAACAAAAGAGAAAATTGAAGTGAAGAGGCAGGGGTTGATTAGAGCAACGTCTTGAAGAAGGTGGGAAGCATTTTAGAGGCCTCAGTGAAGGAGGAAGGCTCAGCTCTTAGTTTAGAGGAAAGAAGGGAATGATTTGAGGACATTGAGTGAGGTTTTGAAGTATAGTGGAAGAGACTTGAGGAAACCTGAAATGTATGGATTCAGTCTTTTCAGGTAAGTAGGAGATGGTGAAGAGAAAAGGATTGGGGTGGAATTGTGGGGAATGTGATAGGGAATAAAAAAAATAGTATCCAGAGTAGAGGTCTGGCTTAGTATGTGAGACTTTGAAGAACCAAAGCAACTCCTATCTTCCAAATGGTGCTTTGAAAGAGAAGGTATTTTATAGCTATTTTAGTTATAAACCTTTCAGATATATTTCCCGGTGAGTTTTAAGACTGGTAGAGCAAATGTGTGTGTTCATCCTTCATTGCTGAAGAAGACCATGCCATCAGAGAAATAATGACATGACTTTGTTTTGAGTGAGGGAGGGCTGTGCAGGTCACCAGCCTCACTTCTCCTCCAGAGCCATCTGAATCCAGTGACCAGATATGCATCAGGATGACTGGAGGTGACGCAGGATGAGGCATTTGGGGTTAAGTGACTTGCCCGAGGTCACACAGCTAGTGAATGTCAAGTGTCTGAGGTGAGATCTGAACTCAGGTCCTTTATTAAGACTGTGTATTTATTTTAAAACTGTACGTGTATCCTGCTAGTTGTAAAACTGGTAAAGCAAGCTATTGGCTTTCTGGCTTCCTTTTAAAGATGTTATCAAGTTTAACAGACTATCAGCTTTATTGTTAAACTCATTTCAATAGATTTTAATTGAGCAATCGGTCTTCATTTTTTTCTGTTTATCTTGCTTGTCCTTTTGCATGCATGAATGATTCTTATTATGTACACTGATTAATACTCAAGATGTAGACAGAAAAGATTATTTCAGTTGCAGTGAACACTGTGTGGTTTTGACTTGTTGATCTGCTGTCTTGGGATACTTTTATTAACTACTGCTGTAGTATATATAGCTGTGGTGTGCCTTGTCTCATTTGGGTGCTGAAAGCACTCAGTGTTTCTTATAACTTTGAAAAGTACTTATTTGTTTCTTGACTGCTTCCCCCCCCCCCCCCGCCAAAATCGAGAGTACTTATTTTAGTTGTTTGTGAACTATTAAACCAATAGGAAATGATACGGACTAACAGAGAGAGCATTGGTTCTGGAGTTGAAGGACTTTGGTTCAACTTCTTTCCCGACCCTGCCACTGTGACCTTGGTCAAGGCACTTAACTTACCTGGGCCACAGTTTCCTCATCTGTAAAATGTGGGAGTTGGCAAGAAAAACAAAACCTGTTACAGATTTGTTTAGTGAGGCAAAACAAGTTCCTGCATTAACCGCATCCTCCCCGCAATCCACCCCCCAAAATAAGAAAGAAATGCATTTAATGAATACTTACTCTCTTCCCTCATTCCTACCTCCTCCCCTCAGAAATTTAAACTACATACACACACACTCACTTGCACACACGCACGCACGTGCAGATAATTATGGTGCCAGGGGAGCACTAGCATCTGAAGATTTCAAGACAGGTCTCCTAATAGGAGCTGGGTACCTGAGCTGTTCTGTGAAAGAAGCTAAGGATTTTGAGAATCTGGGGGACAGCAGTGGAGCAAAGAGGGAGAAGCCTGTTCAAAGGCATGGAGGTGGGAGATGCAACATTAATTCTGTTAGATATTTGTACAGTTTTAGTATACATTGTTGCTGACTATTTATTCCTTTCTAACTTTTACATTTTAAAGCCCTTCTTCTGTCACATTGGCTGGTGTGTTAATCATTGTTCTGTAGTTAAATGTTACTTAGGAAAAATTTTAAAGTTTAGAGGTAGTCGAGCAAGCACATCTGCTTCTTCTTCGTTATGCAATTCTAGCCTTTCATTACTACAGTAAGCCTTTAGCTGTTCTTTCTGGTTTCATTCTTTCCCTACCATTCTGTATTGCACAGTGCCACTTAATAAATCTTTCTGAACCTGCTGCACCTTTTCATTATGCCATTCTTTTTAGAAATTGGTATTGACTTTATTGGCTTTAGATCAAGTCTGAACACAGTTAAAATACTTTACATTTACATGTTTTATTCTCCCCATTAGATTATATGCTCCATAAGCAGTGTCGCTTTCATTTTAGTCTGTATCCTTAGCATTAAGCAAAGTGTAGCGTTCTACATAAAACAGGTGCTTCTTAATAAATGATGGATTGGATGAAAATTTAAGTTGATCTGGGAGATGTAGGAGAAAGAAAATTGGGTGATGTGAGTCCTCAGTTTTGTTCCTGGCTTTACTACCACTTAAAAGTTTGTGGTTATGAATATGTCACTCATCTTCTCAGAGACTCAGTTTTCTCACTGCCCTGGCTACCTCATATTTTTATTGTTCGGATCAAATGAGATCGTTTACTTTTATGCAGCAGTTAGCAATTTTCAAAGTTTTATTAGTGTGCAAGAAGATTATTTAAAGTCAGGAGCAAACTGTTGACATGAGGAGAAATTGGTTTGACTTAATATTAGTAGCAATTAATCCATTGCATGAGCTGCTTACCATTTTTGAGTAATTGCCATGTAGCAGAAGTACAATGGCTAATGAAGTCCCAAAAGTGATTATGTATGTCATTACATGACATATTAACTTAATTGTGAGTTATTTGAGTGTAACAATAAGCACTAGTATGATGTCTTCCTAGTTTGTTGTTCAAATATGGTATTATGATTGGTCCCAACTTTAAAAAAAAAACAAAGGAACTTTGATGAATAATATAGCTAAGACTATTCCAGAATAGTGATTGTGATATTTTTTATTTTTTGTTTTTTCTAATTTTCAAAAAATTTTAGCATTTCTGTTTTTAAATTTTGAGCATATAGTTGGATCACAGTCACCAAAGAGACAAGGACAGAAAAGTCACACCGTAGTTATCTCATCATGCTTGCGTTACTCTTCCTACTTTGTTGAAGAAGTTCTAGGTCTTTTTCCACACAGGGCAGCTCTGTAATATGAACCAAGGGCAAAAGATTTAAAGAAAAAGTAGGGGCCTTTTTTTTAACTTTTAAAATATATCTTTATTTATTTTTAGTTTTCAGCATTCACTGTTATAAGATTTTGAGTTCTAAATTGTTCCCCTCTTCTTCCCCTCCCCCTTCCAAAAGCAGCATGCAATTTGATATAGGCTATATATGTACAATTATCTTAAACATATTTTCACATTAGTCAGGTTGTCATAGAAGAATTAGAACAAAAAGGAAAAACCATGAGACAGAAAACAAAAAACAACAAAAAAGAAAATAGTATGCTTTGATCTGCATTCAGATTCCATAATTCTTTCTCTGAATGTGGATAGCATTTTCTATCATGAGTATTTGGTCTTAGATGATTGCATTGCTTGGAAGAGCTAAGTCTATCAAAGTCTGTCATCTCATAATGTTGTTGTTACTGTGTACAGTGTTCTGGTTTTGCTCACTTCATCAGTTCATGTAAATGTTTCCAGGTATTTCTGAAATGTGATATTCCTTTCAAGGAGTTTGCTTTCAAGAACACTTCTTTGAGGACTATAAAAATTTGAGAACATTCTGTATAGATTCTTGGTAGACTGCTTAGATTCCACTGCTTAATATTCCTAGAAAATGAAAAGTGTATACTTCAGTTATAGTAAAGAAATAGTTTAAAAAAAAAAAGGAGGGAAGGCTCTTCCCTCATTTAAGGAAGCAGATGCATTGCATTCCTTAGTTTTTTACTTGGATTGACTATGAACTTCTCTTTGCTTTTGCAGGTGTAATGGATAGGTAACAGAGAAGAATTTCACTTACTTGTCAAGGAGTCAAAATGACTGAGTGCTTCCTGCCTCCTACCAGCAGTCCCAGTGAACACCGTAGGGTGGAGCATGGCAGTGGTCTTACACGAACTCCCAGCTCTGAAGAGATCAGCCCTACTAAATTCCCTGGACTATACAGGACTGGTGAGCCATCACCTCCCCATGACAGCCTACATGAGCCTCCAGATATAGTATCTGATGATGAAAAGGAACATGGAAAGAAAAAAGGAAAATTTAAGAAAAAGGAAAAAAGGAGTAAGTGGAATTTCTCTTTCTCCTTTACATACAATTTTCCAACATAGTCTTTTTAGTCTGAAAAAATTGTTATACTCTATAGTCAAAATGAATCATAGTATTTCCACAGGAATATTTCATGTTTCAGTTGAAAAGTTGCTGACTGCTAACTGTTCCTCTCTGGGGGGAGAGGAGAGGGAGGTACAGACCCCCCCAGTCTTCCCTGGACCTTCCAAACTGACATCTGCCTGTTCTTACCTGACCCCTCCTAGTTTCCCAGATGGATCCTGGGTAGTCCTTGGTGCACACTTTTTTCCTGGCAACCAAGGTGTGCCTTGCCCCTGGTGAGCCCTTGGTCCCCCCACATCAGTGTGCACAGACCTCCCTGGCTCCCTGTCTAGCCCTGTGTTGGCTCATTCTGACTTTTTAAAAATTTCCCCATCAGTGTCTGGTTTGTTCAGAAGAACTGTTTTGTTTTGAGTGGTCTTGCTGTACTGCTTCCTGCTGTCCTACCATCTTGGCTTATTTCCACTTAAACTTGAAGGGTTGTTAGTTTCCTAATCTCTAAAATATGGATGATCATATTCGTTCTGTACTTTACAGGATTATAGGTGGAAAATAGAGACCTTTAAGATGTTTGTGACTTTTCTGTTCATTTCAGATTTTTTTTTAAGTTTTGCGAACTGCTTTATATATCACATATGATCCTCACAAGAAACCTGGGAGGTATTTGCTATTATCAATTCAGATATTTTTAATAAGTGTCCAATCCGTGCAGTAAATGTTCCAAATGTACAAAGATCAAAGTGAAGTGGCTTGACCTGGAAAAAGGCTAAATTCTACTATCATACAGTCTGCACACAAAAGAGAATCATGCAAAGCAATTTTCAAGGAAGAAAATACTAGTAACTTAGATCGAGAAAGGTTAAGTGTAGGCTGTGATGCCTGAGTCATACTTTGAAGGAAATTAGGGATTCTAAGAAGCAGAGTTGAAGAGGGAGCACTTTCTTGGCATTGAAGACTGCTTTTGTGCAAAGGCAGTGGAGGCTGAAGTTGGGAAAATGTGTCTGAGAAGGAGCTTGGATGCCACTTTGATTGGAATAGAGTGTGTGTGTGTGTGTGTGTGTGTGTGTGTGTGTGTGTGCGTGTGTGCGTGTGTGTCTGTCTGTCTGTCTGTCTCTGTCTCTGTGTGTGTCTGTAATAATGAGATAAAACTGGCAAGGCAGATTGAAGCTAGAAAGCTTTAAACTCCAGATTGAGGATCTTTCATTTTATCTTAAAGGAAATAGCCACTGAAGATGTTTGAGTTGGGGCAGGGAGGAGGAGTAGTGATGTCTCTGGGGTAAATGATGTAATTTTTACTAATTTCATTTATAGAACCTCCTAACTTTTCTGTCTTCATTTTCTGTTATCTCTAATCCATGCTTAGCATAGTTCCTGAGATAATCTTCCTAACTTGCATCGGATCATATTACTTCCATATATGAAAGCTTTGAAAGGTTCCTCACTGCTTGCCAAGTAAAGCGTAAACTACTCTGACTCTAGCATTCAAGACCTTCCTTTGTATTCTAATCTAATTTTCCAGCTGTTACCCTGTTTCTCTTTATGTACTTTATGTTGCAACCTAACTACTATTGTTTAATTGGCTGTTATTTGCTTTTCCTTAATATAGCACTTTTCAGAATTTATGTCTACATTCATTACTTTGCCTGGAAAATCCTTTGCCTATATTCCTGCTGGAAGAAATTCTTTCTTTCAAACTCAAATCAGAGGCTGCCTCTTCTGTGATTGGACGATGCTCCCTGATGGTTCTACCTCTCCTTCGTCAAGAAGTGATCCCTGTCTTTGAATTTGTCAGTCCGTCCTGGCCTCTCCTTTGCATTTCTTACATAGCACTTTATACTGCAGTTATTTTTATTAATGTTTTCTCTCCTGTATGAGTTCATTGAGAATAGGGATTGGGTCTTTTTTATGCTTAGAATCTTGCATATGGTGTTGTACTTCATAAGTATTTAATAATATTTATTGAATAAAAAAAATCATTTGCACACAGCCATATGTACAGACGAATTCTAGCTAGAAGAACATTCCTTGGGAGTCAGAAGACTAGGTTTAAATCTTACCTCTGTAACCTGGCTGGTTCCATGACATTAGTCATTCAAGCCATTTCATCCCTGTGAGGCCTCAGTTTCCTTATCAGTAGCTATAGTTTGGTGACTAATAACACTTCTGTGACCTGTCTGCTAGGATCATGGGATTTTTGTGAAAATTAAATTAATAAAGGTAAACCATAAAGTCCGATATGAAATTTAAGCCATTGTAATAATGCAACAACTTGTAATATTGCTTTACAGTTTACAGAATACTTTCCCATGTGAGAGTAGCCAGGTAAATAATAACCATGTGAAAGAAGCTAGGGCAAATGAGAAGATCCATATAATTTAGAGGAGGAAATTAAAGCGCAGAGAGGATCTTTTAATGTAGTGCTTTCTCTTTGTCAGGCACTATGCCGAATCCTTTTTTCACATGGTTATTATCTCATTTGATCCTCATGACCACCTTGGGAGGCAGGTGTTGTTATTATCTCCATTTTACAGATGAGGAAACTAAAGCAAAGAGGGAAAGTGACTTGCCCGTGGTCACTACATAATTAGTAAGTGTCTAGGCTGGATTTGAACTTGGGTTTTTCTGACACTAGACCTGTTGCTCTAACCACTGCCCACAGGTCATATATTGTTTAAATTTTCACAGGTATACTTGAGTATTAGAGATCTTATATGTCATGCCAGAATAATTTCATGTGTTTAAAAACCGATCAAGGTAAACCACCTAACTTAAATAATTAGCTCCAAAAATAGAGAAGTAACCTTATACTTTGCTAATTGTTTTTTGATGTGACACTGTCCAGAGTTTGTATGTCTCTATTTAAATTTATTATCTATTTAAATAAAACTATAAAATGTGAGAACTAGAATGACTGTCTGGTGGAGACTCTTTGTTTTACAAATGAGGACATGGAATCCTAGAGATGCTGCTCAGAGCCACATAATGAGTTCATGGGAGTTCTTGACAGAACTAGAACTCAGGTCTTTTAAACCCTAGTCTCATCCTTTTTTCACCAATATCATACTACCTTGCCTTTCTACCCACTAAGTACTTCAGGCCCACTTCTGGCCCATAGGAAACTATTTGTTTTAATAGTAATAATACCTTATTTTTTTTTCAAATTACACATAAAGAAAGTTTTCACTTTTTTAAGATCTTTGAGTTCCAAACTTTTTCTCCCTTCCCCTTCACCAGCCATAGGAAACTATTGAGAAGAATGAGAAATAGACTTTAGTAGTAGCAGAAAACCCATCCTGAGAGATACAAGATTGGTGTGGTTAAGTAAACCCAATCTATACAAATCTTGGCTTAGAAAACAAACATAGTCTATTAGTCCAGATATAAATAGAACTTGGCTCCTCCTCCTCCCTCTTCCACTCCAATCTGCATATATCTAAAACCTGATATCATGTCTGATAATGCTAACCTAGACTTGATGGATACTTCTCTGATACATTCAATAGTAATAATTTCCTAGTTTTTCATTATTAGTAATAGTACTAGCTCAGTGCTACATAGAAACTAGAGAGAACTGGGAAAAGCCTCTTACATTTTAGAGTGTGGGTCTTCTGTTTTCAAAAAGGAGTCCCAGTGGAGGGCTTTAAATTGTTCAGGGCCAATGAAAATTACCACAATTAACTCTGCAGTCTTCAGGAAACTTCCGTTTGTTTTTGTGGTTGAGGTTTGTGTCAAACCTCAGTGGAAATTTCAGAATGAAAGTGACAGAGCTGGCAGAAAACAGGCTTTGAAACTTGGGAGCAAAGTTGAGGATGTCCCAACATCTCAGTGTTGGATACTTCAGAAGTCATCCAGCCCAGCCCATACTTGAAAATTAATCTCCTCCTCTGTATCTTTGACAAGCTGATGTTCAGGCCTCTACTTGGAGTCTTCCAGTGAACCCATTTTCTTTTGAGGCAGCACATTCCATTTATGGACATCTTGAGTTTTTTACGAAAATTTTCCTTATGTCATCTGCTTCTACAGCTTCTACCTGCTAATTAGTGTCTTATTTAAGTGTAAGGACCCATCTAGGGAAGGAGAGGGCTGGCAGTTAGTTTCATTTTAAAAATCTTATCTTTCTAGTTTTTGATGTAACACCATTCAAATTCCCCTCGCCCCCCCCCAATCTGAATGGAATGTTGAGGGATAGAGGCATAAGGGCATACGTCCTGAGCTTAAGCAGAAAACTTGAATTACACAGTCATTGGCTAATAAGGGTCTCCAGCTCCACAAATGTAACATTGATCAGACTTAAAGAGCTTTCAAAAGTTGAGTTTGGAGATATTATTTTATTTTCTGTTATTTGAATGTTATATCAGTACCCTTGGAAATTTGGTCAAAAATACTATAAAATGGTGGTAGAAGTGGGGAGTCTCAGACTTTTTTTTTAATTTGGCTAAAAGTTACAGTATTAAATAAAATGGCAACTTTTCCATCTTCTGCTAAATAGGAATCAGATACATTTATTGTCTTTAAATATTCTTTGCATTAAGTCAGCAGTATTTGGTTTTTAATATAGGTTTAGATGTTTTGAGTTTTTTAAAAATTCCTGTAATATTTTGGAGCTTAACTTCTCATGTTTGTTTTTATACATTTCTTCACTAGGTTCCTTCTGATTTTCCTGTTTAGGAAAAGTGATAGATTCCAGTAAAATAGATCTGTACCTTTTTTGCATCTTAGTTGGTTTAATTATTTTTGCTTGCTTTTCACTGCCCATATATTTTCTTTATAAAATACATTTTAGGAGTGTTACATATATTTGGTTCAAAATGATATTAGAGGAAATGACATGGAGCCTTTGCTTTACAGAAAAACTCAGCACAGTAACTATATATCAAAAAAGTTTCCCTAATGCAAGTGCAACACTTTAAAGAATGAAATTTACAGAAGGAACTTAAGGAACATGCCTGTTTTCCTCTAAAATAGACATTACCTGTGCCAATTGTCTAGCTACATGTTGCCCTCTTATGGCTAGATCATGTCACTGCAAACATTTTGTTTTCATGAAAGCAGAAACCAGTTTTCAGTATTGATAGGTTTGAAAAGGGATTATATTAACACTATGGACAAAGGCAGAGAATCTAGTTTTAATGGCAAACTATATTCTGTCATCTGTTTTTTATAGTAAGAATATTCACTGTCTCAAATGGACTGAAAATTTTAGACGTTAAACAGAGATGTAATGAATGTCCCCCACTTTCTCTGACAGCTGAAGGCTATGCTGCCTTTCAGGAGGACAGCTCAGGAGATGAGGCAGAAAGTCCTTCCAAAATGAAGCGGTCTAAGGGAATACATGTCTTTAAGAAGCCCAGCTTTTCTAAAAAGAAGGAAAAGGATTTTAAAGTAAAAGAGAAACCCAAAGAAGAAAAACATAAAGAAGAAAAGCACAAGGAAGAAAAACATAAAGAGAAGAAGTCAAAAGACTTGACAGCAGCTGATGTTGTTAAACAGTGGAAGGAAAAGAAGAAAAAGAAAAAGCCAACTCAGGAGCCAGAAATGCCTCAGGTTGATGTTCCAAGTCTCAGACCCATTTTTGGGATACCTGTGGCTGAAGCAGCAGAGAGGACCATGATGTACGATGGCATCCGCTTGCCAGCAGTTTTTCGTGAATGTGTAGATTATGTAGAGAAGTATGGCATGAAATGTGAAGGCATCTACAGAGTTTCAGGTATTGTGTTCCTATAACTAACTGTGGTAAAAAACAGAAAAACAAAAAAGCAAACCATCAAAGGAAGAAACAGGATTAAATTAGAAGTTCATTTTCTTGATTTTCCAAATTGGAAAAATTTTATTTGGTATTTGGGCACTGTATTTCCTGTACCATATTTCTTTCCATTAGTATGATTCACATTTGAGTTATTTATAGATAGGTTTGTATTGTGCCAGTTATATATTCTGCTGGGGCCCAGTGGCATAGAAAATGAGACGAAAAGTAGAATTTGTGGGCAGTGTCTCCTAATCTGGACCCTTCCATATACCCTCTTTCCTTCTTGCATCTCACCCTCGTCCCCCTCCCCCAGCAGTGAGGCACTTGGACGTAGCAGTGGTAGGAGAGCAGGGAACAACAGCTTGGCGGCAAAACCACCTAGTGGGAGAAAGGAGAAAAGCTATGTTTTCTAGAAGCCCCTGAGTTAAAAGACATATCTTGTCATCACCACCGAACAGGAGGAGCTGTATTTCCCCCAGGTAAGGGGCATAACATTTTGGTCTTAAAATTTTTAGGCCAAAACATTGAATAGTACTTTCAGCCATGTGTAGTACTTACATGTACAGATGTGGTTTCCATTTGTCTAACAGAAATTTATTGTATCCTTTATGGAGGGCCTCATATCATCCAAAATGTGTTGCTTTTAAAGAATATGTTATTATAGCTCAGTGTGAATCATGTATAGGGGCACGATTGATATAATAGAATCTGTGCCCTCTATAACAAGGCAGTTTGTCTGCTTAAATGTTCATATTCAGCTTATTTTAGTGTATGATAAACTTCACTTTTCACATTTATGTTAAAAAATGCATTGTTCTTTTTACACATTTGTTTGACAGTTCAATTACTAAAATAATAATTTGAGGTGATGGGAAAGGCCAGGGAAAACCAGAAAATAACACATTCCTGAATTTTTTTTTCACCTTCCAAACTTGTGAGAGTTTTGGTCCTTGTGTCATAAAACTTTTTGATTACTAGAGATGGGAAAATTGTTTCTTCATTTTCCAGAAAATGAAATTGAGATTTTGAATTTGGATTTGAAATCTTTGAAATAACTCTTTGATAACAACATCAAAATAGTATTCAAAGAAGTTTGCAAGTTCGGCCTTTGTGAAAGTAAGAAATTGCTTTTTAAAAAGTGCACCAATCGTTAGACAACTGTGTAGCAAACTGGTTGATTTGTGTGGCCTTGACTGGCAAGTAACAGTCTCTGTACAGACTCTGCTGTGAGACTACAGAAGTTTTGTAAAATACATTCTTTTGTCAGTGGCCTATTTTTGATGATAGAGCTCTCTGGGTATTCTTAGTGGTAGCAATTTCCTTTCTTGTGTATGTGTGTAAAATCATTGAAGGTTAGCTGTTCCCCTGTAAATTGAAGGCTAAGCTGATTCTTTTATCAATTGAAATAGCTTTGTGGCCTTTTCAGGAGTAGAGGCGTGTCATGTTTAACATAGCATGATAAATGTATGGTTTATGGGTGTTTTCCCTTTTTTGAAAACTTTTAGCATAATTAGTAAGACACTGCTTTCTGTGTACTGTGCTGTGTTTGGTTTTTGCAGATTCACTTGCAGTTCTAATTTAAAACTCAAGAAATTTCATTGTATACATTTTGGTTCATCTGTATGATAGCACATTAGCATCTGTTTACATTATCTTTATGGAATGCTTTATTTCCAGTGTAAATTTTTTAACAGGAAAACATTTTGGGGAAAAAATTTTAGCCCTTATTTAAAAAAATCAAGCTTTTATTAAATGACCGTCCATGCAATGCACAGTGCTATGGGTAGACGTTAGGTAGGACAAAGATTCTGTAGGAACATGAATAAAATAATGTACAGTTATCTACACGCATAGTTTACACTGCTACAAAACCAGAAATTCAAGTTGAACATCTTATTAGAAGTAGATAAAAAGGAATGTTTAGTTGCAAATTTATTTCCCACAATAGAAAGTCTCAAATTAGGGTTTGTTTTGCTACATTAATATTATTGCATTTATTTTATCATTGCTTTAATCACAAATATGATGAAGCCAATTATTTAGGTATTTACCAAAATATCAAGCAAGTGTCAGTAATTCTAGGGATGTGCTAGTTTTCCAGCATTGAATTTGCACTTAGAGTTGTAAGTTTTTCTCATTTTTCATACTTTTTATCTCAAAATTTTAGTAAAATTTAAAGCAGGAATATCTTTCCAAATCTTATGTGATGGTTAAGTGTTAAAAACTTAGCTTTATTAAACCAAAAATTATTTTATGTCATAGTGAGGCTTACAGAATATTTTCCCTTGAATAAGATGAACCAAATACAAATACTACATTATTATATATTATATAACATCTTGAAAGTCAAAGATTCATCACATCTTTAACAAAAAATCAAAGCTTTGTTAAAACAAAAATGTATTTTCCGTCTTCCGTTTTCATTTTTTTTCTAGACAAGTATAACCTCTTGTAAGAAAATATTTGTTAAAATCCTTACCTAAAATGTCTTTTAGATTAGTAAGGTGATCTTTTAAATCAAAAAAGGATGCATGCCATAATACTGATTTTGTTTACAAGCTCCCCTTTCCTATTTGATGAAATCTTAGCTTTTTTTCAAATTTTAATTATTTGATTTTCCAAAACTTTTCAGAAATGCATCTCTGTACATCTACACATGCCATGTTCTGTTATTTATATGACTTTGATGGTTTTTTTAAACTTTTGATTTTTTTTTTAGGTGAATGGGGAAAACATTGGACTATAAACATTTTCACTAATGGTCCTCACTCTTAACAGTTTCATAGAAATATTTAATTAGAGGAGTCAATATTTAGAGCCTGGAGCATGGTACCTGTTTCTTTTATTTGTATCAGTTGTTTCTGTTATTTTTACTAGAATTATTGCATATTGACTGGTTTGGGTTTTAAATCTTACTTTATGAGTAAAGTCCCATCTCTTTAAGAAAGATCCTGAGTTGGTAGCCCCATAAATATTACCATACCTTGGCTTCTTTAGATACCAGTAAAGACTCTAGTATTTATAACTAAATAATAAGGCTTATGATTGCCAGCTTCTGACTGAATATAAGCATGTAAGGCAAGCTTAATATTTTGCTCGAAGGTAAGTCAAGTTGATGATCCTTTATGCAAGTAAACAGTTTTGCAGCAGATAGTTTGTTGTTGGTCTGGTTGGCCGGAGTTGGTTTAACCTGGCAGGAATGGGAAGAGTTGTGAAGTAAAGAAGAAAACTTACAAATTGGTTTATTTTAGTCTACTTAAGTGTGTTTGATTACTTTTTTTTTTTTTGGTGTTCTCTTTTTAAAATCCATATATTTTAAGGAATAAAATCAAAGGTGGATGAGCTAAAAGCAGCCTATGACCGAGAAGAATCTCCAAACTTGGAAGAATATGAACCTAATACTGTAGCCAGTTTGCTGAAGCAGTATTTGCGAGACCTTCCTGAAAACTTGCTTACCAAAGAGCTTTTGCCCCGATTTGAAGAGGCTTGTGGGAGGAACACAGAGGGTGAGAAAGTGCAGGAATTCCAGCGCTTGCTGAAAGAGCTGCCAGAATGTAACTATCTTCTGATTTCCTGGCTGATTGTGCACATGGACCATGTTATATCAAAGGAATTGGAAACAAAAATGAACATACAGAATATTTCTATAGTGCTCAGCCCTACCGTTCAGGTACTTGGTCTTTTCTAAACAAGACTTGTATAGATCATATGAAATGTCAGGGGGAGCTTAGGTCTAGCTTTCTGTTAGTATGCCTGCATAAGAAGCAGTTAAGAGTAAAGTGAGTATTGTATATGTATGTAAGTGTTATACTAGGTTCACAACACATAGGGACTTGTGGGCATCAGCTAGGTGGCCATATTTAGTCTTCAGTATACTTATGTGATTTGAACATTGCAGAAACTTTGGTATAACATTATGTCATAATGACAGTGACCTATTATTAAGAGGGGAGAGCCCATGGTATGAATTTTAAAGTTTTTAATTATCTCATCAAACATTATCTAATTATAGCATATAAATAAAGCTCACTTAAAATATTATTTCTGGGGTGGTTTTGTTTGTGCCACAAGGAGGTCAAAGGACCTTGCTAGAATTGGTTTAGTCATGCTTTGACCTTAACATTTCATTGTATAACAATGGATACTGGAAAGGCATTGTATGATTTTGTAAATGGAGCAAAGATGTTTCAATGAGAGAATTGGGTATTATGTTAATTGAGGACTTTTTTTGCAATAGCTGTAATTGGTCTTCATTCTTTTATATGATAAAGGCATAAAATCTCACCAGAACTTGTACTATCCTGTTTTTCCCCTCATTCAATTCTTGATAGTATACTACCTTTGCTGAAATGAAATGATCAATATTCATATTCTTTGCATTTTCATATAATGTATTGATATGCCCAGGTTACTTTAAGTAGAATTATTGTTAAGAACTGCAACCAAGTTGGAAATCAGAGGAGTTTTATTTTATTTTTGCCAGATATCCTTTGTATAGACATTTTGTCATGCGATGTTGAGAGCAAAATGTAGATCTTTACTTTTCATATTTTCGGTTACTTAATAATCAGGCACAATTTCAGAATTTGGTAACTTGTTACCATGATACTCAACTGTATTGTATTAGAACTATGATTTTTACTAGTTACAGTTGTATGGATCCTATTTAAAACAAGTTCTAGGAAAAGAATAAGAGCCTATTTTAAAAATATTTTAGCAAAATTAATGTTAATGACTTACGAGAGAATTACCAAAACAGAAATTCCAAAAGGAAAAAGTTGATAGGAAACTACTTACAATGTTTCTTGACTAAACTTAAATGTACGCATTTATATTTAAAAATGAGCACTTACAGTTATGAACTTTCCAGTATGGTGACATTTCTCTTAGCCTTCTCATTAGTTCCATTCATTGAAAGACAGCATCCCCCATTACATTCTTGAAAATGTTAATAGGAGATTTTTTATTATGATGGACATAAAGACAAAGCAGTGCATATAAAAAGAAATGAATCATCAGCTTCTACTTCTTATTTTTTACTGTCATTTACAGTGTTGTAGGTAAAGTTGACTTATATTTTCTGTTATTAGTAATTAATGACTGTCCACTGACATTCAAATGAAGTTTGTTTAGCCCTTAAAATAGTGAGAAAAATAAATTGCCCTATGAAGAGGATTTTTATTCAGGTGTGGGTTGAACTAGTTCTCTGAAAATCCTGCTCTGAGATTGTCTGTTCAAGCAATGCTAAGGAAAGTTGCAAATATAAAAATTGTTTGGAAATTTTTTTCTTTTTATAGATAAGTAACCGTGTCCTGTATGTGTTTTTTACACATGTGCAAGAGCTCTTTGGAAATGTAATCCTAAAACAGGTGACCAAACCCCTTCGATGGTCTAACATGGCCACTATGCCAACATTGCCAGAAACACAGGATAGCATCAAGGAGGAAATCAGAAGACAGGTTTGCACCATATATATATTATGTGTATTATATATATGAAATTTTTTTAGCCCAGTGAATTAAATAACATTTGACCTCATAGACCAAAGCCTTTGATGTCACTATTTCAGTGCTTCACTGCCCTAGAGGAAGCAAAGGAAGAAGTTTCTAGTTTGTTAATATGTCCAGCACTAGAAACAAGAATATTACATGTCTTCACTGAATTGTGTGTTTCATGTTTATTACTGTTTTGTATATGTTCTTTTGATTGATGTGATCTGTTTCTTCAAGTACAACTTTAAAAGCTGAGACTTGGAATTAGTTCACCTGGTTTCCTCATTATTCAGTTCAAGAATGATTTGTATTCATAAACTTAGAGTTAGTGTAGTTAAATAAAAAAATTAACTGTAACCTAATACAACAGCATAAATCATCCTTTGGCATTTGAAAATTGGCAGATAGTAACACACAAGGGGTTTTGCAGTCTTTATGACACACAGAATTCACCTTAGCACAAATAAATATCTATGTGTCATGGAAAATGAAATTTTCTCACTTTAAAGTAATATAAAAACTTTTTCCACATCGTGCATCCTTGCATGTTGTGGTTTAGGCAGATATTTTGCCTATTGCTCTTCCTGGCTCTGAGCTTGTGCCATTTAGAAGTTTCACTAATAATGTAGATGATGAAACATAAGTTTATAGTTACATATGACAGACGGATGAATAATAACTGTTACTAGCAAAGTTTGATTTAGGACTTGGTGGTTAAATATTTGAGGTAAGAAATTCCCCCCCTCCCACGAGGCCATCAGGGTTAAGTAATATGCCGTGGTCACACAGCTAATAAGTGAGTGTCCTTCTCACTCCAGGGCCAGTGCTCCATCCACTGGGCCACTTAGCTGCCCCTTAGCTAACAACTTTGGAAATGACTTCTCAGAAAAAAACAACTGGGAAATAGTGAACAAAAAACAGTCGAGTTCAAAATGGTATCTTATTTTTATTGTTTTGTTAAACATTTATAATGCTTCAGAAGACTTGAACTCTAGTCCCAGCTTGTTTGCTGTAGTTTGAGAATTATGAAAATGAGTGGAGACTCGAGTATTATTTTTTAAAAACTCATGAAGATTAACAGTTTTAAATTTCCCTTTGTAATGAGAAGTTACAAGGTGGGGGTAAGACTTTTTAAACAAATTTCCCTTTGTAATGAGAAGTTACAAGGTGGGGTAAGACTTTTTAAACCCAGGGAAGAGGTTAGGTTCAAGGCAATCTTTAAGGTCTTCATATATAGGTAAGTCAATTACTGTGACGAACTTTCCTTTGTTTCTTTTGAGAGCAGATTAAGAAAAGAGGTACCTAACTAATGTATAGGAATTTAGGTTAGTAATAAAAAGTGTTTTAATGTTCTAAACAGTAAGGATTAAAAATAGATGGGATATTCATCCACAAGGCAAAGGAATGGATTACTTCAGAGGTTCTTAATGTGGGATCCCTGAACTTGTAAAAATATTTTGACAACTGTTTATCAATATAATTGGCTTCCTTCATAATCCTATGTAGAGTTAAAAGCATTACTCTTAGAAGGTCCATTGTATTCACCAGAATGCTACTGAGATTTACAACAAAAAAGTTAAAAATCCCTGGACTAGATGATAGTCCGTAGAAGCCCTTTAACCTTTGTGATTTCATTATTAGATGATTACCATATAATGACAATAATAAAGTTTTTTTAGGAGGAAAAATGTTTGCAATAAATATTCCCTGAAATTTTTTCAATGGGAAAATTAGTGTTTTATTGTTTTGTTATTAGGGCAGCAGATTTTGTTTACCTGCAGAACATTTTGAAATTACAGGCTTGCATTTCCTACCCACCCATGATACTCTTAGGGTTATTTGCCCCATCAGTTGGACAGTGCACAGGGAATGAAAGCAGAATGAGAATGGAAGCAAAATAGTAACAAATCCTAAGTAAAACAAATGGAAATTAATTTTCAGTTAACATTTTCAGGATAGCATTGCCTTTCCCATTAGGGCAGAAAATTAAGCTGACTACATTATTTGGAAGTGACACACAATATTTTTTAAAAATTATTTTTAATTTATGGAATAAAACAAGCATTTCCATAACATAGTACAATAAAAAAGATACACGAAGCTGCAAATCTGCTAGCACATAATATTTTAAAGTTGGAAAATACATGGTATTTATTTCAGTGGTAAGCAGTTGCAAATGATGTGTCTGTGGCATTTTTTAGGAGTTTCTTTTGAACTGTCTACACCGAGATTTACAGGCAGGAATAAAAGATTTATCTAAGGAAGAAAGATTATGGGAGGTGCAAAGAATTTTAACAGCCCTCAAAAGGAAACTGAGAGAAGCAAAAAGACAAGTAAGTAATTATATTATTTCATGTGTCATGTTTATAATTTATTACCCCACAGTATGTATATGACTGGAAGGTTTTTGTACTCTAGTTAAGTATTTCTTTTAAATTAAGTTGTATTTCTTGAAATTCAGTGACTTGCTTTAGTAAAATTCCCAAGTTACATTTGTTGATATTGAAATTTAAAACTTAAGTATTCCTTTGTCATAGCTTAAACATTTTTCTAAATGCTTTTTTCAAACTTGACTAATTTTAAAATTGAGTGTGATGTATTGTTATCTAGTCTATAACATCTGTAAACAGAGTTCTGTGAAGGCTTAGATGTAGGTCAGATGAGGGCATGGATTAAGGCATGGAATGAATTAGGGCTTTAGGATCCGAGGGAAACAGGTGGGACAGAGAGTTCGTAGTGAAAAGCAGAGGGAATCTTAAGTTTTGTTGGTTTTTTTTTTAAAGTTTTTTTGGTTTTTTTTTTTAAATTAAATAAGGTGAGTGTTGGTATCCAGACAATCAGATTGGCTTCTAATGAAAGTTTAGTTCTTGAATTTGTAATACCTGGTAAAACCTGAAACCTATTAAAACTCTCCTGGATCTCACTTGTAGGCCTAGTTTCCAAGGAGTTTTAGAGCTGAAGACAGTTTGTAGATTAACTTTGTGTAGTGTTAAAAAAAACACACACAAAACTCTTCAGGTGTACCTTTGTGATAGAGAAGTTAGGGATTTGTGTTTGGAGAAGAGATCACTTTTATTTTTCATTTTCTTTCAGAAGGGAAATTGCTCTGTATGTTCTCCCCTCCTTTCTCTGCCCCAGTAGAAGCTCTTTGGGAAAGATGTCATTACAGTCCTTCAGAATCTTGATTGCATTATATTTTCTTTCTTTATTCTCACTGTCAAATCATTTTCTTATGCTTTTTGCTTCCCTTTGTCCCTGTTTTCTGCGTCCATTTTTTCCCCTTTAAACATGAAATTGGAACTGGTCTACAGTAACAAACCAAGCTAATCCACAGGTAGATTTTAAACTTTGAGTGGTATGAAACTCATGCTCATTGTTGCCAACTCTAAGGTCCCTGATTCCTGGATATAAAGAGGTGACAAAATAGATTTTATTTTCCTGCATTCCTTTAGAAGAACATAAATCCGAACACATTTCTTTATCAGTTTACCTAAACTGAAGATGACTGGGTCAACGTAAAAAAGGTTAAATTGACTCTTTCTGTTTATTTTCTGGGATGTAGATCTCAGGCATTAGGATTCAGTGTTGGAAGTATAGGAGTCTTTCACTCAGAGTGTAAGTAAAATGGCTTTGTGATCTCAGTGCCAAAGGTAGAAGAAATAAACATTTATTTTATAGAATGTTTTATCTCCTCATAATACTTTTTTGGGCATAAGTAAATGGTATATATGTCATAAAAATGTACAAATGATTATCTTGCTGTTATTTTTAGCTTCTAGAAAAGGAAACAGAAAGGTAATCTTCCAGAAGAAACGCTTTAGAAATGTGTGAATGAGTCTTTTATAGCTCTCTGAAAATTGCTGTGTGTATGAAATAGTGGTCCTTGCATCAGTTACCTTTCTGGTTTGACAGGAGTGCGAAACCAAGATTGCTCAAGAGATTGCCAGCCTTTCAAAAGAGGATGTTTCCAAAGAAGAAATGAATGAAAACGAAGAGGTTATAAATATTCTACTTGCCCAGGTACTACATTTTAGTCTCTAATATTTTCCTAGCTAATTTTCCTTTTTCTGTGTCTCAAGAAAATTCATTTTATATATACTGTATTGAAGAGAATGGAATGACTAGATTAATAAGAGGATAGGTTTTTAAGGGATCTTTTTATTTTTTAATAAAGTGAGTTATCCAAAGCAGTGGTTTTCAAAATGTGACCCATGAAGTTCATCCTCTGTGGTAGACTATGGTCTGATATAACCAAAATTTTAAAATAAGATGTTTTTATAGGTGTAGATCAGTAACTTATCTTTTTTTGTTTTTAAATTAAAAAAAAATTGCTGTAGATATTTCATAAGAATCAGGGTTTAGGGCCCATCTTACCGTTACAGCGAAGTTTTAGTTTGCCCCTGTAGAGTCGGTCAGGCCATCCTGTCTGCAGTGGGTCCCACTGAAGTGCTCCTTTACTGGGAAAAGATGTAAGCACCCTGCATTTACAGTTAGGGTTTGCTTTGTCCAGGTGTATAGGGAAATATCAGAGAAGTATCTTTCAAGCTCTTGAGATGATGTTCTTTACTCCACAGTTACAGTATGTGGCATATAAATTTCATAGTTTGGAAGAGAGTGGCATTGCTATTTAGCTTAAATCATACAGTGTTTTTGTGATTGCATAGGGAGTAAGACATGTATATTCCCTTTGTGATGCATTTATACCTTTGTTTTCTAAAAGGTTATAAAGAAATCTTGAATTACAACTTTTTTTGATGGAAATTAGATCACTTCTTTCTAAGCCTCTTGAAAGAAATAGGACAGTTATTTCTCCTACATGAGAACCACAAAGGAAAGAATTTTATTTGGAACTAATTATTTCAGTCATTGTATTGATTGAATGTAAACCAGCCACCTCATTTTTCCTAATCAACCTGGCTTTTATTTGGTAGCAGCCAAAAGTGATCCTTTTATGGAGTATATGAAGCTTCTTGTATCTGTGCAGCATTAAGGTGTAGTTCTGCATGAAGCACCATCCATTTTACATGCTCTTTATAGTCTTTGAGTCATAATCTTGCCAATTCACAGTGGAAATTCTTATTTCCTAGAAATTGTAGAAATATAGACCATAGCACAGTATTTGAAAAGGTTTTGAGATCTATAAACACACCTCAAATGGCTGGTGTACAGAAAAATATATATAGGTAATGAAAATCTGCTCAGCATGAAGCATCAATCAGTGCACTTGAGTAAGTATTGAACATTGGCATCAAAAGCTTTTTGCCCATCTGGAGTCTACTCAGGAAGCTGTTTAAAGGTAATTCCTTCCCTCAGAGGACTTCTTGGTAAAATGTGCCATAAGTCTAAGCAACACATAATGATTATCTATCCCCTTCCCAACCTTGTTTTTCAAACCCATACAGTTTATCATATGGGAAAAGTTCAACAGTAACCTATTTATTTTAGGAATTTTTCTGCATAAACTAGATGAATGACATTAAATCATAGAGGCCAACATCTTAAAAGAATTTCGCTTTTGTTATTAAGCATAGTAGTAAGCATTATTTAATATTGTAGACTTTGGGCTTGAAACTCATTTTAAATATTTGATTTTTTAAAAAAATTTGATTATGAATTGAAAGTGAGTCTACTGCTCATTCTGAATTTATTATAGTTCATATTAATCCATTCAGAAGATTCCCAAGAAGCTCACTAGGAAGGAATGAAGCTCTGATCTGCATATTTGTTATAGCCTTATAGAACCTCATCATTAGGATGCTTAAGTCAGTTTGGATCCTTCCCTGTCATCTCTGGAAACCTTTTAGGGGTACCTGGGAGGAAATCATTCCTCTTTTCTCTGATTCATCCTCTAGGTATTTATGTTGTTCCATTCACATGCTAAGGGGAGGAAAGACTAGAATTGTCACGCCAGCTAGAGTATCTTCATCTAATTTTCATGTCTCTCCAGAGTTAGAAGTGTCTGCTGTCTGCCTGCTTCTTCCTTCCTTTTGTCTTCTGTATTATGTAAAGAAGCTTTAGCATGGGTAGATGGGGGCTTCTGCTCTGTTCTGTGGGTGTAGCCAGATTTAAAAATAGCTATATAGTTAAAACATACTTTGGAAGTGGAAATTTGGAGTTACAATTAAGTTTTTCTTAAATAAGTTCTGACATTTTTGAGGAATAATATAAGAGTAGGAATTTGGATTATAAAACTTTTTTTTTTTTTTTGGTTAAGCTAATTCTGCTTTCTGAACTGTTTCTTCTTCTTAGAATTATTTTGAAGGTCAAGACCTTGAGTGTAAGCCTGTGCCTCAGTCTTTACCATAAAACCTTACTGGTTTTATGTAGCTAATGTCACTTTGGGCTCAAGATGGAATTTGAGGGGGTTTAAAGATGCTGACTCAAATGGGTCAGTGAAAAAGGGTTTAAAAAGGAACAGGGTAATAAGCCTTTTCAGCTTTGGATCTATTTCTGTGTATTGGTTGCCTTGAATAGTCTTCTGTGAAAAATTCAAGACTTGCTCAGATAATTTTTCTTGGTTATTTTAGGAAAATGAGATTCTGACAGAACAGGAAGAGCTTCTAGCCATGGAACAGTTCCTCCGGAGACAGATTGCTTCAGAAAAAGAAGAGATAGAACGTCTCAGAGCAGAAATTGCTGAAATTCAAAGGTAAGGAAGAGCCTGGGGAAGCTTTGAAAATATTCTCCTAAAGCCTACCATAATTTCTGGCCACTGTCTGTAACTTTAGGCCTTTGCACCTTTCCTTCCCCACTTAAAAAAACATGCAAAAAGATTTTTCATATTAAGCTACCTTTGACTTTCCATTTGCCTAAAATAGAACTGTGTTTATTAAAGGTATTAGAAATAAACATGTGTGCAGAAATATTGGCAGTACCATTTTCTTTGCAATGGTGCATGAAGCTTTTGATCCTCTTTCCTGTTCTAGTCGTCAGCAGCATGGCCGGAGTGAAACAGAGGAATATTCCTCTGACAGTGAGAGTGAGAGTGAGGATGAAGAGGAGCTGCAGGTCATCCTTGAGGACTTACAGAGACAGAATGAAGAGCTGGAGGTGAGAACAGCCCTGGTCCATACTAGTTTGGGAAGCAGTCTTGTAGAATAGATACTTACTGGGGGGGAAGTTCCTTTTCTTCACTGCCTGTAGGGCACCAGTTCTTAGTTATGGGATGTTAATGAAGAGTCTCTGTAGCCTCATTCTTCAGCAGTTAATAAGCTACTTATGAAATACCAGGCATTTTCTGCTTGGACAGATGAATATCTTTTTTTCCTCAAGGCATATCTTTGTTCCTGCCTACTATTTAGGCTGACTAAAATGAGCCCTAGATGGGGTTGGGGGGAGGAATATTTGCATAAAGAAAAGACCCAATTTCTTCCTCCAAATTCAAGGAAGGAGAACCTTTCTAAGAACTATTACTAGAACCGTTGTGCCCTTGGATAATAACAACAATGGACCTTAGTTTGCTCACATTAGAGGTGAAGGGGCTTGACTGGGAAATCTGGGATTTTATGAGAGCAGTAAGTGCATATTCAAAAGCCCTGGGGGTTTTAGTGGATTGTAAGTTCAGTGTGAATCTCTAGGGTTTGATGGAGAGAATCAAATCAATGAATACCATGTCCACAGTATCCAGAGAATTAGAGGTGATACACTTACTGTGCTCTCTCCTAGTTGGAATCTGGACACATCTGGAATATTCTGTTCAGTACTGAGTTCCTTTTTGAAAGGATGTTGATCAATCTGGAGAATGACCAGGATGATAAAGGACTTTTAGATCACGAAATAAGACTGGTTGATGGAATTGTGGCTATTAGCCTAGAGAAGAGAGTGATTCTCTTCTCATGTCCTCCCTCAATTAAAGAATGTCCTTTGGAAGAGGGGTTACCCTAATTAGACATTTCTCCATGTGGCAGAACTCATGGCATTGGGTACAAGTTACAGAGATGCAGATTTAGGCTTTTTTTTTTTAAGGAAAAATTTGTAATGATTAGAAAGGGTTAGGGATAAGGGACTGGACCAATGATTTCTCTGCAGTTTGTAATCTTGGAGAGTATCCTAGAGTACGTCATACAGCCAGCCAGAGGCCAACACTGAACTTAGGTCTTCTTGGCTCTAAGGCTGGCTCCCTCTCTACTGCACCAGTTATTTAGAAGTACATAGTTGTGGTTCCCCTTCATTATCTGTCTTTCTGTAAAGGCTGAATGTCCATTTGTTGGGGATTGCCTGCCGGACAGGTCCACCTGGATGGCCCATAGACCAAACTCAGCATATCTATAATGACTCATCATCTCCCTTTCCCTCCTAATCTCTTTCCTAACATCTTGATTTCTATCAAGGGTACCACTATTCTTTCAGTCATCCAGATTCCCAATCTCTAAATGAGCTTTAATTCTTCATTTTCACTTAACTCTCAGAACCAGTCAGTTGCGTGCCTCTTGCCACCACATCCTGTGTCACATCCTTTCTCACCTTCACTCCCTTTCTTTCTGCTCACAAGGCTGCTAGTCTGATTCAGGGCAGCATCTCTTGCCAGCACTAACAGTAGATTTGGTTTGCCCTTTCTAGCTCACTCTACACAGCTCCCTATAATTGGTATTCCTAAAGTTTAAGTCTGTCCATGTCACATCTTTTAAGAAACTTCATTGATTCCTTATTAACCTCCAGGATAAAATACAGACTCCTCTGTTTTGCAGTTAATACACTCTTTAGCTTCAGCCTACCTTAGAGGTATATAATATTTTATTTCCCCTTCATACAGCGTAAGTTCTGCCAAGACCAGACTGTTTGCTGTTCCCTGTACATGGAACATCTCCTGCTTTTTAATAGTCTTTTTCCTGTACCTAGGATGCTTTCCCACCAGGAATCCTTAACTCTAGTTAAGGCTCAGCTCAAGTGCCACCATCTAAAGGAGAACTGTATTGATCCAAGTGTTAGTGAAGCAACTGTCTGCCGCTCCTCCCCCTTCCCATATTATTTTGTATCATCTGTATCTTATCTTTGTTCTAGTAGAATGTGAAAATAGGAATTTTTGTTCTTTGTATACACCATGTCTGTTAGAATGCCTGAAACAGTAGGAATCCTCATAGATTCCTGTTGAATTTGGGATGTTGTAGAAGGAATTATTAATCAGGTTGAACTAGCTGCCCTTGGAGGTTCCTTCCAACTTTGAGATGATTCATCTAGGAGGATACCTAGGCAGTGATGAACCAAAAACAGTGTATTGTGAGATATAATGGCTCCTACACATTTGCCATTTCATAGCCACTCTTACTATATTTCTCAGACTTCTGGAAAGAGAGGGAAGGGTTTTTTGGAGAGACTGAGTATGTACTAAATATGCTGTTTTTCCTGTACATGGCTGAGACTGAGAATAAGAGGGAACATGGAGATCTTGGTGGTAGATCAAAGAGTTTGTAGGGTTATAGGCATGGAACGGGAAGGTATCTTGGATATTCTCCCTTATTTTACAGATGAGGAAATGTAGTGGATTGTTCCTGGGTGGCAAAAGGGACAGAGCTGGAATTAGAACCAAGATTCTCCTGCTCCACATAGTGTCTATACTAGCCTGTGTCACCTTATATGACCTCTCTCCATCCCCTTAAATAGTGTCATTTTCAACAGGGTTTTATCATGACAGGATTCTTCTCCCTCTCAGAAAGTGAAAAATAGCATGGTTACAAGATTATCTAGTATGGGGTGAGGTAGACTGTCTCTAAGAGGTTGAACATTTTTTTATTACCTCAAAGAACATGTCTTTCAACTCCAGGAAAGAATTTTTAAACCATACCAGTATAGTGTGTCCTGTCTCCCCAGGAAAGATTTAGTAACAGTAATAGCTACCTAGCATTTATATAGTGCCTTGTGGTGTCCAAAAGCACTTTACATGTATGATTTAATTTGATCCTCACAACTACTCCGTTAGGGAATTGCTGAAACTGGAGCAGAGAGGTTAAAAGAACTGCCCAGAATCTCATAGCTAGGAAATACCTAAGCAAGAAAGAACTGTTAGGTTTTTGAGCTGCCCTCAGGGTCATAGCCAGATAAGCATCCAGAGGGGACATTTATGCTTTGATATACCACGTATAACCCCTTGCCCCTTGCTTACTAACCCAGCTGAGACTCCCAGCAGTACTGCTGCACAAGTCAGTTTTGAACATGGCTGAGGAGCTGGTGGCTTTTCAGATTCTTTTGCTTCAAGAGCTTCATAAGCTCTGACAAGCCATTTCTTAGGTACAAAAATGTATTCTAAAACCCAATACGTCTAGAAGATGGGTGGAATTGGGAGGTGCGACACTCCTATACTCAGTATGAATGACTGAGGGTTGATGGTTCTTACCACTTGTGCATTCAGATATCGTACAGAGCCGTCATAAAGGATGGTTTTGAATCCAAACTCATGTCTTTCCCTGTTGTCTCTGAATCTTTCCCACCAGATTATAAAGATGAGGTTCCTTCTACCCTTGCCATGTTGAAGGACTGTGTTCTGTGGTCAGTCAAGAAATGCTAAGTGGGTGGGGCAATAATTAAACACTGGCATATTTCTTTAAATGATTGTAAGCATGTAGTCACCAAAGGAAACAGTATTTTTTTCTTTCCTAGTCGAGCTTACTGCAACAAAGAGACCACTGTGTCGAATTTCTTTGCCATTGAGTAACCATTTATTTTTTGTCCTCACTGCTTAATTGACACTGTTCCCTCTGTTACTGGTAAAGATAAAGAACAATCATTTGAACCAAGCAATTCACGAAGAGCGAGAGGCCATCATTGAGCTTCGAGTGCAGCTTCGACTGCTCCAGATGCAGCGAGCAAAATCTGAGCAGCAGGTGCAGGAAGATGAAGAGCCAGAAAAGCGTGGGGGCGGACCTCAGCAGCAAAGAGACAGTGTAGCTGAAACAAAAGCGGCGAAAGAGCAGCAGCCAAAGGCGGTCAAGGAGCAAGCAAAGCCATCCCCAAGCAAAGACCGGAAGGAAACGCCGATATGATCAGCCTGTAAGGCATCGATGAAATCTACTAGACTTAACAAGGACTGTGCAATTTACTGTAATACTGAGAATAAAAGTGCACACATCTTTTCTGGTGTACATTATGTAAAGATGTCTTTTAATCCTGGGGATGCTTGTCTCTTTCATATGTATGAATTCTACCCATCAGGCTCAGGTTACACAATTGTACAAAGCAGTGAAAGCATTTTCAGGCTTGGAGGGGACAGATGTGTTTTCCAGATAGAGTTAGCTTATTTGAACATTAATTTGCTTCAGTTCACATAAAATGAACCTCAAAACTTAATTGTCAAGAATAGTTTAATTTTTTTTAAACCAAAAAATTTTTTTTTTGTTTTCACTACAGCAGAATTGGAGGCTTGAGCTCTCTTTTCAGGGGAAAACAAATCAGACACGAATTATTATCTGCCTTGTGAATTGATCTGTTGTTTCACCCATCATGATTTCTGCTTACGTAGTCACTTTTGCTTGTGCCTTTTATACCTTTTTGGTGCATAATGGGGGAGCCATCTGAACCTTTCATGATGGACAAGAATGGCTTGGGCTAACGGGCTACTTTTATATATCCTTATAAATTCTAACTTTGCAATTCTAGACTACACTAAAATAACTTCACACCACTCCAGGACTGCCTGGTTCAGTCCCAGTAAGACAGATGTTATTGCCCTCGATGCTCTCCTGTATCAGAACTGTTTGGCAGCAGGAGCCACAAGGAACAGAAAGGGAGGAGGTAGGCCCACTTGTTGCTAATTTTGGCCACATCATTAATCAGCAAGTAACTTTGTGTTTTTCGCGGCTTTTCCACAAAACTGGTTGGAGGCTGTTGGCCTTCTCCAAATTCCTTTCCACACAGAAGTGGGCAAATCTTTAATGTAACTGATCGTTTACTAAATACAGGTGGATTTCTATTGCTTGCTTAGGCTAGCATGTAATGTCTCTTTGCCTGGTTAAGCCATATACTCTCTCGAACAAAATCTTAAATTCTGTCTTTCAAGTGAGCCTGATTTATAGCCTCCCGTTTGATAGGATTCAGCAATAGAAAACCATTACTTTTTAATAGTTGCTATGCTGTTCTTTTCCTTTATTAATTCATTGAGATTTATACCTAAAAGCAGTGATGCTTCCCTAACACCTGTCTTCTTAGGCCATTTTCTGTTTAAGACAGTTATTCTTTTCTGTTAGAGACTAAATGATGTCCACGAAATTTGTCAAATATTCAACCTATAAAAATGAACCCCAAGAGCATTGGTAATCTTTATTCCCTAGAATTTTGAGTATTTATTTTCAGCACCTCTTGGATGTGGTTGTATCCTCTACCTATTGCACTGTTGTGAATTGTTGGCCATTATTTGATTTTGTACAAAAAAAAAAGCTTTGATATGTTATAGAAAACAACATACTATTTTTTTAAAATCTGGAGAGAAGATATTGTGGTGACTAAAATACGGTCAAGTGATGAACGTAAATATATAAAGCCTTCTTAGTGTTGTTACATTCATTTTCTATTTGCTGGCAAAAATATTTAAGGTTACTTTTTTGTTTATGTAAACACTAATTTCTATCAAGCTGTTATGATTTTTTAATCAGTGTTTCCATTCTCTTAATATTGGCTAACTTTTATTTTGTGCCAGGACCATTAAGCATCAAGCAAATAAATTCAAGCAGCCATTTGGGAAAAAAAAGTTTCCACTTTCTTAAATGCTCATTTCTTTGGGATGGTTTTAAATGTATCTTGTGGAAAGCAAGAGGATGGATTATGTATGGAGGGAGAGGGGGAAGGCTTTTGGTGGCATTGGTGGGAGGGAGGACTGGACCTGTGATCCCACTGGTATAGAGAACTCTTTACAAGACACCCCCTACCACCACTCCCTATCAACCCCCTCCTGGAGCAGATTCCACAGTCTGTTACGTGTAAGAGGCAGGAGTTGAAGGAACTTAAAACTCATTTTCTAGAAACTTGACATTCACATGTAAAGACATATTTATTGTTTTTAGTCATGGTGATGGTTTTGTGACCAAGGGCTCCTATTGATTTGCACAAGCCAGAAGGTTGGCGTTAGGTGGTCATGAAAGGGATTACCTGTGAAACTTAACAAGCTTACGTGGGGAGTGTGGCATGGTCTTCTTAGGCAGTAACCAAGTAGGTCAACTAACCAAGGTGGCTATGTTTTTAGTAACAAAAATTGGCACTTTAACCAATGTTTTGTAAAATGTTGCTATACTCTTAACTGGTTCTTTTACTGAAAGCGAAGTATCTATTCACCAGCTGCACTTAACTTTAAGCTTATGCATTGAATTAACACTTGCTCCTAGCTATATTTTGCAAATATTGGCTTTGAATAAAAGTTTAGGTTTGACTTCTTTGAACATGATGTAACCCTAAAAAGGACTTAAGAATTTTTACAAATTAAAACTTAGGAAAAAATATTGTTACTGCTTTGCATCTTGATTTAACAATATTGAAAATAAAATACATAGAATTAAAGGAAACCAATGATAATATTTCCTGTTACAAGAACCTCTGCTGTACTGTTTCAGATGACCTTTGAAGTATCTAAAAGAGGGAAAATTTTCTGGCCTGATGTTTATAAACATCATTTTTCCTAAAAGCTTTCATACAATGTGGGATATAAAATATATTTGTAAGCTGGTGCCTCTCAAGGGGTCATGCCTTGGATCTGATATCAAAACTCAAGACTGAAACTAGACCAGATCAGAGTTGGAAACCTCCTGGATTCATTAGAGCATTCAGGATACAAATAACATTATTTCTTCCTCCCTAAGATAGTCATCTTTGAAACAACTGTAATGTTACATAGTTCTTCAGAGCAAACAAGTGGGGAAATACATAGAATTGACCCCAGTTGTGACTGACTGAAAATACTTCTTCCTCTTTCTCTGGGGTTTTGGATTTTGTTTTCTTGCACTTTTGTCTAGCAGACAAAATGAGTAAGCTGTTTCTGGCTTTGTTACACATTCACAACAGTTGGAGAGTTTGGTGCCTTGTTCTGTTGTTCAAGCCAAATAAGGGCACTGGAGGATTTTTTCTTCCTCTGGGAAATGGGTCCTAGTTTTGATTCTTTGACTTGCCTGGGTATTCTGACAGGTGAGAAGAAAAGCGGTGGGGTCAGGGATTCTAACCAGGATACGTGAAGAATTAAGTACTTAGGTAAAAGACAGTTATATTAGAAGTGATGGTGCAGATTATTTTACTGTGTCCTTAAATAAGTTGACTTAACTAGTTGAAAATGGAATTGATAATACACCACGTAGAATGTAGTGTTCTTCAGATCCATGCTTAGTGTCACATACCTCACTTAATTCTTGAATAGGGGGTGATAACTTGCAGTAATATAATGCTATTTATGCTGAATGTTCTCCCTTTTGACTAATTCAATAAATAAGCACCTAGGATACAGAGCAATAGTCAAGTCTTCTGTCCTTAAGAACCTTACCACTCTTGGGGTGGGGGGGATGGATAGATGCACACATGATAAGTAAATACAATAAAATTTGAAGAGGCAGTTAACACTAAAAACTAAGGGCATCACGAAAGCACATAGGACCTAGCATCTGAACTAGGTCTTGGAGAAAATGTGTCCAAGTATGGGAAGCACCAAGGTGAGATGGGACAAGGGAGTTTGGCTGGAATGTCGAGAAATAGGAAATCAGTCTGGGGTGAAAGGAGAGTCTTCTGTCTTTCAGCTGAAGCTGATGATTTCCGAAGAAGAGAATGCTGTGGTCAGACCTGTGCTTTAGGATTACTAAGTCATTTACAGGTTTCCTTTGTCTTTAGCATCCATATGTACAGGCCCACCTAAGGGGCAGGAAAAGAGCAAAAGCCAGCAACTATCTTTTTGAGCACTGCTCTCCAATTACTAACCTGTACCTTTGTTGATTTTTTTAAGTTTATAGGAACAGAATTTTTAATATTTGGTCGTATTTCTATTTGACAACTGAATGATCAAAGCACCAAGCAAGCAGTGAGATATCTAGGGTTGCAGTTTTTGATAGGCCTGGTTAAAAGACAGCAGTCGAAGAATCCTGAAAGAACGATAAACCTACCTTTGATCAATATCAACACCCGGGGCCTATTTTTACTGATGAGGCTTGGGGAAAGTTGATGTTTTAAGCTGAGGACGTTGAGTATCCAGATTCCTTGTGTTGTCTTGGTACACCACCCCCTCCATTCAATTGAGGATAATCCAAAGAATTTGGCGGGGGAGGGGGTGGGGTGGGGTGAAGCAATCTAGGTCAAGCTGCCCATAGCTTTAGGTCAGGATTGTGGAATCAACATGAAATATGAGGCCCATTTCTTGCTCCTGTGGTCTAGTTAGTATGTGGAACCTTACAAGAACATTTACAAAGATGGGATATTCGATATTCTGTCATTTAGTGTTGCTCAGTTTAATTTTAATTAAGCTAAATCCAGCATTTCTTCCTCTAAACCCTAGTGTCTATGCAGAAAAATCTAATCAGCCTGGACCCTTCAGGAGTCCCCAGCTCCCTAATCAACATTTCCAGATTTTGGAGGGGCTGAGCTTAAACACACTTGGGAGCTTTAGTACAGATGAGAAGGAGCTTAGTCATTCAAATCTGGAGGAGGGATTATTTGTTTAGAGCCCTGCCCCACCCCATCTACTTTTTCAAAGTTTTAATACAAAGAAATCACTTCCTTAGCAACAAAACCTGAAACCCAAATGCCAGCGAGGAAGGCATCTAGCACCACTGAGTCAAGAACGTGGTGTTAGAAGTAAGGCTTGGCAGGGCACGTTTGGTCTGTCCACATTGAAAGCCTGGTCTAAGACCCCATTAGTTGACAAAGCCTCAGCTTCCTGTGTGAACCCCACCCTACCATACTCCTCACTTTTGTTGATTCTATTTTCAGTTCATTTCTCTACCTAGAGAAGACTTTCTAGCCTACGTGGAAAAAAAAGTCACTTCTAGTCCCTGGCTAGACCTCTAAGAACAGAAAGCTAGGTGTGACAGTGTAGTATTTGCTAGAATGACCATGGGGTCATAACCCACAGCTTAAGAAGCACCGAAGGGGTCACAAGTGAAAAAAGTTTAAGAAGTCCTATGCTGGAGTGTATTAGTCCAATAAGGCTTTTTTTTCTGAGTTTATAGCTGAGGAAGGAACTCTCACTTTCTTTTGGTTTGAGTCAGCCAGTTAGTGATTTTTAAAAATCATTTGTTTTGAGCTGGAATTAAGTTTCCTCCAATTCCCTGTCTCAACTCCTCTCCTATATCTTGCTCTTTGAGAGCATTACCATACATGGAAATGTTCTGCCACATTTCAGGGCTGAAGTAGCGTCAGTTTTTCCTGGACCTGGTCAGTTAAATCCCTGTCATCCCCTCCATTCCCCAAGGGTGCAGCTGTCAAATGCGTTTGCTCCTAGGATCCTGTGGGCAAAAAAATCCTGCTGCCTTCAATGTCATACATTCTTTGAACAACACAGGACTAAGTTCTGCAAAGTGGAAGATTTACTGTGTACTCAAAGATAGTTTGGTAATATAGCAAAAGCCCTGGAAGCCTTCTGGCATGCATGCTCTGCAGTGCCTCTCAGATTCAAAGCTACAAGAAGGTCCCCTCACTTTGCCCAGAAATCAGGCAGTTCAGGAAGCTGTTGGGAACATTACAAGACTGGGATTTTTGTTTTACAAAACAAAGCAGACACAGCTTTTCATGTTTGTACAGTTGCTCTTATGACTTGAACTAGGGAAGTGTTAGCTAAGGTTTCATGATGAAAACTTTATTTCCTAAACTGATTTGAATGACCTTTCTGAGTGATGAATGACTTCAGAAATTTTAAAAGTAATTTCAAGGCTGGCCCCTGGGCATTCAAGAATGTAAAAAGATCAACGATTGTCTAAAAATTCTTCTCAGATTATAGAAAGCATGTCAGGAGCAGTAATTGTAACCACTCTCTCTCAGGTTTACATTGAGATAGGGTAAGTACAAATAAATTTGCTGTGCTTTTTTTTTTCTTCCTTCCTTTTTTACCTCATAACATTCCATGAGGAATGTGTTTTCATTTTTTCTACCTTATCTCTCTTCACCACCCAGCCTCTTGCTGCTGCTGCTGCTGGAAGCCAAAATTTTCTTGCCTAAACTGATCCTGACTGATCAGAGGCTATATTCGGTTCCAAAACCCTTTGCTATCTTCAGGAGTTCAGCTCCTGTTCCCCATGGTCAGCTCAGCTCGTTTCCCCATAACATGCCTGAAAAAAGTAGAGCAAGTTATACCTAGACTAGTCTTTAGAGCACATGTGACTAATTATTAAAGAACTATCCTTTTAAAAACCTCTCATTTCAAGTGTGTTTACTCTCAAACAAAGCCTAAGTTCATGAGACATTTAGGATTACAGATTTAGAGCTGGAAGAGATCTTAAAACATCTAGTCCAATCCTCTGTCTCATTTTACGGAGAAAAAGACAAGGCTGAGAGAAATCAACTTGCCCAAAGTTAAGTTATTGAAGTAGAAGCCAGGTTTGAACACAGGTGCTCTTTAATTCCAAATGATTTCCCTTTCCATATATATTGCTCCTCAGTTAAGGCTGCCTATCATTAAGCAGATCTTTGAAGAATTGAGTAATGGTTTAGCTGAAGGTTCTTTAGGATTTGTTATTCATTTCAAGATGCTTCCTAGAACAATACCCTAAGCAGCCTAAAAACAGTGAAAGAAAAATTTGGCACTTGTTTACATTTATAGATGTTAACAGCCCAGGACCGGAAATACTAGTTTTAAGCTTTCCCTCCTCAAACACCACTCCCCACCTCCCCTCCATCTCCTAGGTTCCTTCAAGACTCAGTTCAAATCCCATCTTGTGCAGTATAGGAGGACTTTAAGATTTGCATGTTGTCTCCCCACAAGACTGTGAGCACCTTACACGCAGGCATCAGGTATTTCATGCTTACCACTGGGCCTACATAGTAGGGGCTTAATATATGCTTGATTAATGTATTAAGAATAGTGATGTTACAGGGGGGATATAATTTCTCTCTGCCTTTTTATCAAATGGAATTGTTACAGCGTTCTATGACTTTTAAAGAACTAAGAATTTTGGGGAAAGGGTATCATACATTATTTTGCCTTATAAACAGGAAAATTAACAATACACTAATAAATAAGCTCTAGCCAACTAATCAGTTAATCAGTTGTCACTAGAAAACAGACTGAAAATTCAAAATGAGGGAAGACAGGTTCTGGACCCTAAATTAGCTGCATGTTAGCTAGCATAGCAGAGGGAGGTGGCATAAATAAATGCTCCTTAAATATTCAAACACAGACAATGTTTATACTCCTTTCCCTGTATATATCTCCAAATTGTTTGGGGGACCTTTTGGCTATTCTATCTGTGCGGGTCAGTAATTGGGCAGATCTAGAGGATTTATTTTGTATGTTTTCATCCCACCCTAGCATTTCTTGTAGCTATCAGATTCCAACCAAATGCAGAACGTTGCTCTTCCTAGCTGGGTTCTTCAAACTAGGAGCCAAAAATCCTTCAGGTAAAACAAAGGTACCTGTGACACATCTGATTTTTCTCTTTGACCCCAAAGACTACTTGGAGTCTGGTATAGAGGGGTTAAGATTTCAGTGATATCCACTGCTGGGTTGCCAGAAATACTAAAGGACACATAAATTTTTAGAGCCTTGGAGAAAATATTAAACTACTTAAGGCAAATGAGGTTTTAATTAATCTAGTTCCCCATATTGTACTAAGTCATAAATACAGATCATCAATCACATTTATTTCCAAGTGTCTAAAACCAGACAAGAGTATGTACATCTTATTAATAAATTTTATTTGGACAAGTGGAGAACAACTTGTGTCACAACAGTTTTAAACAACATGATTAAAGACTGTGGTGCTCCCCAGAGTGGTCACAGGTATGTACAGTATGGGAAGAACAAAGCTGCACCTCAGAGCTGATCATGATCCAGTTAAAAATACCTGACATATAGTACACGTGCTAATAAATTTCCTTCAGGTCATGACCAGCATGAAAAAAATAGGACATAGGTATTCAGCAAAGGTTTCTGCTAATGGATACAGCAATATGCTGCACTTAAGAGTTAAAATCAGATTCTAGTTTAGTGTTAGCATCAAGCCCTTAAGAGAAATCCAAACATTTCTATTTTCCCAATTTACACACATCAAAAACTATTCACACTTACTCAGGAAGGGGCCAGGCAGCAAGCCACAGCACCCCAATCAGGTCCTTGCCTGGATAAAAATGTTTAGAGCTAATACTGGAGGCCTCTTTTACATCCTGTTACAATACATCTGCCTTTCTGGCTATGAGAATTACATCTACTGGTTGCTAAAGTAAAACTTGCTAAGTTAACTCGCAAGGAGAAAACAATGCAGGTTTTGGGACTGTCATCCCTTCCAAAATGCTCTGCCAATTCAAGTTTCATTCATTCAGGAAGACAGAAGGATTTAAGGCTTCGGTGACAAGTATAATCCTCTGAGAAATTAGTATTTCCTAAAGTCAAGATGAGCTAGTTTACCACACTTTCTCTTGACTCTTAAGATCCCTGGCGTCAGGTGGAGGTAACTGGCACCTGTAGTTAGGTCTGGCAAGAGAGGGAGATCTTTCCTCCTTCAGAAAAGGCTGTCCCAGATCATCCATGTGAGGAGCACTTGTGGAGTTTAAGCAGAAGAGACAATGAGACTTGGGCTCTTTAATAAGTTGAAGAAGCTGTACTCATAGCATCTTCAGCAATTTTGTTACTGGAAGGGTGAATGCTTGCAAAATATTTGACATCACTGTCACTATCCATCTGAAGAGCCATAATCGTCTGTTCCACAGCTTCCTGATGAGAATTAGCAGAACTTAAGAAATACTCTGTAAATGAAAACAAAATAAGTGCAACAAGATTTAATGTTTTTCAAGTGCTAATTTTGAATATGTCTACTGTGTAATTTGGAGCGATTCCAACAAAGTGACTCAATAATGAAGAGACTCATTCTTCTGCTAGGCATTTACCCCTAGTGAAAGTCAATGATAACCACCAAAGTCCTACATACACCAAAATATTTGGAGGAGCACTTTTTGCAGTAGCAAACATCTGGAAACAGAGTAAATGCCCACTGTTTGAGGAATGGCTGAATAAGTTGTGGCACATGAATGTAGTGGAATATGGCTGTGCTTCAGAAATGGTCCGTAGGATAGGTAGGATAAGTATGGGAGGAAAGAATCACATGAACTAAGGCAAAATGAAGTAAGCAGAAGCAAGGAAGGAGTGAGCGCAATGATTACAGCAATGGAAATGGAGAGAACAGCACTAGAACCACTGAAACTGAATGCTAAGCAATTAATTAAAAACCTTCTTTTTAAAGGTGGGGGACATGGGTTTGAAATTCCAAATATATGGTTTGAGCCAAATGGCTCTTGAGGACCCTTCCAGCTTTGAAATTCTATGATAAGGTGTCTTTCTGATGAATTCTGAACTGAATCTATCATGTGACTATGTCAACCATCTGTGACTTTTTTGTCAATCACAACCTCTCTGTGACTGCTGTACTAAGTTTCCAGGGGCTGCCTCAAACATAAAGCTTGAGTGACTTGTCCAGGAGTATCTAGCTAGTGTCAGAGCTGCGTGCTGAACATAGGTCTTCCTGCCCTCAAGCCCGGAACTATCCCTCCTTTGCCATACTAACTCTAAACTGGTTATCATGTGAAAACTGCCAAAATAACCTGGAAATCTGCAGATTTTTTTTTCCTATGGTTTAAAGATTTAAAACTGTCTACTAAATGAATACTTCCTTACTATTATTCAAAACCAAGTGGTACTAATATATTAGGTATATTCCAATTATTGTGAAAACACTTCTAAAGACATAACTTAGCATAGTAAATGATAGGAGTCTTTTTGTCATCGCTTCCTTCACAGGAAATTCAGTGACTGTCCGCAGCTCTCCTTCCTTTGACCTAATACAGTGAGCTTTATAGAAGGGACGAGCTCTTCCCTGCAGCTGTATGAGAAGTGCATCTCAGCAGAAGAGAAACACTTTTTAAAAGTCTCTCAAAGGATAATAAAATGCCTTTATTTCATCTTTACTGTTTAATGAAAATAATTACACCTAGTTGTAGGAATTTCAAGCAAAGGAAAATAAGCACTGTTTTCATCTGCACTCTTCTTCAGATTATTTATTGAGCTCTAATCTTGTACAAGGTACTGTGCTGGGTACTATGGAAGATGAAGATACCAATTCCTGACTTTAAAATATCTGATGTAAGGCAAATATCAGCATCTTGACCAGCATGAATAATTTAAGTTCATATGGGCTTGAAATGAATGAGCAAAATGGCAGTAAGTGTACTGACGGCAAAACTGTATGTATTTTGGAGACTATTCCAGGACTATATTCCCTATACATAAGGAATATCTGTATTCCATATATATACATATATGTGTGTGTATGTATGTATGTACACACACACACACACAGCTACACATCTCTCCACAGAAGGCTATGGCCAATGTCAAATCTCTATTTCTTGCTGTTGGGATCCATGAGAATATCAATCACTGAGGACAGTGAAACTAAGCAAGTCTGAAAAAGCAAGAAGACTACTCCAGGTGGAGGAGAAGGCCAGGAAATTGCTACTCGATTTTTAATAGAACATTTCTTTAGGATAAAGATTTCCCCCTGGTTAGATTATAATTATTGAGTGCACATGAAGCAACTGTCTACAGGCAGCAATAAAACAGAAAATTCAGTATTTGCTGAATTGAACGGACATATAAAGGAAAACAGGACAGACAAAAAGAACAAACTGCCACATTAAATGTGCCTGTGCCACAAGTTCTGCATATACAAGTATATATGTGACAAAGATAACATTCAATACTATTCTCATATGTCCAAATTGAACTTATCTTTTCCCCAAACCCTGTCCTCTTCTAAATGTCAAGAGCACTGCCCTGGGTCCCCCAGGCTTACTACCTACATGTCATCCTCAATTCCTCCCTCTCAACCCCCACCTCCCCATAATCAGCTGCCACATTCTGTTCATTGTATTCAATAGCTTTGGTGTACACCTCCTTCTCTCTCAACACTGCCACCACCTTGGGTGCAGACCCTCGTGCCTTGACTAGTGCAATAGTCTTCAGGCCGGTCTTCCTGTCTCAAGGCTCTCCCTAACTCCAGTTCATCATATACTCCATTGTCAAAAGTCTGACCATATCCCAACTCTCTCTGTCCTCCCCTACCCCTCCAATTAGTCAATTCCAGCGGACAACAGTTGTTTCCAGGATCAAACATAAAGCCTTTGTTTGGTTTTTAAAAGCCTCCATAACCCAGCCCCTTTCTACTTTTCTCTCTTACTGCCTTCTTATACCTTACTCCTTCCTCTCTACATACTCTTGAAGTCCAGTGACACCGGCATCTTCTTGCTGTCCTCAACACACAACACTCCCAGCTCTGAATTCCAGGCATTTTCATTGGCTGTTCAGTAGGTCTGAAATGCTTCCCCTCCTCATTTCTGCCTCCTGGCTTCCTTCAAGTCTCACCTAAAGTTCCACTTTTTCCAAGACACCTTTCCTGACTGCTCTTAATCCCAGTGCCTTCCTTTAAAAATTGTCTTCAATTTATCCTTTTATATCTTATTTTGAATGTGTGCATATTGTCTCTCTCATTAGATTGTGAATTTCTTGAGGGCAGGACTATTTGTTTGGCCTGCTTTTCCATCACTAGCCCTTAGCACATTGCCCCACACATAGCAGACACTAAATAAATGCTTGTGGACTTGACTGCTTCTTGACAGTGACTCAAATAATTACCAAAAATGAACCCCTCCTCCCCCATCACCACCAACCTTTTTCTAAGAGAGTTTGTCTTAATGTTTTTGCAAGTAGTACTCGAACATTTGGAACACTATCATTTGCTAAATTTAACAAATGTGGCATCAGATGCACAGCAAACTGGTCCATAGGAAGGCAGTCATCCTCAATGACAGTCTGGTAAGAAAAAAGTATTGAGAATTTAGAATTGAGAGCATACAAGTTGTAATGTTGGTCCATAAAATCTTACAGTATCTTTTAGACCTATCTTTTAAAAAGTGCTGCCCATTTTACATTTAAATCACAGTATATGTGGAGGACACTGCCTCAATGGAGTGTGATGACAACTTTAAAACAAATTCTGCAAATTTTTTCCCCTAAGAACATTTTTAGGGGACCCAAATTTTCAGGAATCTTATGACTACCTGCAGCAACAAAAACTGACTGCCAACCCTCACCTCCCATGCCAATAGATAGCAAAAGGATTATGGCAACTGTTTCTTCCGACTACACAGATTATTTCTGTGATTAGGTGAGTCACTCAAAACGCATGTACTGAAAGCAACAGAATGTGAAAGTACTGCTTATTAAGAACAGAGAAGGCAAAAAAGAAAAGGTTCCCATAAAAGGACAGGCAAAAGATAAATAAAAGAAGAAACCCTTCATTTACCTGGCAGACAAAGACAAATGTCTGTCGACCAGACCATTTTGGGCATCTGCCAAAATTTTCCACAAGTTCGTTTATGAGGTCTACTCCAAATGTTGATGGCGTAGCCATGTGCAGTTTCTTTACCATTTCACTAACCTAGGAATGTAAAATTGGAGAAATAAAGGATAACTTCTATATGGTTATTTATTTACAGCTTCCTTATCCCAAATTTAAAAGTTTAGCACATACCAACTTGTAGGAAATCCAACGAACAGAAGAAACTTTGTCTGCACATAGATTCAGAGCAATTGGCCGTAAGTAATCATATACATCTCTGGGACTGTATAAATCTAGAAGTAAAATCAGCTGCCTAAAAAAATGAATAGTGTCAAAAGAACATAACTAATGACTGAATAAAAGTTCTTTAACTTAAAAACTACTTTGTGTTATGGATCCTCATCAGAAGCAAAAGAGCCATTTAATTTGATGAAAGTTGTGACTACATTATCTTTTTTCCCCTAATTTATGGTGACACCGTTAACAAAACTGAAAACAGATTTCCATGTTAATAAACTGTAATCTACTATTTGATGCAGATATTAATGAACTAAACTTTACCAACTGGCTGGGAAATCAAAATATGAAATAATTTTTAGCTTATATATCAAACTACCTAAATTTACCATAATTTTCTTGGACTGGCGTTCCTAGTGCCTGTAATACTGTAGGCTTGCTGGCTGACTGATTTATGGAGGAGGCAGGCTGTTGCAGTGAAGAGTTGGAGATAAACACAGATTAAAATCCTGACTCTGATGCTTCCTGCCTGTGTGACCATGGACAAATCCTTTAACTTCCTCAAGCCCATTTTCTACAGAAATTAATTTCTACAATTGGTTACAGAATTATTGATAGTTACAGGTTAAAAAATGGGATAGATGGCTACATGGCACTCAGCAAATTATTTTTTATTTTTATTATTATTTTTAATATTTTATTTATTTTTAGATTTCGACATTCATTTCCACAAAATTTTGAGTTCCAATATTTCTCCCCATCTCTCCCCTCCCCCTACCCCATACTACTTTGGATTCTGATTACCCCTTCCCTCAATGTATACTCCCTTCTATCACACCCCTCCCTTCCCTTATCCCCAATCTTCTCTCTTGTCTTGCAGGGCAAGATAAATTTCTATACCCCATTACCTGTATTTCTTATTTCCTAGTTGTATGCAATAACAATTTTCAACATTCATTTCTAATACTTTGAATTCCAACCTCTCTTCCTCCCTCCCCACCCATCCTCACTGAGAGGGCAAGCAATTCAATACACACTATGTATGTGTCATTTTGCAAAAGACTTCCATAATAGTCATGTTGTGTAAGACTAACCATATTTCCTTCTATCCTACCTTGTTGCCCCCCTTTTTCTATTCTCTCATTTAACCTTGTCCCTTCCCAAAAGTGTTTACTTCTAGTTACTCTCTTCTCCCATTTGCCCTCCCTTCTATCATCCTCCTCACCCCACTTGTCCCCTTTTCCCCTACTTTTCTGTAGTGTAAGACAGATTTTCACACCAAATTTAGTGAGCATGTTTTTCCCTCCTTAAGACATATGTGAAGAGAGTAAGTTTCACTTTTCCCCTCTCACCTCCTCCCTTGAAAAAAATAATTTTTTCTTAATTAGTTATTTTCAGGGATAATTACAGATTGCCTGTAATAAACTGGATTCACTGGACAAGACCCAGTTTGGTCCCTGACTACTTAGATCAGCCCTTCTCAATGAAGGGGAGTCTGAAATGTAAAGAGTGTTTGGGATGCATTCTCTGGTAACTTGATTATACCTTGTGGAAAGAGTGGAATATCCAGGGCCATTCACTTCCTAATTAGCCACCATGGTTGCCCCTTTTGTCCCTCATGATTTGAATGGATTGTTTATTCATTTAACTTTAGGATGGGGGTGGGGCAAGTAATAGTAGCATTTTATGGAACCACAGAGGTCCAATTAAAACTTTATGCAACTTCTGTAAGAAATGATAAACAAAAGGAATTCAGAGAAACCTTGGAAGATTTCTACTGAAGTGAAGAGAATAAGAAGAATATGTACAATGACTAAAAACGGTATAAATGAAAAGATCACTAAAAGGAAAGTGAATTGTTAAATAACTTAAAAACCATAAATGGTGCTGGAGAACAGATAATAAAACATGCCAGCCTACTTTTGGCAGAGGCAGAAGAATAAAAAATGGTGTTCACACTGTCAGACGTGGCTATAACTGTATCTTTTCAATTTCTGTTTAATTGTTTCCCTTTTTCATGGAGGGCAGGTGGAGAAGAAAAGAAGTGAATGGTTCAGTATGGAAGGAGGGAGAGGAGAGATTACATAACCAGAAATAACTACAGTGTAAAAATAAAAGGCACTGGCATAACGTATTTTTAAAACTTTATGCTGTTCCCAAGTTCTTGATTTCTTAAATGGTAGCTATATAGCACTATGAAACATTTTTCTCCACACTCTGAGATACTGGGAAACATGTACAATATTGTCTAAAAACTCATGAAGAAGTGAAGGAGTCCACGGAAATGTGCTTCTGGCACATTTTCACAAGTCTAACTTGTTAAAGTTGTCAGGGATTTCTAGGTAATACCTCTAACCCATAGGAAATAGGATGAGTAAGGGAGATAGCGTTCACAGACAGCTTTCAGAATCCTGCCTAAACCCAATTTATGTATGAGCCAATCCTAAGAATTTTCTTACTCTTTTAGATAGAAGGCCCCCCAGAAGCTAGGGTGGGAACCCTAAAGGGACAAATTTCCCCAGGAATCAACAGCAGCAGTTTCAGTAGTTTTCTGGCAACAACTTTAGCTCTAAGAGGCAAGAGCTGTGGCAGTAGTTTTTATGTATTCCATATCTAAAGTCAAGGTTTGTAGTGGCAATGTGTATAAGTTTTAATGTTCATCCCCACAGGTCAAAAGTTTTATCATAACTGTAAGTCACTCAAAAGCCTAATATGATGAGAATTTGTAGAATCCACTGAAAGCCAGGTATAGTAGTACCTGGAAGGCTCCTGTAACAAATTACTTAGTATCTCAGTACCTTCCTTATGGGATCATCTCCAGTTTATTCTTTATTTATCTTGTGTGTCTGGACCTGTCTCCCATATTAGAATGTGAGCTCCTTCAGGACAGTGATTGTATTTGTGCCTTTTCTGGATTTCCAGTGTTTAGCACAGCACCTGACAGTGTGGTGCTTAATAAATGCTGACAGTGGGGTCTTGAAGCAAAGCTTGAATTAGAACTGAAGTTCTTTTATTTCTAATTTTATATTAAAACTTTTCTCTGAAAGTATTTGAAGGATGAAGTGGGTTTATAATTTAACAATTAGCTCCACAGATCTAGATAATAAAACAAGCACATGCATGATCTTTCATCTCAAAGCAAACCAAACCTCTAACACAAAATGTAGCAAAAAGTGTAACATACTCAGCCAGTTCAGCTCGAAAGCGCCAATTTCTGCTATTATCTGTTACTAAAAACTCCTGAAGCTGGTAAAGATATTCTCTTCTTTTGTCAATATGAAGAAGCTAGAATAACAGAATGAAACTTTCATCAAGGCAGGGCACAGAGCAGATGTTAACATATAAATAAGTGGAATGCAGAGAGTATGTTAAGTAACTGAAAAAGAACCTTTAAGTTTTGTAAGAATAAGATTACCTAATACTTTAAGCTACATCGACAAATAAAGTATTATTTGTTTGCTTCTTCTAAAACTCAATACTAAGACAAGAGAGAGTTGGATATATCAAGGTGATTTGAAGGCTCAAACTTATCATGGTCCCTGGGAAAGAGAATTTTGCTCCAAAGGCTAATGCAAAGTTCAATACCTTCCTCATTTTTCATGCTACAACAGAAAGCGGCTATTCTGGTTACTCATTTTGTATCAAAACAACTCAATTCCCACTCACTAACTGTACATGTAATTTTTAAATGTCCAGTGATGATTTCTAAAACTGCTACATTAAGCTGTACATTACTGTGCATAAACTAAGAAAATCTAGTACCACACCTTGTCATGGTCTAACCACTATAAATACTGGAATAAATAATGGGATAGCATAAGATCTTGATCTGATACATCAATAAATGATGAAACTGAATACAGTATTATCACTAATTGTAGTACATACATCAAATGAGATGCAAAAGAACTCTGCAAACAAAATGCTATGTAAATATGAGCTAATGTGAATAAAGCTAAAAGAAATTTGTTATTTGAACATATAAGCCTTCTGTTGGGGATCCAGCAGAACACTAACTAGCACAAACAACTTGATGATATCACTTAGCACTGTGACCCAAATTCGTCTATCAGAAAGAGTATTTTATAAATGGAAGGATCCACTGGAAACTCTTTGTAAACCACCGTTTTAACAGGGAGAAAAAGGCTGGCTGGCTTAACATTAGTGGCCATCTATGGCAAAATAAATGTAAAAATTACCTTCAGAAAATCATGTAAGTGTTTGAGGACCCCTATCCTGACTTCATCAAGGTCCTTTAAAAACCCATTAAAAATTGGAACCAGATCTGCAGCTGTCAATTGGTCTCCAAGTATTACTGCAAGCTCATGGATAGAGAATGCTAATGTCCTCCGAACTTTCCACTGCAAAAACATAAATAACTGCATTAGTAAATAAAGAACTGAGTGTTTTATCTTTAATGGTGTATGAAATTAAATGTAAATTAAAATGTCCATAAACCACAAAATTTGAAATCTGAATAAAGCTGCCAGGATGTTACTATAATCAATTCTCTATTATCTGCACTACTATAGAAGCACAGTAGCGAATAAAAGAAATATCTCCTTGTCAATGATACTTTTTGAATAATTAATTCTCCCCGGAATAAAAATAATCCAGACAGAGATACCCTAACCCACCTGGGAACTCCTATTAGCACTGCTATGGAAGCCAATGCCAAAGAATGGAGAAATTTTAAAAAAATCTGTGGACTAAAATGAGGAGAAAGGAAAGAATTTATGAAAAGCATGCATTTTGGGGGGGCGGAGCCAAGATGGGGGAGTAACAGCACACACTTTCTAGAGCTCTGCCACCAAACCCATCTAAATACCTGTAAAAAATGGCTCTAAACAAATTCGGGAGCTGTAGAACCCACAGAATGACAGAGTAAAGCAAATCTCCAACCCAAGACAACCTGGAAGGTTGCCGGGAAGTGTCAATCCCACTACACAAGGGGCAGGGCTCAGACCAGTGTGGGCCATGCCAGTGTGGACCATGCCAGCACAGACAGGAACTGAGAAGGCCTTGGGGAGACTGAATCTCTCACACCTGTGGCAGTTTCCAGACTTCAGGACACCAAAACTCCGAGGACAAATTGGAAAGCCAGTGGAAGAAGTCTATGGGACCAGCGCAGGAGAGTGGAATAGTCCAGCCACAGTCACAGTGGCTAAGAGGGGAGCGAACCAAGGAAACCGCAGCAGCTGCAGCAGCTGCAGGGGCAGCTGCAGTCTCTGTTTCTGGAGCTCTAGACCCACAGATTGTGGGGGGATCAAGCGGCTGACAGTACACCACCCCTCACCCCCACTGGAAGCAGACAGAGCTCAAAAGTCAAGTAAATGGCTGGGGAAATGAGGAAAAACCGAAAAAAGAATCAGACTACAGAATCTTACCTTGGTGACAAGAAAAACCAAAACAGAGGACAACAAAGTCAAAGCTCCTCCATCCAAAGCCTCCAAGAAAAATATGAATTGTTCTTAAGCCATGGAAGAGCTCAAAAAGGATTTAAAAAATCAAGTAAATTAAATTAAAAATCAAGTAGAGCAAAAATTGGGAAGAGAAATGAGAGTGATGCAAGAAAATCATGAAAAACGAATCAACTGCTTACTAAAGGAGACTCAAAACAATGCTGAAGAAAAAACACTTTAAACAACAGACTAACCCGAGTGACAAAAGCTATTCAAAAAGACAGTGAAGAGAAGAAGCCGTAAAAAGCAGAATTGCCAGATGGAAAAGGAGGCCCAAAAGCTCACTGAAGGAAATAATTCCTTAAAGATTAGAATGGAGCAGATGGAAGCTAATGACTTTATGAAAAATCAAGAAATTATAAAACAAAACCAAAGGAATGAAAAAATAGCAGACAACGTGAAATATCGCATTGGAAAAACTGACCTGGAAAATAAATCCAAGAGAGACAATTTAAAAATCATGGGCCTACCTGAAAGCCATGATCAGAAAAAGATCCTAGACATCATCTTTCAAGAAATTATCAAGAAAATTGCCCTGATATTCTAGAACCAGTAGGTAAAACAAATATTAAAAGAATCCACAGATCGCCACCTGAAAGAGATCCCAAAAGGAAAACTAGCAATGTTGTAGCCAAATTCCAGAGCTCTCAGGTCAAGGAGAAAGTACTGTAAGCAGCCAGAAAGAAACAATTTGAGTATTGTGGAAATACAATCAGGATAACACAAGATCTAGCAGTTTCTACATTAGGGAATAGCAGGGCTTGGAATATGATATTCCAGAAGTCAAAAGAAGCTAAGATTAAAACCGAGAATCACCTACCCAGCAAAACTGAGTATAATACTTCAGGGGGAAAAAATGGTCTTTCAATGAAATCGAGGACTTTCAAGCATTCTTGATGAAAAGACCAGAGCTGAAGAGAAAATCTGATTTTCAAACACAAGAATGAAGAGAAGCATGAAAAGGTAAACAGAAAAGAGAACTCATAAGGGACTTTACTAAAGTTGAACTGTTTACATTCCTACATGGAAAAATATTTTAACTCTTCAGACTTTTCTCAGTATTAGGGTAGTTGGAGGGATTATATACATATAGACAGAGGGCACAGGGTGAGTTTGAATAGGAAGGGATGATATCTAAAAAAAATAAAATTAAGGGATGAGAGAGGAATATATTGGGAGAAGAAAGGGAGAAATGGAATGGGGCAAATTCTCTCTCATAAAAGAGGAAAGAAAAAGTTTTTTCAATGGAGGGGAAAAGGGAGGAGGTGAGAGGGAAAAAGTGAAGCTTACTCTCATCACGTTTGGCTTAAGGAAGGAATAACATGCACACTCAATTTGGTATAAAAATCTATCTTACACTACAGGAAAGTAGGGGAGAAGGGGATAAGTGGGGTGGGATGATAGAAGGGAGGGCAAATGGGAGGAGGTGGTAATTAGATGTAAATACTTTTGAGGAGAAATAGAGTCAAAAGAAAGAATAGAATAAAGGGGGGGCAGGATAGGATGGAGGGAAATATAGTTAGTCTTCCACAACATGACTATTATGGAAGTCTTTTGCAAAACTACACATATATAGCCTGTATTGAATTGGTTGCCTTCTCAGTGGGGATGGTTGGGGAGGGAGAAAGGGAGAGAAGTTGGACCTCAAAGCTTTAAAAAGAATGGTAAAAATTGTTTTTACATGTAACTGGAAAATAAGATACACAGGCAATGGGACATAGAAATCTATCTTGTCCTTCCAGAAAATAGAGGGGATAGGGATTAGAGAAGGGAGGGGTGTGATAGAAGGGAGGGCAGACTGGGGGAAGGGGTATGCATGCTGTCTTGGGGGAGGGAGGAGGGGAGAGATAGGGAGAAAATTTGGAACTCAAAATCTTGTGGAAATGCTGAAATAAATAAATACGAAAAAAAGACAAATTATACATTTTGGGGAAAGTAGATAGGTTTTCAAGAAGGTTTGGCTTGTCTACATGATGCCTTTCATTGTCCAGAAGAATCTCTGCTCTACCCCCTACTAGAATTCTACTCCTTTTACTAAAACTTGAGGCTATTCTTCTTTCTCCTCTTAGGAACCGCAATTCATGCTAGCATTAGATAATGTTATTGCTCAGATACATTACAGATAAAATAAGCTTTTATGGGCTAGCCTGAAAACCTGAACATATGGGAAAATGTTTTGGGAGTTTCAAATAGCTAACTTACAAATCAACTTTTGGAATAAAAATGACTCATAAAATTGAGAACTGCTTGTACATCTTAATTCTGTGATAAGTCAAAATACTTTGAACAAAATAATGAAGCCTAACTATGTATGGCTCAGAAGGAGGTGAAAAGTTCTTTGCGGTTCAGGATCTCCAAATGCTTTGGGCATCTTGAAGGTCATGCTCCTTGAAGCATTAGATAAAATTCCATGAGTTCTTCAATTTTAAAAAATTCCAGGAAAAGGACAAAAATTAAAAACTTTATGCTTATCTTTAACTTAATTCAAATCTTTTACTCACCTGCATATCTGATGCAAGCGTCTCATAAGTCTCTCTCAGGCAGTGCCAGTTCTGTCTGCCAAGTGTAAGTGCCACACCTGGAAGGCTATATGCACAGTGTTTAGCAATCTCAGTGTCAACAGTCTGTGCACGAGAGGGATCAGTCATAGATAAGTACTGATCCAACAATGCCTGAGGCACAACATCCTAACATGAGAAAGAAAAAAGGTTAACATTTTCTCAAATAGTTTCTAAAAATCTAGTCTACTGTTCAAAATATAAAAAGATGTACAAATTATCTTAAATAATATTATTCACGACATAAGAAGGCTAGTATCAGACTGAAAGTATTTAATAACAAATGAACTATCTTATCAAGAGATGAGAATAACACAAAGGAAACAAAGTGGAAGCCATAACAAAAAAAAAAATGTTTAAAGCTTAGAAAAGCAAAAAAATTTAAAACACAATTAGAATTAGTGACTATCTGTACATGTATTCAAAATGAGCTAAGAAAAATCACTCAAGGAATATGGGTTAAAAAAAGGAACAAGAATAGAAAAGCCACAAATGAACACTGAAGGGAATTCTATTACTTACTTGTACTTTAGATTTCCTTTCCTCTTCAGGGCTAAAACTATCAGTGCTCAAGTCTGAATCATTACGTAGGTAGTTAATAGTTGAATCCATACTCTGTTTAGAAAAAAAGATGTACTTAAAGAAAAATCTGTTGCGTTTCTAGATAGTTTCTTCATTTAAATGTTTTAATGATATCCTTACCTTTAAGGCTGCCAAAAGATTTATTTATAACACACATTCTAAAGCAACATTTTTATTTGCCCCCATTCACTGCACTTTTCTTCCACCCCACCCCAACTCCATCTCAGGCAAATTCAGACTGTAAATATCTTAAACCTCTCTGGTATTTTTTTCCATATGTCAAACAAAATTTATTGAACAATCGTCATTAAACATATGTAAACAAGTAGTTCCAAAACAAAGTCACACACATTTAAAATTTAGAATTGGGGACGTTTCTGAAATACAACCAATATTCTGAGTTAGACCATAAAGCAGTATTTGTAAAAAGATTCATGTTTTCAATCTGTAGTTATAGAGGACATGAGATGTTACTGCTAATAGCCCTCTGGCTTTTTCCATGCTCAAGGACACATTTTTGGTTCATACATTTTTAAAAAGCAAAACAACACAAAAGTTTTCCTTAAATAAGAATAAGCTACCATACTGTCCCCATCTACAATAATACCAAATGCACAGGAGCTTATTTTTGTGGCACTATTTATATGACTAACTATGCTTAATGTGATTTAACCAAAAGAACAGAATTTCACTCTGACTGTATTATAACCATCTTCCAAAATTGTTGGATGCTACCCCCATCCCCCAATCCTCTAAGTATCCTATGATCATCCTATAAAATGACTCTTTGGCCAGGGCAGCTGGTAGAATGAGAGTTCTGTGCCCCACTACACAAATAAGGTATGCCTGATACATACATATAATATACATACTCATTGGTATGTTTGATAAGGAGGAGGGGTGGGACATAAGGAACTGGGTAATGATTACAAAGGTTTAGCTACAAGTACAAACCAAAGATGATGCTAGTGATAGTACCCACCCTCACACTCCAGAGTCCAGATAATGTCACTGGCCCTCCGCACCATGGCCTCAAGTCCCGATCTTCTCCTGCTCAGATACTGTGCTGCTTGCTGCAGTGAAATGGTCCGATCAGAAACAAAGCACCTCTCCAAAAAGAAAAGGAAAGAGTTAATTTTTTTCTTTATAAAGGGCTTTGTTTCCAGTAAGACTGTTTCACTGCAGTGAGCTACATTAACATTGAGGCTACTAAATGGTCATGTAGACAGGGCTGGGATCTAACTTTTGAAGCACTCAACATGATGCTGATGTTACAAAGACAGAATGTGGTGAGAATGATTACTTCTACTTGATACAGTGTGGAAGGCTAAAGAATTAGCAACAAAAGGAATGGATATCCCTTATGACTACAGATTTTAGCTACAGCTATTCCCCATACAGCTTAATGTTGGTTATTCCAACTATTCTAATGTAACAAATAATTTGTTACCTCAACACTATCGTTGATTAAAGGCACAGGATCTTCTTGATTTATTTTACAGTTCCGTAGCTCTTTTATGAGGATTTCATCTTGTAAATCACCTTCCCTGTCTAAGCCGACCAACTTCTCTTCCTGAGTGTCCATACTGGTGGCTCGGAGTGCAGCAGACAATACTTCTACTTGTGCTAGCACACAAAAAAAGACAACGATGTGAGCAAAAAAATTATCTTGCCCCAAAAGAAAACGTATAAATTTAGTCACATTTTACTTGGTATTTGTACTTTTTTAACATTAAGTCAAACAGAAGCTGAAAATTTTCTATTCTGATAATTCAATTATTAGTCCCTCAAGATAAAAGTAGATACAAACTAATATGTTTTCATGGGACAGATTAAAAGTTTAACTACTACTAAACATTATTTTGTGTTAGTATAAACAGACAAATGCTACAAAGTTGTAGAAGGAGTCTTTGGTTTATTAAAGAAGCAAATTCAGTAAAAGTTAACTGTTTTGGTAGCATATGAATCAAATGTAACCAACAAGGCTTACTTACTAAGCCATTTTAGCAGATGAGCAGTCACACAAATCCTGCCAATATAAAACAATGGTAATTACATAGATTCTTGGTGGTGGATATAGTTAAAACATTCATTCATTTAACATTTAAACATTCCTTATCTCATTCAAGTTAATTTCTGAAATTGCTTTTGCCTTTCTTTTTATAGTAAATAATGGGTGGTTCCATATAAAGGAGTTTTCTTGATTTGTGACAAAAGAGAAATCATTAACTATTTCTTGTACCTTGAATATAATGTCCCTCTTACTGTCTATAATTTTAGGATAAAAACTTATCTGTAAGGGGTATTAAAAATGAAGATAGTATCCCAAAAGGGATTAAATGTTCGGAGAGCAATTCTTAACATATATATATATATATATTTTGGGGAGAAATGAGGAAGAAGGGTTGAAGGAAATCCACTAAAATGCCTAAAATAAAAAACTTTATGAAAATTTTTTTCATACTACAGAAGTAATTTAAAGAAAGGCAAAGTAGCTAGCTTTACATTACTTGTTCACATGTTCTGGCACCTTTATTGTAGAGATATGGAGAAGTTATAATTTGTAAATAAACACTCTAGGTTTCACCTATGACACAAACAGTAATATCTTTTTTTTTTTTTAAACCAGCACTAGATGCCAGTTCTTGATTCTGAAGTGAACTTTATTTCTTGGATTTTGCCATTTCTAACTACCATTTGTGGGGAACAGAATGGATTGGCAACACCAAATGTGGGGGTTAAGAATTAATTTGCCTAATCTAATCTGTATTGGCAATATAGAGGTGGCAGTGGGGAGAAATGGTTGAAATTGGTTAGTTATATATCTTAAATTCCCTGAAGCTATAGGTTATAAAAATAAACAATTCCTTTTTCTCAGTCTCAAAAACCCAAACTTAGCAAGCGTTCAGTGACTTTTAAGTGTCTTTTAAAACAGAACTGGCACAATGAACTACAGGAATATAGTTCCTCAAGAAATCCAGAGAAACCCTTACTTACCTTAAGAATTTCTAATCTAAAGGGCATATCTAATTCTGGATAGCCTTGTTCTCAAAGTGCCAGTTTGTTAATATGGGGCCCTGTTAGCCTTAATAAACACAGAAAATACTCTGAATCTTGTTTCTGAGAAAAATATGTTGCAAAGAATTATATAGCGGTCTACTATAAAAATACCCACTACAGTGACCGAATAAACATTTTAAGTTAATTTCCAAATTTCATTGCCTAAATATGTAAAAAAAACAAAACAAAACCAAAAACCCAACATCCCAACTCCAAACCTAATACAAGAGGACAAAGAAAAAAAGGCACCCAGTGAATGCCCTTAAGATGTACATTTGCTATTCTATTCTCTAGTACTTGCATTCTTGTGTACTTAAAATGAATGCATGTTTGCAGAACCAAATACATGCTTCATCTTATATTGAGTAATACAAAATACACAAATAGCACTGGTTAATTTAACTAAGTCTGAAGTAACATTTAAGAATCCTACATTTTTGACAAATGAATTGTTCTTAAGAAACTTGTGGTACAGTACATATTTGAGTCCTAGTCAACTAGATTTATGTTCACATCATGCCTTTGACAGGTGACAGTTGCATGACCCTGAGCCTTCATATGTCTCAGAAGTTTTCTGGGACTTTCCTATTCTTATAGATGGACTGTCATCTGAAGTGGTGAAGAGTTCTTTATTATAATATGACAAACACCTATGTCTATGCTACATATGTGCACAGATAATTCTCAAAATTCAAAAGACTATTCAGATATTTAAGGTACTTTTCCATTAATCACTTTCTCTTTAATTCATTATTCCCCCCGAGTTCTAATAAAGTACTTTAAAAAGAGATGAAAATAGACAATGACAGTTGACACTAATTAAGAGTAATAAAGAGTTGTAAAATACATTACTGAATTTGAACCAACCAACCAACAAGAGAATTAGGCCATTACTGGAACTATTATTCCTATTTCAAAGATGAAAAAAACTGAAACTCAAGAGTAGATAAGTGACTTGCTCTTGGTCAAACTACTAACTCAATGAGGTAGATTTCAAACCCAGGTCTTCCTGTCTCCAACCTAATGTTCATCAACTATTCCACACAGTCCCTAATAGAGATGTTTATGGTAAAGTCAAATTTCATCATACACATTTCTAAAATGATTAAATTTAAAACTCCAAACATTTTTTGGAAAGACATTGTATTCAGCCATACTTTCTTTGGAGGAATATTAGTAGCAAAAAATTTTTTTCTAGCTTATTCTATTTTCTTCAGTGAATTTCCCCATACTGCAATACAGAAAGTAGTCAAGGTGTTACCATTTCATTGGAAGTGAAGTGAATGTTTTACAAAGTGAGGCAACTACTTTCCTTACAGTGTTGGTCAACAGTTATACAGAAATTGTAGTAGTTCACCTGGAACCTTGATTCCTTGAACATATGTAGTGAATGTCTACAAAGGACCATTATTTATCAGTTTAATTCAATTATTTTCTGGAAAACCAGACCAGTGAGACTGAGTTGACTTGAGAAAATACTCCAAAACTTTAATTTCTAGGGAAGAAGATGAAGAGAAAGTACATATCCTGTCTTCAAATGAGAAAGTGTGTGTAAAGTATCTTTTGAATTTTAGAATTTTTGTACCTACAGAAATAACTATTATTAAAATTTGTTGTACTATCTTAGTTTCCAGTGCTGATGGTAAATGAGGGAAAAATAAATTCAGAGAACCTTGTGATAATCTTACTTCATACTCACACTTTTTTGTACCAAAAATTATAATACTCTCTATTTTTCCAAAAGGAACGGAACACATCAGATTATTATCTGATTAAAGGAAACAAGTTTCATTCACTTATTCATCCCCAGCACTGTGCCAAGGCACTGGGAATACTGATACAAAAATGAAACTGTCACTGCCTTCAAGGAATTTATAGACTATCTGACAAAAGGCGGCAAAAGGAACAGTAAGCAGATTTACATAGATAAATAAATATAAAGTAATTCCCAGGGACAAGGGAGATCATGATAGGTATACATTCTAGGTAATATCCTGATGAATATCTGGTCACTGGATTCAGATGGCTCTGGAGGAGAAGTGAGGCTGGTGACCTGCACAGCCCTCCCTCACTCAAAACAAAGTCAAATGCAAGTCATGTCATTTCTCTGATGGCATGGTCTTTTTCAGCAACAAAGGATGAACACACATACATTCCAGGTAGGGGAAGTAGAGGGAAAGACTGTGCAAAGGCACAAATCTGGAATAGGGGATATAATAAAGGAACAGTAAGCATTCCAGTTTGATTATGATACAATATACGAGGGAAGGAAAATGGAGGGGCATGGAAACGATTATTATCAGCCTAGAATTATAGGCAATAAGGTACAGTGCCTCTGATGGACTTTAAAACAGAGGAATTTCTATGTGTATCTTAGAGACAATTAGAGGAGCTCCTGGAATTTCTTTCTTGAGAGTCTGATGCTTTAATACTATCAATTTAGTTACTATGGATTGTTAAGGAAAGAGTCAGAATTATAGAGAAGCCAATTAGGAAATTACTGCACTTGTCCAGAACTAGGGTGATACTCCTTTTAAGCTGAGAAATGGGAAGAGATGACAGATATGATGAAGGAGATAGAATCAATAAGCCCTGGCAATGACTGGATATGAAAGGTAAAAAGAAAGGGGTTGAGAAACTGAGCAAATGAAAGGATGATTTCAATAGAAATGTTGTTAGGAAGAGAAGAGGGTTTGGGGATAATAGCACATAGGAAAGTGAATTTGTTTTGGAAATATCAAATTTAAGATGCTTATAAAACACCTTACAATGTTGTTTTTCATAAATGTTGAGAAAAACTAATACCCAAAGGAGTATTACAGTATTAGGTTCCTCATAGCTTTAAGTCTGAAACTCCCAAGGCTGATCATTCCTCACTTGTTATGCCATTGTAAAAGTTAAATATTTACCAAGAAGGTAGCTTGTATGTTGGGGGGGACGTCTAGGCAAGTATTCTCTATTTTTCTTCATAATTTATTTTATCTGGATGTCTGAAAAACACTGCTGAAATGTGCAACTTTCAAATACAAGCATCAGAAAGTACAGGCATATCTGCATACGGAAATTTATGGAATAAGAATTATTCTATCTCCTAGGGAAAAACTACAAACTTCAGTTGTTGATTCCTTTATCAATGAGGAATCACAGGTGGACCAGGGACCTGCTCTTTATACTTCTTCATATTCTTTATGAACCTCTGGGATCACCAAAGATGAAGCAAAGAGGAATTTTTTCCCATGTAAGAAATGACTATTGATAAACAATATCTTGGGGAAATTCAGAGCTCTCCTCTTTTTCTAAAGTCTTGATTTTTAAAAAGTTCAGTCTTCTTCAGGACATTACTGCTAATGAGACTGCATTAACTCTCTTTTGGTCAGACCCCACTCAATTTTACAAGGAATTTAATCTAAAGTTGGGGAGCCCACTGTGTTCTACTCAAGCTGGGATGGAGATAGATCATTTTGTCTAGATAGCCCAAGGCTGGAGTGGTCTGAATAGAGATAATTTCTAGGTCCAAAGGTCACTCTCAGCCCCTCACTGAAAACCTAAGGTTCATAAGGTTTGAACATAAACTGTGAGTGTGCCATCATGATTGTCTTTGTTATGAGAAAGACAGCCAAATAACCATCCTTATTAATAACCTTCTGGCCTTATTAATAAAATGATTAAATTACCCAGAAACTATATCTCATAAACCTTTTAAACTGGCATACTCACCAGAAATTTCTGGATAAAATTTGATGTCCTCTTTGTATAGCGGGTTTCCTAGTATGCATATACTAGCAGGTTGTTTTTTTTTAATATGCTCTAAGGCTCACAGCATATCTAGTTACAAACTGCTATTTGCACCATATTTGAAGAAACAAATGAACCTGATTTAAGAATTCATGGTATAATGAAAAGAGCACTGCTTTTAGAATTAGAATACCTGAATTCATTGCTCAGCTTTGATACTTAGCTGTATGATCCCAATCAGGTCACTTAAACTCTGTGCACTTCAGTTTCTTCTTCAATAAAATGTGAACATTAGTATTTGCACTACCTGTATCACAGGACTGTTGTGAGAACATTTTAAAAAGCTATTTTCTGTCTGCTATTTTTTTCTTTTGTAATTTTTATTGACCTGAGAAATTCCTGTGATTTTCTTGGCATAAGCAACTTCTGATGAGGAAATTCTTCTACCAATGTAGATCAATCAGCAGCTACTTCACAACTTACTCTTCAACAGGGGCCTGAGGCATTGATGTCAGGTAATTTGTTTAGGGTCCTGTAGCCACTATATGTCAGAAGGATTTTATAAGGGAGGTTTGTTTGTTCAATGAAATGAACAATGGAATTGCCTACATTTCAAATCATGCTGTTGTTTTGTATAGCTGAATATTCTATACTTCTAAGTTTTTAGACTGGTTTATATTTTGGGTAATATTTTCACTCACAAATGAATTATATTCACTTATTTTTTAACGCATTTCGAGTTTAGTAAAAAACTAAAAAACAATAGGCTTAAAATCAGAAAAACTGGCTGGGTTTCACTGCCAATTCCCTTTCTCTTTGTAACCTTGGGTAAATCACTTAACCTCTTTGAGTCTCAAGTTTCATAATCTATAAAATGAGGGGGGGCTGGATGAGATGATCTCTAAGCTTCCTTCTAGCACCTAAAGCTTTTATGATTTTGATTTTCGTATTTATTAATTTTCTCAATTTTATGTAGAAATTGGAAGGCTGGATAGTCTTTACAGGTTTAGTAAGCTGCCTGGTTCTACAAAACTTTGTGCATGTTGTAAAATGCAGGGTCAAAAACCTTTACTTTAAAAAAACGACCCAGCAATACCACTTCCAGGGCTGCATTCCAAATACATCACAAAAATGGGAAAAGGACCCACATGTACAAAAATATTTATAGCAGTTCTTTATGTCGTGGCCAAGAATTGGAAATTGAGTGGACGCCCATCAACTGGGGAATGGCTGAACAAGTTGTGGTATATGAATGTAATGGTATACTATTGTGCTGTATGAAATGATGAACAGGAGGACTTCAGAGAGGCCTGCAAAGATTTATATGAACTGATGCTGAGTGAAGTGAGCAGAACCAGGAGAACATTGTACACAGTAACACATTATGTGATGACTGACTTTGATAGACTCAGCCCTTCTCAGCAATGCAAAGATCTAAAACAACTCCAAAAGATCATGATAGAAAAGAAAATTCCATCCACATCTAGAGAAAGAGATATGGAGTATGAATGCAGATTGAAGACTTGATCTCTCTTTTGTTTTTTCTTTTTCATGGTTCCTCCCATTTGTTCTATTTCTTCTATATAACATTTCTAGTATGAAAATGTTTAATAAGAATGTATATGTAGAGCCTATATCAGAATGCACATCGTCTTGGGGAAGGGAGGGAGAAAATTTAAAACTTATAAAAGTGAATGCTGAAAACTAAAGATAAATTAATCTTAAAAAAAATTTGTTTCTGATTCTCAAGTGTCAACCCAAGATATAATTTTTAAATGTCTAATTACTTTCTACTTCTGAGCTCCTTAATTAATTTTTGTCTATTTTGTGGTGGTTTTTTAAGGGGAGACAGGTTAAGTGACTTGCTCAGGTTCACACTGCTTTAAGTGTGTCACTTCATATTTGAACTCAGGTCTTCCTGACTCCAGGCCCAGCATTCTATTCACTGTGCCATGTAGTTGCCCTATACTGTCTGCGTTACCATGGACACGTCACTTAATCCCATCTGCCTCAGTTTTCTCAACTGTAAAACTGGAATAATAATAGCACCTACTTCTCAGGGTTGTTGAGAGGTTAAAAATGAGATAATATTTGTAGTGTTTTTAGTACAGTGCCTAGCACATAGTAGACGCTACATAAATCCTCATTTTCTCCCTTCCCTTCTACAAAGAAACGTATGTCCATGTCTCCCTCATCCTTAAAAAAATCCTCATTTGATCTTATAACTACAGCTCTCTTTCCTTTCTCAGCTAACATAGTTGAGAAACTTATCTAGGTGCTTGCTCTCCTCTCTTTTCTAAACTTGCTGGGATCTGGCTCCCAAACATCACTCAATTAAAACTGCTCTCCCTAAAGTTATCAATGATCTCTTAATTACTAACACTAATGACTTTATCTCAATCCTCATCCTTCTCGAATCTTCAGCTGCCCTTGACACTGCAGATTACACTTCATCTCCTGGATACTCTCTCCAGTTTCTCCTCCAACCTTTCTAACCCTTCCTCAGTCTCTTTTGCTGGATATCATATTAATTCTAAGCATCAAATGTGACAGTCCCCCCAGTGCTCTGTCCAAAGCTGTTTTTTTTTTTGATCTTGTCATCTCCCATGGGGTTCAACTATCATCTCTATGTGGATAAATCCCAGATCTACTTATCTAGCTACTCTCTCTCCTGAGCTGGAACATCTTGGACATCTTAAAATGGATGTCCTGCGGGCATCTCAAACTCAACATGTCCAAAATATTACTCTTATTTTCCTCAAATCTCCAAACTTCCCTTTTGTATTCAAAAGTACGACCAGCCTTTACAACCTTGGTGTCATATTTTTTGACTTCTTCCTCTGTATCACTAGATATATCCAACTTGTTGCCAAATTTTATTGTTTCTGCTTACATGACATATCTTGCATGTATCCTTTTCTTTCTACTCACACAGCCTAGGTTAAATCTTCATTGCTTCTTAACCTTCATGGGGAATTGATCAACTGTTGTCCATTGGCCCACTCCCCTTTGCTATATGACCCATGAGCTAAAAAATGTTTGCTGACATTTCTAAACACAAAAAAAGCTTCAGCTTGTGAGTGGTACAAAATATGGGTGGCATTCAATCCCAATAGCTTGCTGACCCTCTGGCCCAGACCACTGGTCGTCTTCTTGCCTTAAGTGTCCACTCCAATCCCTCCTTTACCGACTGCCAGTGATTTTCCTCCTATATAACTACAGTGTCTCCCCTACTATCCCTAGGATCCAATAAAGTTCGCTGGAATGTAAAACTTTATAATCTGGCCTATTCTTATATTTTCAGTTTTCTTATGCTTAACACTGTCACCATCACCACTTAATGACCCTGCTGCACTGACCTACTTGTTGTTTCTTATTCAACACTCCTCATGTCTCAGTGCCTTTGCTTTGTTGGATTCCTGCAAGATTCAAATGAAATACTCTTCCCCGTTAGAATGTGAATTCCTTGGGGGGCAGGGATAGTGACTTTGCTGGACATGGTACCACTAACAAAATGTTGGGCCTGCTTAGGAATGATATTTTAAACAAAGAAAAAAACTGTCTGTACTCATACTTTTTATCATTATTATTCCTAAATAACTAAACTGGGAATACTCTGTACTGCTGATGTAATCAGAGAAGAGCAATTAGCAGAGTAAGACACATCTAAAGGGTTGAGTCTTTATGGCCTGATAAGCCTAAGATTTCAATCTAAAAGAACTCTTAAGAGATCATACTAGAGATGAGGAAACCGAATTGTTTTGCCCAAGGTAACACTAGTAATGGGTAGCCAAAGTGGGATTCAAACCACTATCCTCCAATTTCATCATTCTTTCCATTGTACCATGTTGCCTGTTCTCATATTGGGCTTGAATATTATCAAAGAGGAAGCTGAGGCAGGTAGAGGTTAGATGACTTGCCCCCAGAGTCACAAATTACTTAAGTGTCTGAGGTAGAATTTCAACTCAAGCCTTCCTGACTACAAGTCATCTAACCTCTACCTGCCTCAGTTTCCTCTTCTATAAAATGGAGATAATAATAGTACCTATCTCCAAGGGTTATGGTGGGAATAAAACAAGATATTTTTAAAGTGTTGTAAATCTTAAAGCACACATAAAGGCTGTTGTTATTAATTATAATTATACATTCTCCCTCCTGGGAACTGTTGGCCCAAACGCTACCAGTGAGTATAACTTTCCTCAACCATATTCAATCTTAAAACTTGCTCATATGAAAACAACTTCTTTTCATCTACCTGTAAAATCTTAAAGTTTTCTCCACCTACATCCCATAATAATAGCTAGCACTTATAAATATTATCCCATGACAACCCTATGTGGTAGGTGCTGTTATCTTTATTTTGCAGAAGAGAAAAATGAGGTTAAATGACTGGCGGTCTCCCATGCCTGGAATGTTCTTCTGCCTCACTTAGACTTTTCAGAATTCCTGGCTTCCTTTAAGTTTCTACTCAAATGCCACCTTTTGTAAAATACTGTTCTTTATACTCTAGCCTTTCCAGCAGATTACCTTTTTACTTTGCATCATCTTCTTGTTGTTACTATGATGATGATGATGAAGTATCTTTTGTCCAGGGGTTTTTCTTGGCAAGGATATTGGAATAGTTTGCCATTTCCCTCTCCATTGTGCCCCCATTTTACAGACAAGGAACTGAGGCAAACAGGAGTTAAGTGACTTGCCTAGGGTCACAGAGATAGTACAACTATCTGATGCCTATCTGAACTGAGATCTTCCTGGCTACAAGCCTAGTGCTCTATGTACTACACCCCCTAGTGGCCTATGAACATCCTATCTGTCGGTATCATATTTAACACATCCAGAACACAACTCATTATCTTTTCCTTTCAAACCTTCCTACTTTTTTTTTTCCTGGTGAAGATACCACCATCTATCCAATCATCCAGGTCCACAATCTCAGTCATCCTCAATTCTTTCTTCTTGCTCACCCTTTATATCCAATCGGATGCCAAGTCCAATTGATGCTACATCTACACATATCTTACACCATTCCCTCTTCTCTACTCAATTTCAGAGGATTCATGATGAAATATGCTATCTACATCCAGACATGACCAATGTAGGAAACTATTTTGCTTGCTATGTGTATTTGCTACAAGGCTCTGCTTTTCTTTTTTCAATACAAAGGGAAAAGGTAGATATTCATTAACTGAAAAAATTAAAAACTACAGAGATTTCACTATGTACTCTCTCCTCCAGACAATTTATAACAATGGTAAACAGGAATGGAAATGATTAGTCCTAATATTGAGGAACCCCACTTTTTATACTTTCCTATCCACAGAGGGATTGAAAATATCGTACCCTGTTTGATGTAGAAATTTTAGATAACCAAAAAAGAAAAAAGGTAGCAAACTACACTAAAATATCCCTTATATTTGAAATCAGGAAATCATCAAGTATTTGTTAAGCACCAAAATGTTCCAGGGACTACGCTAAACAGTGCTTGGAGCAGTAAAGCCTAAAGGTCTTAATCAAGGTTGCATTTTATTTATAATGGGGACTGAGGTTCCTTCCTTATACCAGTTTTTTGAGCCAGTCATTTATTTTATGTAAGTACTATGTAGCCTGCGAGTCAAAAATCTAATTTACTAATGATATGTTAGGCAGTGTGACATAATGGCCAGATGGCCAGGCTTAAGAGTCAGGAACTCTTGGTCTGATGTTCTGCTTCATATATAGATGTATGGTCACTGTCCTTTCACTTCAAGTCTGTTAAATGTCCAGGCAACTGTCTTAAGACTATAAATTGCAGATGAGGTGTTGAATTAGAGAAGGAGTTCTCTAAACAGATGACATCATAGGCAGATTAGGTGTTGAATTTAGAGAAGGAGTTCTCTAAACAGATGACATCATAGGCTTCAAAACGAAACCTTTAGATACCTAATATTCAGAAAGGGAGATTGTGAGGAATGATTCCTGAAACTGACTCATTTAAAAAAATTTTTTTTTAAAAATTAATTTGTTTTCAATTTTCTATAATCACTTTCATAAATCTTAGACTTTCTCCTCCTCCTTCCCCCTCCTTCCCAAGACAGTGAGCAAACTTATGTGGGTTCTACACATACGTTTGTCGTGTTGCATGGAAGAATTAAAATGAATGGGAGAAACCATGAGAAAAAGCAAACTAAAACAAAACACAAGAGAAAATAGTCTGCTTCATTCTGCAGTCCAACTCAATAGTTCTTTCTCTGGATGTGGAAGGCATTTTGCTTCAAGAGTCCATTGGAAATTTTTTAGGTCCTTGCATTGCTGTGAAGGGCTAATTCTACCAGAAAAATGCCTTGCACACGGTTGTTACTGTGGTTGTTACTGTGTACAAAGCTCTTCTGATTCTGATCCTTTCATTCTGCATCAGTATAAGTCCTTCCTGGCCTCTCTGAAGTCTTCCTGTTCATCATTTCTTATAGCACAATAAACTGACTCATTTTTAACTCCTGAGGATCATTCATTTCCTCTCTACTGGGGGGAAAAAAGGGGGGAGGATAACCCTTTGAGGTTATCCAAAAGGATCTAATATCAACAAAGTCTCCAACATTTCTTCTATGCATATAAGTCTGAATGGTACTATTCTGTTCAAACAGAATAACTGTAATTTCCGCGCCCCACCTCCCCCACTCTCTCCAGGAATTGCTGGTCCAAAGACTAAGAGTGAGTGTACCTTTCCCCAACTATAAAAATTTTAAAACTTGCTTTTATGAAAATTTATCCGCTTTTCCAACTACCTATAAAGACCTTAAGGTCCCCCTGCCAATAAATTCAGCACTTCACCTACAACTTCCTCCCACCCCCATATTGTGGAGCTCAGAATCAACTTTAATATTCAATGTGGGATTGACCAGGACAGAGGACAGTGGAATTATCACCTCCCTCATGGGTGAAATTCTAGCTTTCTTAATGCAGCCAGTTCTGTTTTCCTATTGTTGGGGGTTTTTCTTCATAACTTTTAATAAACTGAAAAATCCTTTAAAAAAAATTTCTGAAGGGATATCGACAAATATTTGTGCCATATACTGAGCAATTATAATGGCACTTGGAATGTAAATTTGAAGTAATAAAAGTAAATGTCATATATTTAAATTATGAAATAATAACACAGACTTTCGGCCTCTTGGCTGCCATATCATGCTACTGACTTCAATGAGCTTATTTTACACAGTCTCCATTTTCCCCCAGACAAAATGCAATAAACACATCTTTGTACTTGTGATTTTTAAACTTCTGTAGGAGATTGCTATATATTTATCTTTAAAGCTCAAGTTTTAGTCCAGTGCTCTAGCCTATCTGAGTCTTTTTTACATCGTCACCCAGCGGTAGCTAAATATTCTAGCTTTGTGTCTGCAAAAGGACGTCATTTATGTCTTTTCCAAGTTATTTAAATAATTATTTGCAAAAAATATTTACATTTAAGAGGAAAGAGTAAAACAGCAGGTAATTCACTGTGGCAAATGCAGCAAAAATTAGAGGAGGAAAGAAAAAAATACAACTCAAAATATGGAAATAAGGAAGTCATTACTGACCTTGTAAAGACATATTTAAGTAGAGAGGTAGAGATGGATGTTAGATTAGAAGGAGCAAATGGTGAAAAAGTAGAGCCTGATAATCCTAGTAAATTAGTGGGGTCAGAAGCTGTTGGTTTGAGGAAAGTCATAAAATGGACCAGGTAGGGTCTTTATTTCCTTTTATGGCATGGAGTAGAAGATAAGGTGCTATGCAAAGGTTAAAGGCAGCAAAATCTACATATTTTAGGTTTCCTTGGCTGGTGTAAAAATTCTGGTAAATGTGTATCTTTCTTGACCCCAATGACACTAATCAGAGGTCCCTGGAAGCCTATATGGAAGCTTTCTGATTCTGCAAATCCCTCCCTGTTGTGTAGATCCCTCTCCCCCACCCCCCACCCCAGCACCTCCCCACATTGTCTCAATTGTGTCTATATCATAAAGGCTGATCAATTAGAAGTGAGACCACAGCTCTCTTTATATAAGCTGAACTGGTATTTAGTGAAAAAAATTTGGTGAATGCTTCTTGTTATGAATGATATATTCCTGTACTTGTGTATTCCAGTTTGTATACATATCATGACAATCTAAATTTTCTTCCTAAGGATCACCTAGTACAGTGCTTTGAACATAGTAGGTCCTACCAAACACAGGATGAGTAGAAATGAATTGCTCAGTCCTGCATCAAAGGAGTCATTTTAAATGGCAGGGCTTCCAGACAATGGCCCAAAAAATGTTAGTGAGGTTCCCAATTTGCTTTACAAAGTTTGAAAGAAGAATCTACATAACTTCCCCTTCTTTGTTTATAGTTTGATTTTCTTCCTCATCTGATTGGAATAGCTTCTAACATCAACTAAGGAAAGATATGTCATGACAAGAGCACGCCATTCTGGACCTCATGAGACATTTCTGACCTTTTTTTTTACTAAAAAGATATCATTGCTACTAGGGAAGGTAGGATTTAATGATTAGAAATAAATTATTCTTTTACTATGGTTCTGTACCAACATTTCTTTGGAAAGCAGATACCATAACAGAAAGCATTTCCTAATTAGAATTCCAGCTAGATCTGTTTGGATGGTTGGGAGGAGCATAGTGGATAAAGAGAAATTTTGAACAAGTAAAAACATTTTTGATATTTCAACTGGGTTCTCTGGTAAGTGGTCATCATCAGTTTAGTAAAGCATATGGATGATATGAAAAGCTTTCTGTGAAGCAATATTTTTCAACTGCATGGTCAAAAGAACAATCACGGAGAGTCTATGTTTTAAAATATCTCTGTCTGAATAAGGCAGAAACTATTTGAGGCAAAAATGATGGCATGTGTATACCAGCCTCACAAAGAGAGAGAAGGAAAAGTATTTGTGAGTTACAAGAGATTTAAAGCTCATATAAAACCAGCAGTTACAACAAAATGATCAGCAAAGAACACAGCCTCAACTTCCGGTAATTCTAATTCAGCAACTTCTACTACCTACCAGCTCCAAAATGTAATACATTTTAGTAGCAATGACAGGTTTTGTCAAGTTTCAATCAGTCCCACATTCAATACAATCTTATTCATCCTTCCACAAAATGACATTTTCAAATTTAAAAAGGAAAGTGATAACAGGTCTCAATTTAATATTAGGTGTTTAAAACTTTAAAAGCTTAAAAATGCAGTAAGACTTTTCACACAAGCTGAGTAATGGGAAAAGAAAACATTGTTCTCAGAGCAGGTTATCAGAGAAACTGAAGAACAGTCCCTCAAAAATGACAAATTGAAATTGCAGCAAGAAGAACCTGAGTAAAACATATACAGGAACATGAAGATTACTAAGTACATTACCAAGGAAGATTGTGAAATCTTCATTTCTTATAGAAAATCTTTCTAAAAAGTATTGGTATGGGATGTTATTGGTTTAAATCATTACGATAAGCATTTTTCTAAGGTTGAATCATCCTTGCAACCTTAGTATAAATCCAACTTGATGAAAGTGACTGATTTTTTTTTTTGATCAATTGTTCTAGGTCTTTTTGTTAGTATTTTCTTTAAATTTTTGAATCTATATAAATTAATGCTTTTTTTTTGCTTTTTTCTTCGTTAGTTTATGAATTAAAACTATTTCATAAAGGAAGTTTGACAAAGTATCTTCTTTCTCAATTTTTGAATAATTTACATAATAAAGATATGAACCGGAAAGTATGAAAAAATCATACTGTAAAGCCAAATTGGATAAGTTTCTGGATTTGTTTGTCTGTGATTGGATTATTTAAAGTTTTTATTTGGTACTGTTAATTTGGGGATCTTGTATTTCTGTGAAAAATTTTATATTTCTTTTTGATTTTCAGTTTTGCTTGTAAACACTTTAGAGTAGGTTCTCATCACTCATTCCAATTGTGTTCTAAGTTTAAATGTTGATTTTTAAATTCAGTGGGATTTTCCTTTTTAAAATCAAGTTGGCAAAAGGTTTATTAATTTTCTTATTCTCTTCAAAAACTGGCTTTTGTATTTATGAGTTCTACAGTCTTGTTTTCTAATTCATCCACTTCTTAAATTTTCAGAATTTCCTCTTGTGTACTTATATTGGGCTATTTAGTTTTTTTTATATTTTAACTGGATATTTAGTTTACTAATCCTCCCTTAATTAAAACTTACTTCTAGTTTGTTCTTAAAGGTAATTTTTCCTCTGAATATAAATTAAGATGCATCCTAGAAACTGGAAAGCATATTCCAGAAACAATTGTTTGTTCCACAGCTTCCTGAGGAGAGTGAGCATAACTTAAGAAACACTCTGCAAATGAAGACAAATTAAGTGCAAAAATATTGCAAATTTTGAAAATGTCTGCTGCATAATCTGGAGTGATTCAAACAGTGACTCAATAATGAAGAGACTCATTCTTCTGCTAGGCATTTACTCCTAGGAAAAGTCAATGATAACAACAAAAGTCCTACACACACCAAAATATTTAGAGTTGCACTTTCTGCAGTAGCAAAGAGCTAGAAACAAAGTCAGTGCTCATCGTTCAGAGAATGGCTGAGCAAGTCTGGCACATGATTGTAGTGGCATATGAGGGTGCTGAAAGAGATGGTACATAGGGTGCTTGTTTTGGCAGCACATATACTAAAAGTGGAACGATACAGAGAAGATTAGCATGGTCGCTGCACAAAGATGATACACAAATACATAAAGCGTTCCATATTTTTCATCCACTGGGGAATGGCTGAACAAGCTGTGGCATATCAATGCAATGGAATACAATTGTGCTATAAGAAATGGTAAACAGGCAGACTTCAGAAAATCCTGAAAACACTTATAGGAACTGAAGCTGAATGAAGTGAGCAGAATCAGGAAAACACTGTACACAGTAACAGTCACAGTGTTCAATAACTGGCTTTGATTGACTTAGCTCTTTCTCAGCAATGCAAGGACCTAAAACAATTCCAAGACTCGTGATGGAAAATGCCATTCACAGCCAAAGAAATATGGAATCTGAATGTAATCCAAGCAGATTGTTTTCTTTTGTTTTGTTTTTTTCTTTCTCATGGTTCCTCCCATTCATTCTAATTTTTCTATACAACATGACAAATGTGAAAATATGTTTAACAGGAATATACATGTAGAGCCTATTTCAGATTAAATGCCATCTTGGGGAAGGAGAGAAAATATAAAACTTATGGAAGTGAATGTTGAAAACTAAAAATAAATAAACTTATAAAAAAAAGAAATGGTACATATGAATACTAAGGACAGGCATAGGAAGAATCACATAAACTGAGGCAAAATGAAGTATGCAGAAGCAAGGAGAGAGTGAGTACAATGATTACAGTGTTGTAAGTGGAAAGAACAGCACTAGAAACACTGAAACTGAATGCTGAGCAATTAAAAAGGTAACTTCCCTCCTCTTCTTTTCAAAGGTGGAGGAGATGGGTTTGAAACACCATGGATAATGTCAGACTATTTCTATGTACTTGTTAATTTGCTATTTTCTTCCCTTTTTTCTTGTTATACAAGATGGCTTTTGGGGTAGGGGGCAAGAGTTGAGATATGCTGGGAAAAGTAAGGATGTAAAGGTAAAAACAAATGAACTAAAAATCTATTTTTAAAAATCTCATGCAGTTATTAAAATATGGGAGCTGATTAACATAAAGAGCAGGTGTCAGTCCTTTCACTGAAAGTCTTCAAGTTTCATAATTACTTGTTAGATGTAGCGGAAAAAAGGGTCTATTCCAGATATTTGGTTTGAACCAAATGGCTCCTGAGGACCCTTCCAGCCCTGAAATTCTAAAGTCTCTCTCTGATGAATTCTGAACTGGTTTATTAGGTGACTATGCCAAACATCTGTGATTTTTGTGTCAATCACAACCTCACTGTGACTTCTGTACTAAGTTTCCAGGGGCTGCCTCAAACATAAAGCTTGAGTGACTTGTCCAGGAGTTGAGTGCTGAACTTATGTCTTCCTGCCTCCAAGTCCAGAACTCATCCCTCTTTGTCATACTAACTCTAAACTGGCAGCATGTGAAAACTGCCAAAATAGCCTGGATATATGGAGATGTATTTTTTTTTTACTATGATTTAAAGTGATCTCTTCTAACTTTCACAGATAAGTTTCTAGAATCACCTATAAAATTTCAAAGCTGGAAGGGACCTCAGCAGTCATCTAGTCTAACTCAAACTATACTATTATAACTAATGAGAACATACAACCTCTACCTTAAGATTTCCAATAAACAGAGAACCATTACCTCCTGTGACAGCCCATTCTACTTTTTAACACCTCTCATTGTTAAGAAATTTTTTCTTTGCTTAATAAGCCTAAATAAATGCCTCTTTGCAATTCATACTCATTTCTTCTGGTTCTGCCTCATAGGACCAAAAAGAAAAAGTCTAATCTGTCTTTCACATTAACAGTGCCTCAAATATTTGAAGACATCCACCAAGCCTCTCACATTGTCTTTTTTCCAAGCTAACTATGCCCAGTTCTTTCAACCAATCCAAATATAGCACAGACTCAAGGCTCTTCCTCATCCTAAACACTTTCTAGCTTATCAATGTCCTTCTCTAAATTAGGTTGCTCAGAACTAAACACAATACTCTGGCTATAGTCTGACAAAAGCACTGAGGGATTATCATTTCCTTATTCCTGAATGCTGTCTCTCTTACTGTGTTCCAAAACTACACTGGCTTTTTTTTTTAGCTGCCACATTACACTAATATTTATAATATTCCACTGATCTGCCAGTAGAGCAACCCTGTCAAAAAAAAAAAAATAAGAAAAATTTAATATGGCATGATTTGCCCTTAATGGTGTTACAATGGTTGTTACTCTTCCTTTTTTAAGATATTCACTAACCATCTCTTTTATGATTCATTAAAGATTTTGTCAAGGAATGGAAGTCAAAGAAGCAAAGTCAGGAACAATGACTTTTAGTATGCAGATTCTACTTTCATTTTTAAGATCAAGACTACATTTGTTCTTCTCCAGTCCAGTATTTTTCCCATTTCCCATGATCTTTCAAATACCATCAACAGTAGCATAGTAATCACATCCACCAATTTTTTCAGTATTTGGGGATGTGATTTGCGTGGAGCAAAAGACCCAAATCCACTGAAGATCACTGAGGTGTTACTTTAACTATGTCCTTACTTATCTTGGTTATCAGTTCCCTGTTAGGCATTTTTGTTCTGCCATTTCTAGAATAAAGGTCATTTTCCTTGGCAGAAAAAACAAATATAATAAGAAGTAAGGAGGTCTACCTTCTTTCGTGTCAATTATCAGTGTCCCATCCATCCCAGGCAGCAGTCCTTTCTTTGATCCTTCCTTTTCCCCCAATAAAGCTAAAAAAACAAACAACATTTTTGTTGTCCTTAGTTTTCCTCAAAATCCTTGGTTCTGTTCCTGACATTATTACAGGGGCAGCTAGGTACAATGGATAGAGTGCTAGGAATAAGGAAGACCTAAGTTCAAAATTTGAACTCAGACACTTATAGCTGTGTGGTCCTGATCAGATCTTTCTATTTGATTTCAATAGCTTCATCTGTAAAACAGGGATAATAATAATACCTACCTCCCAGGACTGCTCTGAGGATCAAATAAGACAATACTTGTAAAGTGCTTAGCACGTTGTCTGGCACTTATTAAGTGGTATATAAATATTAGTTATTTTTATTCCTACCACACATACATCTGTTACCTGCTCATGCTTCTACCTGTTGTACGTATTATTTAGAAATCTAAGTTGTTTGGTAACAAAAAACTATTATTTTTATTTCTAGTTAGAATTATCTTCCTTTGTGTTTCAGAATTTCATGCATTTGAGTTTTCCATTCCTCCTAATTTATCATGCCTTTCCTTAAGGTAAGAAGCTATTATATCTGCTCCACTTCTGGCAGACAGTACTACCTACTAATGCCTGAATAACTGAAACAGACCATTACTAACTGTATCATACCATTGTATCAGGTTTGTGACATTCTCCAAACTTTGAACTATTTTTCCTTCCTGTCCAGGTGGTCTGCAATACACTCTGATGAAAAAATTGCTTGTTTGTCTTCACTCAAACCATATCTTCCCCTTCTGGTTCCTGGATTTCCTTAGATTCCAGTAACAGGTTTCATCTAAACAGGTTGTCTCAAGGATACTGATGAATCAAAATTTGCCTCTTTGTATCACTACTTCTTCTTGCTTGTTCATTTCCATATATACATTTGAGGATTTTCTTTCCTGTGAACTTCTGGATTTCTTGCTAGCTAGTCTTCTTTCATGTGGTAACTCTCAATGGCAACTAGGCTTGATGAATATACTCATCTTTTCTTATCTTAAAGTTCTTTTGATTAGAGATATAAGAGATCAGGCAAACACAATCCTACTATCTATATGGAATGCCTATACTTCCTCACTTTCCATTTATATCTTAACACCTTATAATTAGGCTTTCAACCTTACCTTTAAACTGAAAATACTCTCTTCAAGGTTATCAACAATCTTTTTTATACTGCTCAAACTAATGATCCTTTCACATCCTTTGAAAATAGAGACTACTCTCACCTCCCATCCCCCCTCCTTCCTGGATAGTCTTTTTTCTACCCTGGCATCCATGAGACTACTCTTTCAAGGTTCCTTATCTATCTACCTGATTATTCTCTAGCTGGACCATCATCCATCTCTCGCTCTAAAATGATGGATGTTCCCTGTTTCAAGGTTCTGTGCTGGCTTATCTTCTCTTTCAATACTCTCTACTTTGGCAATCATGTCTACTCCCCTTGGTTCAAATATGTCATCTCTTCGACTATGACTCCTAAATCTATACATTCAACTCTAACCTTCTACCAGAACTCTGGTTCCAGATTACTAACTCCCTGCTAGTCATCACCTAGATGTCTATTCTTAAGCTTTCCATGTCCAAAACAGAAATTATTCCTCCCCCCTCAATAAACCTAACCTTCACCAAAAATCAATCAATGAACAAGCATTCATTACGATGCACACTATTTGCCAGATACTATGCAAGGTACTGAGGATACAAATACAGAGCTCTCTGTCCTTAAAGAGCTTACTTTCTACTGGGGAAATAACATGTTGCAGTTAAGTAAATACAAGACACTTACAAATTATACATTTTGCAATCTTGCAAAAGCAAACTGGTTTCAGCCATTTTTGTTTTGTCATTTCTAGTACAAATTGGGGAGAGTTGTACAGTCTACAATTTCTTCTTGAAAGTAGCAGCACTTGAGCTGAACCTTGAAGGAAGCCGGGGTTTTAAAAAGTAGAGACAAGGAAGGAGAAACTACAGAAATGAGGGATAGCCTGTATAAAGGCAAAGAGATAGGAAATAAGAGTTTTCTTTATAAGGAACAGCAAGTGGCTCAGTTTGGCAGGACTCTTAAGTTCCTGATCTATTTTTGTTGTGGTGGTAGTGGTGTCGTTTCAGTTGTTTCTGATTCTGTGACCCCATTTGGGATTTTTTTTGGCAAAGATAATGGAGTAGATTGCCATTTCCTTCTCCAGCTCTCCATACAGAAGAGGAAACTGAGGTCAACAGGGTTAAGTGACTTGCCCAGGATCACATAGCTAGTATGTGTCTGAGGCCAGATTTGAACTTGGGAAGACTCTTCCTAACTATAGGCCTGGCACTCCATATACTGTGCCCCCTGTGTAGTCAGCTTGGAAAGATTGGCTGTAAGAAGCTAAGAGGTGCTTTAAATACCAGAGAAATTTACAGTTTATCATAAAGGTAATGTTGGAGTTAACTGAAATCTTTTGAGCAGAGGAATAATAGTGATGAAAGCCTGGAACATGGCAGTTGTGGTGTAAGAGAGAAGTGGACTATTGGGAGAGACACTGCAGAGGTGGAACTGACTAAGACCTGACGGCTAATCAAAGAAGGAAAATACCTAAGCTATGAACCTTGGTGACTAGAAGAATGGTTATACCCAGAGCAAAAATAAGAAAGCTGTGAGGTTTAGGTGTGGCTGGCAAAGATAACTAATTCTATTTTAGATATGTTGCTTTTGAGATGCTGATGGGATACTGAGGTGGAACTGTCTAGCAGTGAGCTGGAGACTGGGACTACAGAGCTGGATATGCAGTTTTAGGAGTTGTTAGCATAGAGATGACAGCTAAATCCATTGGAGGTTACTTGGAGAGAGTTAAATATGTCAAACTTTTTATGACCCCATTTGGCATTTTCTTGGCAAAGACAACAGAGTAGTTTGCCATTTCTTTCTCCAGCTCATTTTTACACAGGATAAAACTGAGGCAAACAGGATTAAGCAACTTGCCCAGGGTCACACAGCTAGTAGGTTTTTAACTCAGGAAAAGAAGTCTCCCTGACTGCAGTCCCAGAGCTCTATCCAATGTCACAAAGCTCATAGAAAAGAGAGTAATAAGCCATATTGCAATCTGTTATAGAAGGTGAGAAAGTTGCAGGGGGCAGAGAATGGTTAGCTTTTTATACATATTTGGTTTTGAAAGGGACAAAAGATAGGATAATAGTTTGAGGGAATGGTAGGGTCAACAGGAGGCTTTCTTTAAGCATGGACAAGATTTGGACATTGGACATGTTCAAAGGTTTTGAAAAAGGAACCAATAAAAAATGAGAAGTTGAAAATTAGGCAGAAAGTGGGGCATATATGAAAAGGGAAGTTCTTAGAAGTGATACGATGAGATACATTTAAAGGCAAAAATGTTTAGGTAGGGAGGATAGTATTAGTAATGAGAAGAGTAAGCCCATCTTCTAAGACTGAAGCAAGTGAGGAGAAAATTATGGGATGATGCTGAGGTAATATAATATATAGAAATGGAGACAAAAGGGAACTCATTCTCAATAAGAAAGATCTCAATTTTTTCAGTGACATATGAGGCAAAGGTCTTTTACTAAGAGGGAAGGAGGAAGTGGTGGGGTGTTTGGAATAGTCTTTCAGCTTCCCTATATTTATTAAGAGGACCGTGGGGGTCATCTCCAGTCATGCTGATCTATAGCTTGCAACTGAACACAGATGGCTCCAGAGGATAAAGTATGGTTGGTCACCTTGCACAGCCCTACTTCACTTAAATCTAATTCACTTGCAAGTCATGGAATCAACTTCCTGATGTCACGGTCCTCTTTGATAATGGAGGACAAACAGCAGCAAGAGCACCATCCTCCCAGTCAGACATTTATAATCTCCAAGTCATCCTTGCCTCTTCCTACCCTGCCTGTGTCTTATCAGTTGCTGAGGTCTGTTGGTTTTACCTTAAAATCTCCTGTCCCATTCACCTCTCACCTAGAACAATTGGTCACTCTGCTTTCACATCCTCTCCCCTTTCCTATCCATCCTCCACAAAACTGCCAAAATAATATTTCCTAAGGTATAGGTCTGACCATGTCATTGCTCTGCTCAAAAATCTTCAGTGGCAATATGTTAAAATATAAACTCCTCAGGCTAGCAGTTAAACGCTTTCCTTCTTTGTTTCCGTTGTTGCTGCTATTTTTCGGTTGTTTCAGTGATGCCTGACTCTTCATAAATTCATCTGACGTTTTCTTGGCAAAGATACTGGATTTCCCATTTCCTTCTCCAGCTTATTTTACAGATGAGGACAGAGGCCAACAGGGTAAGTGATTTGCCCAGCGTCACGCGGCTACTGTCAGAGGTCAGATCTGACCTCAGATCTTCCTGACCTATGTTTCTAGACTTCTTATATTTGCCTCCTCTCCCCCAAGTCCTGAGTGGTTTACTAGCTGTTTCCTGGAGAAGAGAGTCAACCTCTCATTTGTGTTTCTTTGCACTAGTTGTCACCCATGCCTAGAATGTGTTTCTTCCTTGCCTCTACCTCTTAGAATCCTAATCTGCCCTCAAGGTTTATATGAAGTATTAGCTTCTATAGGAAAATACCTTTCCTGATTCTCTAATTGTTAATGCTATCTCTATCTTCAAATTGCCTCATACTTTCCATCTATTGACATGTTATAACCCTACAGGAGAACTCAAACTCCTTGCAGTTGGGTATTATTTTTCATTTTGGTCTTTGAATCCACCTACCACAGTACCTTATACAGAGCAGGAAGCTTGGTAAAATGTAAAGATGCAGGAAACTAAATGAGTCTCCTATAAAAAGAAAATTCAGTGATCCTTTTAGAACACTGTTTATGAGAATTTTCAGGAAAGCTTCACTGGCCCTTCTTTTGTCAAAAGGAAGGCTGAATCATTGTCATTTAATTTTTAGCACAATGAAACCTAAAACAAAATGGAAAAATTCATGCGAGCATGAGGATTCAGAATTTCTTAGATACTTAGTATTCTATTTACTGCTGCCAGGAAAATTTCAGAAGTATTTCACATATGAGTACCAAAATCTATATTATGCGGATAATGCATATAAATTAACCCTCACTAAAAATATTTCCTGGAAAATTTGACTTTTGTAATAAATATTAAGAAAAAACATTTCATTCATTAATTTGATCAAACCAATGTTTTCTCCAAATGCAGACAACTGTTTTCAAAGAAAAATAAAAATAAAAAAGTCAAAATAATCATAACAAACATTTTAACAAAGGAGATAAAAGTACTTAACATGGTAGACTTATCATACCTTTAACATCAGGATCATCAATGTGGGGCTCAAGATTTTCTATCATTTCTTCAAGTTCCTTTCTGGTAGCCATAGCAATATTTGGAGAATCTGGTACAGGAACTCCTGGTGCTACTTTTGGACTCTCTGGATGTAATGTTTTCTCAGTATCTTGTTCAAGCTCAAGCTCAAGATCTAGATCTATTTCAGGTAGAGGAGTCCTCCAGAAATGGAAGGAGTTGTACAATTCCTGGTCTGAGAGAGATGGTTCTGGAGAACTTATGTCCATTTCTGGTAGTAATGTTGTATTTAAATTGCCAGAAGTTTGCTCAAGTTCATCTACTGCTTCCTGAAGAATATTATGGAGAGATACTGAAGATAGAGTAGAATGTAAAGACCTATCCAGATGAATATGAGATTCACTCAAAGACTTCCTACATGTTTGAGTATGATCTTCCAGGTTATTTTCAAGTCTTAAGTTGGATTTACAAAGACAGACATCCAAAGGAATATCCTCTGTCCTGAACTGTACATTCTCTGAGAAACTGTCTCCATCCCTGATAGTTTCACTGCAGAAAACATGAAAACATAAAAGTAAACATTAATTTCTCATGAAAGATACTAGAATCAACCAATTACTGAAAATTTGGTAAACGGTATTAATTTTGCCTTGACACTCAAAATGATTCTGCATCATTTTCTATAAGATGTGAACTCAGATAATTTAATATTAGCTTAAACCAAAAACAATAGGGAGTAAATGTTTCTTATTCTTTATGCTAATATTCTGCTCCAAGAGCATGAACAGGAGCTGATAATTATAAATAATTATTATAATAAAAAATCTTCCTGGTAGTGTATCTCCATTGGTTTCAAAGTACTCTCCAATAGGATCATACAATTTTTAAACGGAAGGACTCTAGAGGATATTTAGTCTAAAGCATCTATTTTTGCAGATGTCCTCATCTGAGGCCAAGAGAGGTTAAAATATTTGCCTACAGTCATAAAAACCAGAATCTGAAACTAGGCCCTTGCTTTCAAATTCAGTATTCTTTGCAATGCATGATACTCCTCCTCACATGATATTCTCACTTAAAAATCCTAGTAAAACAATGAAGTAGTCAGTGCATTAAGTAATAATACCATTTAATAGATAATTTTTTTTTTTAAAAACTGAGGCTCAGATAAATTAAGTAATTTGTTCAAGGTCAATAAGTTAACGTGTACTGGTGACAAGCCTGACTCAATCCAGTATTCTCTCTACTAAAGTGTTTTTCTATTATATACTAAAAGCATATTGTGTATACTCTAAGAATAAAAGTTTCCACTTATACCATGTTTATATAAACTTTTATAAAGCTCTTTAGTCACAACAGAGTTGAATAAAATATTAAGTTCAGGCTGGAACAAAATAATTTCAACAATCTCAATCTGCTAATTGCCACAAAACAATCTCCTGAATATCAACATTCTCCTGGTATTACTGTACAGGGTATCTCAGAAGTCTTAGTGTAATTTTAAGCTGTTAAAATTTAATTTAACAATTATAAATAATAGTACACTATCATCCACAATGAATCAAAACTGCAGGTGACAAAAAAAAGGAAGATGGATAGAGGTAAGTCAGTTGCAGTATTTTACCAGTGAATACTCCTTTACAAGAAGTGGCATGAAAGACATCCTTAAGGACAGGGCATATATAAATGGAAAAAGAACTAGCTGATACCTCAACAAGAATTAAAAATAATAGATGGATGCCCAAGTATTATTTTTATATCTATAACATATTCAAAAGAGACAAAAAGTCCTCTACTATACTGGGTAGATACTATAAGATGGACAAAACCAGCAGCAAGAAAGCATGGAGGGGTTATGACCACTATTAGTGGATGAAGAACTCAAACTGATGAGTTCACATATTTTAATGTCACAAGATCTGAAACACAAATATTTTCCACATTTTATAGAAGAAAATATTGAGAGAGATCAAGTTACTTACCTAGGGTCACAAAGACCTGGAAAGGTCTGAATCAGTCCTCAGTTCTTCTCAGAAGTTTGTTTTTTTTTTAAAGACTAAGGTCTGAAAACTGACTCAACTAACCAGGCATCAAAATTTGCTAGCTACGCATTAATTGGGTGTATTGTTAATGTACTTTTGCTTAATTTGAGGATCTTTCCCACCCATTAATAGGACTATGTGACCTGCTTAAATCACATGGAAGCCTAAGTCTTATATGGTGGGAGGAGATTGCTGAATGGATGAAGCAGAGCTGGGAGGAAGTTGGTGAGAGTAGTTAGAGCAGAGGAGAGAGGACATAGGCAGGCAGACAACTATGGTTGTGAGCTTGTGGGAAAGCCCCAGGGGAGGGTAGGAAGGTTTGGGAATGGCAGTGTCCCCTGCAGTGCTAATGTGTATTGACTTCCTGGTTACTATGATGGATTTGGCTTTCTGATGTTGGGATTTGGCTTTTGGGGGTCTGACTAAATGATTCACAGTTGCCTTCAGTGCTGTGAATATTGCCTTGGTGATACCTGAGGCCATATAACTATAGGCAAATCACTTATCCATACCGAGCCTTATTTTGACATCACCTACCTTACCTGAGAGCTGTAAAGAAAACATTTAGACATCAAATCTATGAATGAAATAATGCTAAGAGTTTTGTGACTAATGTTTAATTCAGGTAATTTGAAAGGTAACAGAAGAATGCCCGGATTTTCCTATTAAAGGCACAGAAGTAAATGTAAAAGAGGTAAGTAAGAGTAGAAGTTATGAGAATATGTGACAGTAGACTTAACTATGTTTCTTCTTTTTGCACTCAAAAGGATATTATCAGGATGGCAATGGAATATCTATCAATCAACTAACATTTACTTTATATACGTGCCCTGGGAGAAGCACTGTGCTAGATACTAGGGATACAAATACAAAGGACAGGCATTTCCCACCCTCAATGAGTTTACTTTCTTTGGAGGGGATGCAACATGTTCAGAGATGAAAAAATACACAATCTAAAAGTTAAATGCAACGTGATCTGAGGAAGGCAGTAACAGCTATCTTTGTGGTGGCCAAAAACTGGAAATCAAGGGGATGCCTATCAATTGGGGAATGGCTGAATAAACTGTGGTATATGAATGTAATGGAATACTATTGTGCTGTAAGAAATGATGAACAGGAAGACTTCAGAGAGTAAAGTGAAAGGAGCAGAACCAGGAGAACTTTGTACACAGCTACAAGCACAGTGTGCGAGGAATTTTTCTGGTAGACTTAAGTCCTTCATAGCAATGCAAGGACCTAAAAAATTCCCAATGGACTTTTGAGGCAAAACGCCTTCCACATCCAGAGAAACAACTATGGAATTGGCTTGCAGAAAGAAGCAGACCATTTTCTCTTGTACTATGTTTTGTTTTGTTTTATGTTTCCTCCCATTCATTTTTAATTCTTCTATGCAACATGACTAAGGTGAAAATGTATATAATAGGAATGTATGTCTAGAACATATATAAGATTGTATGCCATCTTGGGGAGGGAGTGGGGAGGGAAAGGGGAAGGAGGGAGAGGAAGAGGAAAAAAATTAAGATATATGGAGGTGATTGTAGAACACTGAAAACAAATAAAATAATCTTTTTAAAGAAGGCAGTAATAACTGAAGATAACACAGGAAGAGACAAGAGCTGAGCTGTGGTTCCAAGATGCAAAAGTGAGGAAATAGGAGACAGCCTACAAAAGGCACAAAGGTGAAACATGGAATGTAGCACCAGTGGAATGAAAAACAGGCCATGATGGTTGGAACACAAAGTGCCCGATGTGGGGCAGTATGCAACTAGTATGGGAAGACAAACTGAAGTCAGACTATGAAAAGCTTTAAATGCTAAACAGAGAAGTTTGTATTCTATCCTAGAGACAATGGAAGTCACTAAAGTTTCTAGAGGCATGAAAGAATCAAACCTGTTCTTTTGGGCTATAAATATGATACCTGTGTGGATTGGCAAGGGGAAAGAATGGATACAAAGAGAGCAATTAGGAGACTGATGAAAACAGACTTGGCAAGATCTAACTAGCTGTGTGACCCTGGACAAAACACTTAACTTCCCTCAGCCTGATCAGTAAAAAGCACCTATATTACAGGGTTATTGTGAGATCAAATGAGAACATATTCAAGGTGCTTTGCAAATCTTGAAGTATTTATCTAACTGCTACTTATTATTACAATTGTATCACACAATGTCTACAGTTTTTAAAAATTATACAAATCCAAATGAAAAGACGACTAAAGCTGAATTCCAAGTAATGGAAAAGTCAATTAAGGTCCTGGAGAAGAGCAAATGAAACAGATTTCCTTCCAAATGGCAGGGAGGTGGAAAACTACTATGACAGAATATTGTATAAATTGTAGAACAGGGCACCTGTACTTTTGCTTAATTGTTTTTGTCACTAAGGAGAATGGGAAATGACTTGCTCAAAAAGGCATCAATGAATTTTTAAAAATATATGTTAAGGATAGGGAAGATATTACTTATTTTCAACTTGGTTCCAGTCATAATTCCTTCTGGCAGCTCTTTCACAATTGACAATCTCTGAATCCCAGGAAAGAAGTTTAGAGTTATCTTGCTTCCCTTATAGAAAACAATGCTTAGAAAAGGTTGGCATAGTGAATAAGGCAAAGGAAAATGGAGAAAAGATTAAGACCAGAAAAGAAATTAAAGGAAGAATCAAAGTAAAACCATAAGAAAGCAAAATCATAAAACCAGGCCCTACAGTAATTATATTTTAGCAACTTGACAAGAGGAAAAACTAGGCACTAAGATTACTCAAGGCATAGTCTACTACAGGACATAATGAATCTTCTAATACATCAGCCCCATTATATGGACTTTAATTAGAGAAAAGATTTCTTGTGTGTATCTAACATGCATTAAATGTAGTTGACTTATGTTTCTAAATAGTTATCTGCTGCATTACAGTCTTAATTAAAAACAAAAATTAAATTCAAGTGTGTTTAAAGATTCGGTTGAACAAGAATGCCATCTAAAATTCACATTATCACAACTTAGGCAAAGTGCGAGTATGCACTTAACTTTGTGTTCAAATAAAACAAAAACACATAATTAAATCACAGAAAAGGATTTAGATTTTTGGAAGCTTAGAGATCCACACATCATATAGAAGAGAAAAGTGGACCTAAAAAGGCTAAGTGACAATATAGTAAATAGAAGGGAGGTGAGGGGGGAGGGAAATGGAACAAGTTTTTATTAAATAGTTACAATATTATAGTCACTGTGCTAATTTATAAATATTTCATATGCTTCTCACAGCCACCCTGGGAGATAGGTGCTATTATTATCCCCTTTTCACAATTGAGGAAATGGAGGCAGGCAGATGTTAAGTGTTTTGCCCAGGATCACACAGCTAATAAGTTTCTGAAGAGGAATTTGAACTCAGGTCTGTCCATCTGCAGGCCTGGTGGTTTATACACTGTGTCACTTAGCTGCCTCTAAGTAAAGAAACAAGATTCAAAACTTAGATCTTCTGATTCTGACTCCAGTACTCATTCTTTCTACCTGTAGCATAAACATATTTCTTTGTAGTTCAGATAAATCATTTCATCACAACTTCAATGGTTAGGAATAAACTAAGTATCATGCCCAGGTTTCTATACAATACTCCACAGCCCAGCAGGACTCTGAACCCAAAAGCCTTAGGAACAGCAGGGCCCCTCAGACCACTGGCCTTGCTTCAAGTCCAAGTCTCCCAGCATAAAAGACAGAGGGCCTGGAAGCAGTGCTCCCCATTCAGGGGAACAAAATCTCTGGGGGTCCACCTTCCTTACCACCATCCCCCCCACCAACTGCTGAACAACTAAAAAGTAAACCTGAAGATCCCAGGAATGGTAGCAACTCTTAAAACCATTTTCCTGCTCCCACTCTAGGCCTAACAAGTAGCAACTTGGCAGGCAACTTCCAGAGAGGAAAAGGTCAACCATCTCTGACTGCCACCTATGGGGCAGATAAACCAAACTAGCTGAAGTAGCCAGGTGACTCTGAAGGAGAAAAAGGAGGCCCATACGCCAAGTTAGTCAAACCACTTCTCTTCGTACCCTAAAAGAAGTAACTCAGGACATTAAATCAAAGAGCCTTGGGAAGAACAATGCTCCTCAGACCATCAGCCCAGCTTCTGTAAGTACCACAGTCAGACTCAGAAAAGAAAGTTAACACTTAGATCCTTGGCACTATCAAATGGTTCAACACTAGAAACTGTTACGATTTTATCAGCGGCAAAATACTAAAGATGCATTACTATTCCCAATCTGCTTTGCTGCTGCATACCTTAAGAACCATGGGATTTTTCATCTGATTTGCAGTTGAAATCTTTTATATTGTCTCCTTAATTAGAATGTGACCTCCTTAAGAAAAGACTGTCTTACTTTCTGTTTATATCCCCAATAGTGTTATGTATATAATAAGCATGTAGTAATGCCTTTTTCCCCCCTTTCAGATAATTTATTTGATCATTGCTGGATTAAGAGGCCCAGATTCAACTCCAGTCCCTAATACTTAATACCTTGTGTAAGCCCTTCCTGCACCTCAGTCTCTTCTCGCTTTCTCAGTGCTCTGAGTAATCCTGTTAGCTAATTCTTGTCAAATTGCTAAAATACATTTTCTGATATCTCTTGGTTTTATAATTTTATTTTCTTACAGTGTTACTTTTGAGATTCTTTTTCAATCTTTTTCCTGAGATTATCTTTACAACCACTTTCCTTTGTCTGGCTCAAGAGGCTATTGTTTGAACAATCTTATCTGCACACCTTTTAACACAGCCATGCAACTGGCCCAAAGGATTCACACAGTATAAAGACTGATACTATAAACAAATTAGCGGAGCAAGGAATAGTGTGTTTATCCGATTTATGGAGAATAGAGAGATTTTTGACTAAACAAAAGATAGAAAACATTATGAAGTACAAAATGTATAATTTTGATTACATTAAATTGAAAAGTTTTTGCACAAACAAACCCAATGCAACCAAGATTAGGAGGGAAACAGAAAACTGGGAAAGAATTTTTGCAACTAGTATCTGTGATAAAGGCCTCATTTCTAAAATATATAGAGAAGTGAGTCAAATGTACAAGAATATAAGTCACTCCCCAACTGATAAATAGTCAAAGGATATGAACAGGCAGTTTTCAGGGGAAGAAATTAAAGCTATTTACAGTCATATGAAAAAATGCTCTAAGTCACTACTGATTAGAAAAATGCAAATCAAAACAACTCTGAGGTAACCACATCACACCTATCAGATTGGCTAACATGACAGAACAGGAAGATGATAAATGTTGGAGAAGATGTGGGAGAGGTGGAACATTAATTCATTGTTGGTGGAGCTATGAGCTGATCCAACCATTCTGGAGAGCAATTTGGAACTAGGCCCAAAGGGCCACAAAAATGTGCATACTCTTTGACCCAGCAATATCGCTTCCAGGACTCTATCCCCAAGAGATCATAAAAATGGGAAAGGGTCACACATGTACAAAAATATTTATAGCTGCTCTCTCTGTGGTGGCCAAAAACTGGAAATCAAGGGGATGCCCATCAATTGGGGAAATGGCTGAATAAATTGTGGTATATGAATGTAATGAAATACTATTGTGCTATAAGAAATGATGAACAGGAAGACTTCAGAGAGGCCTGGAAAGACTTATATGAACTGATGCTGAGTGAAAAGAGCAGAACCAGGAGAACTTTGTACACAGCAACAACCACAATGTGTGAGGAATTTTTCTGGCAGACTTGGAACTTCATTGCAATGCAAGGAGTTAAAAAATTCCCAATGGACTCCTGAGGCAAAATGGCTTCCACATCTAGAGAAAGAACTATGGAACTGGATCACAGAATGAAGCAGACTATTTTTTTTGTATTATATTTTGTTTTATAATTTCTCCCATTCATTTTAATTCTTCTACGCAACATGACTAAGGTGAAAATATATTTAAATAGGAAAAAAAAAAGGATTCACACACATATCAAAAAGAAAAAACAACTTTGGTAGTCATATTTTTGAGTTGCTCCCAGTTCAGTAAAATGTACCCCAAACTTCTTTCCTTCAAATGCTTTGGTATATTCCTTTTTCCATCCTTTTCCTTTCTTCGTTTAAGATCATTAAAATATAAAGTCACTTTCGGCCTTCTGTCTTATTTAATTTATATGAACTCTAATGACATTAAGGTTCTAAGGATCATTGGGATTGTTTTCTTTTTGTTTCTTTTGACTTCTGTGTATTTCAAAGTTTCTACTTAACTGTGGTCTTTTTAGAGTCAGCTGGTGATGGGACTTGAAATAGGAAGACTTGAATTCAAGGTTGGCCTCACACACTTACAGCTGTGTTACCCTTGACAAATCACTCAATCTGTCTCAGTTTACTCAACTATAAATTGCGAATAAAAACAGCACCTATTTCCCAGGATTGTTATAAGGATCAAATGAGATTAAAAAAGAAAAAAAGTGTTTAGCACAGTGCCTGACACCCAAAAGGTGGTATATAAATGCTTATACTATTTTCCAGTAGGAATGCTTATAAGTCATCTATTTCATTAAAGATCAATTTTTCCCCCTGGCGGATTTACTCAGTTTTCCTGGGTAAATTATTGTAAAACCTATTTTGTATGTTTTGTAATACTGCATTCCAAGCTCTCCACTCCTCTGTGGTAGCTGACAAATCTTGTAGTCATCTTGACTGTGAATTGGAACTTGACCTCCTTCTTTCTGGGTGCTTATGGTACTATTTTGCTTTGACAATTAAAGCTCTAGTAACGTTCTGGTGAATTTTCATTTTAGGGTTTCTTTTAGGTGGTAACTGGTGAATTTTTTCTACATTTTGTTGCCAAGACTTCATAGGGTCTAGGCAGCTTTTCTTTCATGATTCTTGAAATGTAGCATCCTGGCTCTATTTTTGGTCATGACTTTTACATAGTCCAGTAATTCTTAAATTCTCTCTCTCTGCTCTGTTTTTCAGATCAATTGTTTATTATATGAGAGCTATACTTTTTCTTCTTTTATTTTTTCCCCCAGGCTTTTGACCTTGTTCTAATATCTGGCTGTCTTGTGGAGGCATTAACTTTGATTTGGTACATTTTTAAGCAGTCTGTTACTTGGGTAAGGTTTTATACCACACGTACTAAGTCATTAATTCATTTTTTTCTTTTTTTAAAATGCCAAATAAATAAATAAATAATTTGTTTTCAATTTTCAACATCTACCTACAACATTCCTAGGAGTTTTTCTTTTTGGATCTCTTTTAGGAGGTGATCGGTGGATTCTTTCAATATTTATTTTACCCTCCGGTTCTACAACATCAGGGTAGCTTTCCTTGATAATTTCATGAAAGATGATGTCTAGGCTCTTTTTTTGATCATGGCTTTCAGGCAGTCCCATAATTTTTAAATTGTCTTTCCTGGACCTATTTTCCAGGTCAGTTGTTTTTCCAATGAGATATTTCACATTGTCTTGTATTTTTTCAGTCTTTTGGACTGGTTTTGTAATTTCTTGGTTTCTCATAAAGTCATTAGCTTCCATCTGCTCCATTCTAATTTTTAAAGTACTATTTTCTTCAGTAAGCTTTTGAACCTCCTTTTCCATCTGTCTAATTCTGCTTTTGAAAGCATTCTTCTCCTCATTGGCTTTTTGGACCTCTTTTGCCAACTGAGGTAGCCTATTTTTCAAGGTGTTATTTTCTTCAGCATTTTTTTGGGTCTCCTTTAGCAAGCTGTTGACTAGCTTTTCATGATTTTCTTGCATTGCTCTCATTTCTCTTCCCAATTTTTCTTCCACCTCTCTTACTTGGTTTTCAAAATCCTTTTTGAGCTCTTCCATGGCCTGAGACCATTGCATATTTATTTTGGAGGTTTTGGATGCAGAAGCCTTGACTTTTAGGTCTTCCTCTGATGGTAAGCATTGTTCTTCTTCATCCTAAAGGATGGAAGAAAATAGCTGTCTGCTAAAAAGTAGCCTTCTATATAGTCTTTTGTTTTCCTCCTTTTTTGGGCTATTTCCCAGTCAGTTACTTGACTTTTGAGTCCTTTGTCAAGAGGAGGGTATACTCTGGGAACCTATTAAGTTCTCAATTCCTCCATGGTGGCACAATCAAGGGAGAGAAGTTTACTTCTCTCCTGGCCTGTGCTCTGGTCTGGGAGATACCACAAGCTTTTCTGCCCAGGATCTTCGAAGCTATCTTTGGTGTTTGTGGGTTGAGCAATCTGGGAACTGCAGCTGCTGCCACGGATTCCGCCCAGGGCCTGCTTGCACCAAGGCTGGGCTGTGCTCTGAGCCTTGTGTGATTCCAGTCTGCCTTCCAGGCTGTGTTAGGCTGGAAAACTCTTTTACTCTGTCGTTTTGTGGCTTCTGCTGTCTAGAATTTGTTTAGGGTCATTTTTTTATAGGTATTTTATAGGCTATGGGGCTATATTGTAGGTGCATTTTTCTACCTTGACATCTTGGTTCTGCCTCCTCCATTAATTCACTTTTTAGGTCTTTTCTCTCAAGCTCTTTTTTCTTTTCCAATTTGTTCCTCTATCACTCTAATTTCATTTATTATATTTTAAAACTCTTGCTTCATTTTTTGTAGGAACTCTAGTTGACTTTATGACTAAGTTATAACTTATAGCTTATAGCTCAGAGTTTCTTTGAGGTTCTGCCTGCGGATGTTTTTAGAGATATTCTCCTCTTCTGTGTTGTGTCTTCTGTGTCCCTGGCATCATTAAATGGTTCAATGTACTAGTAGTTTGCTGGTTAGGGGTTTTTTTGGGGGGGGGAGAAGGGAAGGTAGGGGAGCTTAATTGTTCTTCTAGCCTTATTTCCTAAATTGGCCCATGCGTGAGAGTCAAACTGAGCATCTGATAAAAATGTGTGCCATATGGTCCTGAGCTATATTATCTGGGGTCCTGTTGCTGTATTTTTGGAAATTGCATGTTTTTTTCTTTTCAATTCAACTTAGCATTTTTGAACCTTAAATGAAAAAATATTTTATTTTTCTCAAATTGTACATAAAAACAATTTTTAACATGTTTTTTAAAATTATGAGTTCCAAACTCCCTTCCTCAACCTCCCCCCCTCCACACACATTGAGAAGAGAAGCAATTTGATAAAGATTATATATGTGCAGTCATGCAAAATATATTTCCATATTAGCCATGTTGTGAAAGAAAACACAGACCCCAAAAGAAAAAAAACACTCAAGAAAACTAAAGAAAAATTACATTTTGATCTACATTCAGACTCATTAGTTCTTTCTCTTGATAGCATCTTTCATCATGAGTACTTCAGGATGGTCTTGGATCACTGTATTGTTGAAAATTGGTAGGTCATTCACAACTGATCATCATACAATATTGCTGCTACTGTCCATAATGTTCTCCTGTTTCTTTCTGCTCATTTCACTCTGTATCAGTTCATGTAAAATCTTTCCAGGTATTTCTGAGAGCATACTGCTCATCATTTCTTATAGCACAATAGTATTTCATTACAATCATATACCACAACTTGTTCAGCCATTCTCCAATTGATGGAAATCCTCTCAATTTCCAATTCTTTGCCACCACTAAAAGAGTTGTTCTAAATATTTTTGTACATATATGTCCTTTTCCTTTTTGTTTTTCATCTCTTTGGGATACAGATCTAGTAGAGGTATCGCTTGGTCAATGGGCATAGTTCCAAACTGCTCTAAGGAATGGTTCACTCAGGACTGAATCAGTATACAATTTCACCAAAGTGCCTTAGTGTTTCATTTTGCCACATCCTGCCACTCCCCTACCTATCATTTTCCTTTTCTGTCATATCAACCAATTTGACAGGTGTAGCTCAGCTCAACTTAATTTTTTCTCAATGAACAAAAATCTATTTTCTTATTATTAAGGGTAGGTAATACTCTGCAAGGAACACAAGGATACCTATAGTCAGGGAACCATAAACTTCCAGTGAGCCTTCAGTAGTGTAAGAGCATACGACTGCCCTCATAGACTGAGTATTTGAGCCTAGGTAACACAACTATAGACTTTTGCCCTTAAGGTTGAGCTCTAGGAAACAGGAGACAGTTAACCCCAGTCCTTATAATCTAATTAGAGGGAGGGACCTCTGTGGATTTAGAGAAACAGAGCTGTAGGCTGACACTGATCTCTGTGCCTCTGGAATCAACAGTAGATTCAGCTAGGTCAGAGGAACAGTGATACCAGTCCATCCTGAATGTTCACCCAGGTATTAACTGCAAAATCCTTCTATGGAATCAAAGGGAGAAAACTACAGATCCACCCCTGGTCTGAGTCTGCTGGTTATTTAACCTGATGTTCTTGCTCCAAGTTCAGAGTGACAGAACTATAAGCCTGCCCTGGGTTTTGTAATTGTTGCCCTATTCATTTGCCAATGAGAGGAATTCATGATTTTAGGCACACTATGGTTTCTCCTGAGATTTTCCAATCATGACTCAGTCTGGCATTCTCCTCAGATCTTGGTTAGAGTAGGGTTGGGAGTTGGTCTGTATTACTACCTCCTATTCCATCATTTTTACTAGTCCAGTTGCTCCCAGTTAGGAACTCTTTCTAGATCACACCTTCTCTTCAACTTAAGAGTGTTAAAAGAGAATTACCTAGGGCACTAAGAGGTTAAATGACTTGTCCAAGAAAAGTTACAGAATCAACATGTGGCAAAGAAAGGACTTGAATCCAGGTCTTCCAAACTCTAACACCAGCCACCACCCATTATGTTATGCTGCTTGCTTCTTTTGGCTGCCACGGTGAAAAGAATTATTTCCTTACTTTCTTAAAAAAAAAATTTTTTTTAAGATAGTAAAAGAACATTTTGAAAGTAGTAAAATCGAAATAAAAAAAGAATCAAAAATCATACCTGTTCTTTTCTTCTAGCACAATATCTTCTGAGTTCTTATTTTCTTCTTTAAAATATTGGCCTGAGCTAGATGGATTAGCAAAAGTTGATATGAAGGGTCCCAGAGACTGAAAGGCTGCTTGGCGAACCTAGCAAAAAATTTAAAAAACATATTAATAGTATATAAATATGACTGAATTTTTGTCAAAGGAAGCTTATAATGGGAGATAAATTGCTTTCCACAACGTGATCATATATTTAATATACTTAAGTTGGAAAAAAAGGTAGAGGAGAATAGCTCAAAAACTAATTCAATTAGCACTGACCACAAACTCTGCCTCCTCTATTTCAATTTATCCCCAGAGCTTAGCATAGTGCCTGGCACATAGTAGATCCTTAATCAATATCTCCTGCTTGAATGAATTTATTGTTGATTAACTTTCCACATCTTTTCCCTTTTTTTTAATTTCCAAATTTCTGTAGGGATTTGGGACATTTGGAGTTTGAGCTACAGAGAAACTGTAAAACATTAGGACAAAATAGTCACTCAGAGAAGAGAATATGTAAAATTCTGTCACTCACAGGAAGCAGCTAAATGACACTTCACTCTCATGGCTTGACTATTCCTCTGTCTCTTTTGCAGGACCTTCATCTTCCCACTACACTTTCAAGTGGGTATTCCCTACTGTTCTATCCTAGGCCTTCTCTTCCCTACCCTCTTCATGCAGTTTAATTGGGTGGTATCATTCATTCCTTCTACTTCATTTATCACCTACTTCTCTATAGCTTCATACATAACTACTCTGGAATGCTTAAAACTCTTCTTTCCAACTGCCAGATGGTATTTCCAATTGGATATCATTATGTCTAAAATGGTACCTATATCTCTTTCATATTACCACACTGCCCCTTTCTAAAATTCTGTATTTCTATTAATGGCATCCTCCTACGTTCACAAACTTGGAGCAAATTTTATTCATTCTTCCATATTCCTTACCCACAATCCAAAAAGTTGCAAAGTCCTATCTCCATCACCACAATCTTTCAAGCAAGTAGGCCCTTTCCTACACTCCCATTACAATCACTCTAGTTCAGGTACTCCTCTCTCTTCCAACAGATTAATATGCAACATCTTCTTAATGGCCTGGCCTTCCTATCTCTAGGCTATCACTTCTCCAATCCATCCTCCAATATTCCTAATGTACTGTGTTATGATGTTACCCTCTTGTCAAAATTCTTTAGTAGTTCCTCACAGACTATTCCTGACCTTGTCATTTAAGATCCCCTCTATAATTTTACTTTAACAGCATTCTCAAATACAGATGAGGTTAGTATATGGTGTAGTTAAACTGGATGATTTAAGTCTCATCGTTGTCCTGTCCTCTAAATCAATGTTTTAGCTACACCTTGCAATACTTAAAATAGATTTAATACCTGAGAACTAATCCCTGCTCAGTTCAGGTACCATTTTCTCCAGAAAGCATTTACATTACTGTCTAAAAGAATCTGTTTCCATTCTCCAGGTTATGAGGAAAAATGAAATTACTTGTAAAAAAAAAAAAATGGAAGGGCTAACAAATATAGAGGGTAAAGGGAAGGATCTGAAGATATATAAAGAACTTCTACTATATGTCAAGAGGAGGAAGAATAGAATGTCACAAAGCTTCAATAATTGTATGAGGTTAAGAAATAGACATGAGGTTCTTCCCAAGAAAGAAGATGCTGAATATTCAAGAAAAAGTATCTGTCATTTTAAGAAAAATGTTATAGTTCTCCAACCACTGTTAGGTGATAGAACATCTTATCAGGATCAAAAGAATAAGAGAGGTGTCAGGGTGGTTGGTGATTCTAGAATAATGAGACACTTATTTGTCAATCAAATAATAATGAAAACGTGTTGTTTTCCTGAGGCTTGTACCCAAGATGATAGAAAATCTCTCAAGACATCTCAGATATCTAAACTCTAATATACAAAATGCGATCAACAAACAAGATGAAATAGAAATCATGATGAAAGAAAGCAAATTTGACCTTGTAAGTATCAACCGAGACTTGGTGAGATGAAATTAATGACTGGAATGTGACCAGAAAAAGGCATAACCCTTCTCAAAAAACAGTATAAATAAAAAGAAGTTGGCATAGTGGTAGAATAAAAGAGGTAAAGATCAATGGAGGTGCAAATACAAGTAACGTCATCAGCTTATTATTACAGATCATCTGGAGATAAGAAAAAACAGAGAAAAAGCATGGCGAACAGACCACAAGCCTGGCACAGAGGCATAACGGAACATTAAAGGGAAACTGATTATCCAGATGTGCTAGAACTTGCCAAAAGTCAAATATGTAATACTTTCCTGACTTGTCTTAACAGTCATTTCAATCTTCAGAAGAAGAAGGAATCAACAAGGAGAAGTTCTATTTTAGATCTGATTTTCACCAATAAGGAGGAACTGGTTGCCTGGGTAAAAAATGTCAGGAACCACATGAAGGAAATTAACTCATCATTTTAAAATTTGGGAATGAGAAAAGAAAGTAGACATATAATCTAGATTAGGAGAGAACAGATGTCAAAGGATTTAGAGACAAGATAAGCAGCATCTCATGGACTAAAATTCTATAATGCACATTTAAAAACTCCCAACATATTAACTTAGCTGAGATACTAAAAATTAGGAAAATTCACTGTTGGAGGGACTGTAAATCAGTCCAAACATTCCGGAAAAGAATTTCAAGTTATATGAAGTGCATATCTAGAGATTCCAGTACTAGGCATATACTCCAAGGGGGAAGAGGAGGACTGGTAGTATGTGAAGAGAAGTTCTAAATAACCTGAAACTCATTCAGGTAGTTCTCCATTCACAACCAGGACTACTGCCAATGGATTAACGACCAGGAAGAATCAAAAGTAGCAAACATAGTTTCACAAAGAGTCATATCTGCTGGGTAGATATACAAATGTTGCAGCCTATACAAATTCGACCATCTCCAAGAAGTGTGAACCCACTTATCCTGTCTCTAGGAGGTATAACTATACCTATTAGAATCCAACCAGTTAGGAAAGACACCATGAAGAGTCACTAGATCTGAAGTCAAAGGATGTTGAGCTCAAATCCTGGGTTGGCTACTCATTTGACCATTAGGTTAAGTCACTTACCCTCTCTGGGCTTCAGTGTCCCAATCTATCAAATGAGGGAGCTGGACTAGAGGGACTAAGGCATTCTTCTGCTTTATAGTCTATTCCTAAAAGTCTATCTATTCAATGTAAACAAATCTGGGCTAGTGCCTTACCTAAGAGACAGGCATTTAATACATGCTTTACAGACTAGCAGAAAAAAAAAGATTTAATTAAAACAAAATCCTACCCATCGTGAAGGATCACTGATCAGATTAATAAAAAGTGTTGACAATTTTGTCCGACGGATTTCTTGAGACGTTGCACACGAAACAGCCATGAAGCACTCAGCACAAGCCTTTCTTACTCCCCACACGTTATCTGAACAAAGCTGAAAAAACCTTGGAAGCTACATGGGGAAGACAAAATAGGGATGTTTTACTTGCACGATTTTATAGAGGAGGTAGGTGGTATTCAGTTTGACTTTTCCACTAATATTTCATCATGGAGGGAAGGAATCCCCACTTAAAAAAAAAGATAGGAAATTTATTTTTTAAATTATTTAAATGGAAGGTAATTGAGATTTTTGCTAGTAGTTTTCTTGTACATCACAAGATTATTTTCCCTACAAACCAGTCCTTGAACACCATTTCCTCAGATGTCTTTTTCACTATTCAGCAAATAGAGAGAATTTTTAGGGATAAGACAGAAGTGCATCACAATACATAGACACATACACACAACAAGAGATCAAGAAAAATATGGCAAATAAAATAGAAAAAATCTAATATCAAAAATATATAAAGGATAGTTACAAATTTACAAGGCTACTTCTCAGTCCATAATGATCATAGAAATGAAGAGTGAACTTTCAGAAGAAGGAAAAAAAATGTTAATAGATTCAAAAAATGCTTTCTCATTAAAATCAAAGAGTGGCAAATTGTACCAGGGAGTAAGTGTGGTGGCATGGAAAGCATTCTAAATTTAGATTTGAGAGGACAAGAGCTTGAATCCTGGCCCTGACACTCATTCCTATGTCACTTAACTTCTCGATCTCAGTTTTCTCATGTGTAAAATGAGGTTGGCCTAAATTACTTTTAAGTTCCTTTCTATCTCTAAATCTATGATCCAATAAAAAGTTATAAAGTATTACCTTACATTTACTAAAATGGCAAAGTAATTAAAAGTAATAAGACTCAATGCTGGCAGAGTGGTAGAAAAGTAGATATACATTTATTGCTAGTGAAATTGCACACTTTTTTTTTTCCTACACAAGAATATGTTAGCATGAAGCAAAAATTACATAAACCATCATACTTTTTGACTCACTATTTCCATTGTTGGAAGTATACCTTGAAAATGTTAACGGGAAAAAAACAATAAAAAACTATCTGTTCAGAAACTTTCATTGCAGCACCATAATGGCAAAAAAACTGGGAAGAAAATCTAAATGTCTAGCAACAAGGGGATGAGCAAATAAATCGTGGTGTATTAACTGATATAACAGAATAAGAGCAACAAGTATGAAGAATATAAAGAAATCCGGAAAGACCTGTGTGAAATAATACTCTAATATGCCAATGGATCCTAGTGACCTATCACAATGCCTAGCACAAAGGAGAGGTTAAATGCTTGTTGACTGATTTCCTTTATGTGGGTATTACCTCCAGTTATGCAGACGGCAATCTATGTGAAGTGGAAAAGCTGAACCAGAAGAATAGAGCATATGTTAACCAATTAGCCAGTGTAACAATGGTTAGAGTGCTAAATACCTATAGTATCTATCCAACTTCATAGGTTTGTTCTGAGGTTCAAATAAAATAATATAAAATATGTTATAAATTTTAAAGTACCTTAATCAAGTAAGTTATGTTTATTAAATATAAAACAAAAAATGGAAAAAGTATTCTGATAAGGACAAGAGGGAGTGACTAAAAAATTACATTTTAGGAGTTTGAATTAATGTAACAATCACAGAGCAAGTTTATTTAGCCAGGCTGATAATCAAAAGTTGATAAATAATTTTTTAGCAATAGATTGACAAGAACTTAAGAATACTTTAAAGAACTAAGTTGCATTAGTTGAAAGTGTATTTATTGATGAAGCAGAGATAGAAGGAAGATTTTTATTTCAAAGTAAAATTTTAATAAAATATTTTTGCATCAATTGATATACTTAGTCCTTCTACTGTTAAAAGAAACCTCCCACAAACTGTTAGTATTAAATGTAAAAAAGACAGAAACAAAACTATAAAATCAATTTAATGAAAATTATTGCTGCAATAAAAAGGTATCTGAATATTTTATATATTATATTCATACAAAAAACTGTACTGTTTCAATTGTTTACCTATAAAATATCCTTTATCCTATATGTCAAGCGCTACAAGGAAAACCTTAGACATTTTCATTGCACAAAATCATATTAAAATTGTAGACTTTTGCATAAAAAGTTTTCGGTATCACATGCACTTCAGAAATTTATTTAAAATTATTTTCTAATATTTCTAATGTTTAATCTTTTTTAACTGTAACACTTACCAACATTTCCTCAGTAGCTTGTTGCCCAACTACACTGCAAATGTCTCCAAAATTAGCAGCACAGACCTGCCAAGAAATAAATCATACTGATATATCAAAATAGCAAGTCTAATACAATGTCATTTTATATCAGCCAATTTTTGTGATTCATGAACACTACTACTACCACCTTGTACTCTCAAAGAACCTAAGTTGTAATACCTTCCGAACATGAAACATTCTGCAGTCACAGCACATCTCACAAAATCTAGGGAGGATGAGTCGTTCTGTGATGTCCTTCCCAACCATGGGTGCCATCTTGCACATGATCTAAGAGCAAAGTAAAGCCATAATAAGCTTAGGAACATCTTAAAGGACAAACGCTTTAACTCATTTAAATTACATAATCAAACATTTTGTGTGTGTGTATGTGTGTGTGTGTGTGTGTGTGTGTGTGTGTGTGTGTGTGAGACAGAGATACAGAGAGACACAGAGAGAGAAAGAGAGAGAGAGAGAGAGAGAGAGACAGTCATGCAGTATAAGCCACTAGGAAATGTGATACACTAGGTGGAACACTGGAGTCAGGAGACCTAAGTTTGAATTCTGTCTGAAATACTATCTATGTGATCATGTCATCATTTAAGTTCTCAGAATTAAAGGTTCCTTATCTGTGCAATGGGACTAATAATGTTCTACCTATTTCACAGGCATGTTTTAAGCAAAGCACTCTGAAAATCTTAAAGCATTATATGAATTTGCATTATTATTCTTAAGAATATGACTCTACTTTGAGGAGGAAGAAGAATATTTGTATGAATGAAAATCAACCAACAATTTATAAAATGCCTAAAATGTTCAAAAGCCCCATTAAATCTACAAATAATCACAAAACCTTATTTTAGTCAATGTATGTCAGAAAAATAGGAGATCCAGATTCAAGTTTTGGCTTTGCCACTTATGTGACTAACCTTAAGCAAATAATAAACTCTCTGGGTCTCATTCTCATCAGTAAAACAAGGCAGACTGGAGAAGATAATCATTAAGGTCTGTTCCAGCTCTTACATTCTGTAATTTTATGATTAAAATCTTGTACTGGCTAAAGAATATAAAATTTAACTGAATTCTGTCTTCTTTTATTTCTTCTGGCTAATTCTTTTAATATGGAGAAATTAATAAGCAGTAATAGAGAAGTCATGAAGAATCAAAAGATGAAAATGATCTAAATAATCTGCCCCGCCCCGATGACTGAGAGATGCTCACACTTTTAAAAATGAGCGCCACTGCTTTTTAATTTTTTTAATCAACTAAAATCTGCTTTCTCTTCTTCCCTCCTCTTAAAAGAGAAAAAAATCTCTACTACGACCAAATACAGTTCAAACAAAACAAATTCCCAAATTGGCTCTGTCCCAAAAAATGTGAGTCCTTCACCTCTCTAGTATGAGGTAGAGAACACGTTTCATCATCAGTGCCCTGGTATTGTAATCAGTCAATTGATAGATTAAAGCTTCCAAGTTAGTTATTTGCCTTTTAACAGTATTGTTTTCACTGCATAAACATTTTTCTGGTTCCTCCTTATCTCACTCTTCACCATTTCTAATAGCACAATAGCATTTCATCATACTTATATAATATATATAATTTGTGCAGCCATTCCCCAATGATGAGGACTCCCCCAGTTTCCACTTATTACACACACACACACACACACACAGACACACAGACACACACAGACACACACACAGACACACACAGACACACAGACACACACACACACACACACACACACACACACACACACACACACACACACACACACACACACACACACACACACACACACACACACACACACACACACACACCCCTTACTATATTTTGCTCAGGACTACTCCCTCCCTGTTGTTTTTCCCATCTTCCTTCTCCTTGTTTTATCCTGCTTACTTGTATGAACTTTAACTAGTGCACTCCAATTAATTATGTCAAGATAATCCCCACTCCTCCCCTTCCTTATCCACTCTTTTAACATAATCACAACACAAAAAGAACTGGTATATCCAAGTCTCTGTCTAATTGGATTCTAGGATTCCTGATGATAAGATTCTAAGGGGACACATTTATCACTACGAATTATAATGTAAACAATTAGTGGCTCATATAAGCAGTCACTAATGTTTTTAACTTTTTGTGTATCTCAGTTCCTGCCCTGCCACTTCAAAGTTTCTGTACAGTTCTATTCTTTGTACCATGAATATCTGGAAGTACTCTATTTCATTAAAGGTCTACTTTTTCCCCTGTAAGATTATACACAGTTTTGCTGGGTAAATTATTCTTGATTATAAGCCTAGATCCTATGGCTTCAGAAATGGCATATTCCAAGCTTTCTGTACTCCTTTACAATGGTGGCTGCTAAATAATGTATGATTCCAACAGTGGCTACTCGGTACCTGAATTCTTTCTTTTTGGCCACTTGCAGTAATTTTGACTTGGAAGTTTTTGATTTTGGTAATAATGTTCCCAAGAGTTTTCATTTTGGGTTTTCTTTCAGGAGGTTATCAGCGGATTATTTCTTTAATTTCCACTTTGTCCTCTGGGTCTAAAGTTTAGGCAGTTTTATTTTATGATTTTTTGGTTCTTTTTTGGTCCTGCTTTTCTGAAAGTTCAATGATTCTTAAATTATATTTCCTCAATGTGTTTTCCATGTCAGTTGTTTTTATTTTTATATATTTTTCCTTTAGCACACTCATTTAATTTATAAAAATATTTTAATTCTTGTTTTATCTCTTTTAGGAATTTTAGCTGAATTTGTACTCAGGATGTATTTTTCACTAATATGTTTTGGAGTGATTTTCTTCTTCTAGATTTGTCTTAAATATCCTTGTCATCTTAATACCTTTTTATGGGGATTCTTCTTCTCATCTCCAAGATTACTTCTTGACTCTGAACTTTATGTTAGGGCTGGGCTCTTCATATTTCTAGGGCGAATGTCTAGGCTGGTTAGGCTACTAGTTTCTTCAGGCTGAGAACATACAAACTTTCAGTACTCCTAAAATGGTCTGACTAGGGGCTCAGTTCAATTTCTGTTTTCCTGATCTGAGCTCTAATATTTTCTGACCTGGGTGTGGGTTTGCCTCATCTGGAACTTCAACAGACTGCTGTTGAACTCAGCCACCATTAGGTGGCCAGAAAGATCTGCACAACTACTTTGGTCTGATGCCTACCCTGGTTATTTCACTGCAGGCTTCAGAGTGGGATGGAGGATGGAATTGTAACTCCAGTGTAATCCTGGTGTCAGAGACTGTTTCTTGCTCAGTACACAGTCTAGGATCCACAACTGCCCCTTACCCTGGAGCAGCACACCCCACAAGGCTGGTATACATCACATTCATGTCTACAGTTGGGCAGTGAGCATGTATTTTTATACCCTGTACAAGGTTGCATCCACCTTTGTTGGATTTGGAACCTCTTCTTGACCACTGATGCACAGCCTTATCTTGCACTTGGAATGCTTTGAGTAGCTATTCCTGGCTAGACTTCCAACCCAGATCTCTCTATTTGCCTCTCTGTGTCAATCCAGCATTGGAAAATGACTGATTTCTATATCTGTATGGAGGTTTTGGTGGGAGCTCAGCTGTACTACAATCTTAGCTCTTCCTCTAGCATTACATTTCTAAAACTCTCTTTCCCTCAACCTTGCAGTTATCTGGTAAGACATGACTCGTTATCCATCAAATAACCATTATACTCACTATATAATAAACATTAAAAAGGGATATTTAAATTATCAACTTTTAAAAAATTAAACATAGACTACAGTATGATAAATAAAAATTCATCCTTAGACCCAAAGATTAAAAGACACGCAAAAAGTATAAGCTTCTTCCATATTTATATTTTTTGCTTATTCAGAGATGAAAAAAGATAACCTTACTTTCAACTAATCTGAGAGGCAGATTAATTTTCATAACACATATTAAGAAAAAAATTTAACTAGAAAATCACAGCAGAGTACATTACCTACCAATTCATAATAGAGTGGTAGCAAAACGTAAATTTTATCTGTGGTTTATCATCTTTTTGAAGAAACTGATTCTAAATCCTTAAGATACTATATCAAAAATATATTTTGAAACAAAGATTCACTTTTAAATTTCAACTGTATTCAGTGTAGAATAACAATCAGGTCAAGGCTATTATTGATCAGCTAAAAATTAGTGGTAACTGATACTTCAAAGCATACGCTACAATGATAAAATGATGATAAGAACAATAAAAGCCTTCTGAATGAAAAATTAAATTTAATTCAACATTGGAATAAATTAACTATCAACCAGAGTATTTAATGAAGCAAATCATGTCCAAAAGGGATGATGCAAACAGCTCTATTAACAAAGGATAATTTTTAAAAGGATATCAGGTGCATTTTATTTCTTTTTATTCCTTAGTATTAAATCTTTCATTTGATTAGATCATTTAATTCCATTTATTGTTTTCTAATTGTAAACTTGTATGTTTTTTTAACTGACAATACAAGCAACTCAAGGCAAAGATTGACTATCCCATTCTTTACTCTCCTTAAGGTCTCAGTGCAGGGGATGCAATTATTGCAATTAAAAAAAAAAAAATTAATCTGGTATAGTTGTACTAAAGTGACTTTTCATACACAGACCTGAGTTTATTCTTTTTTTAAAAAGTTAATTAAATTCTGGTAACTGACAAATTTATTTGCTGTCTTAAGAGTTCTACCATACTAATAACTTTAAGTAAAAAAAACAAAACAACTACTGGATTGTTTCATAAAGCTAAAAAGTAACAGTTGGAAAGTGAAAAGGAATTGTGAATATGCCCTTCTGGGGGAAAAAACTAAACCCAGGACAAATGTAAATAAATTTTCATCAAAGAATAAAGCATATATGCAGTAACTGCAGTGGCATCACATTGTTAGGTTCATCAGCACCCAAGGCAACAAATTGCAGTTAAAATCTCTCTTAAATCAACCAAAAAAATGCAGCACAACATCTTTAGACAGTTTTATCTGGAAAGAGGGTGTAAGAGTCACTTTTTAAAAAATCCATTCCTTATTTTTCATCCTTTTTTCCCTAAGACACCAGCTTATTGTCTCTTCTTTCAAATTCATCTCTCTCCTCATTAAATTTCAATAATTTGTGACTAGTTTAAATAGACATGTCAAACTACTGATACATCAACAAATATGACACAAATTTCACATACTATAGAAATCTTTATGTTACATATTAAACAGAAAACTTACAAACACATCTTACTAAAACAGAAAACCATATTCAATTACTCTTCAAATATCATAGGGTGTAACATTCAGATGCATCATTTACTCACTGCCACAGCTTCAGTCTTCACATCATCATTGCTATCTGGTGCAGTTAGGTCTATAAGAACTGGGCACACTCTGGTCTCCACATCATATCGATCAATAAGCTCCTGCTCTAGCAAAGTCAGCAAAGCTGCTTGACTTGTTTTTCTCACCTAAAGAAAAACCATCAAAACAGAAAGTAAATAGGTGACACATTTCTAATGCACAACATAAACAAACTGACTTATTTCTGAAATCAAAGGACTCAAAACTCAACCACCAATAGAACCTTTCAGATGAAAAGAACTTTGCCTATTTTTTCACCAATTTAAATAGTAATAAATCTACTATTCTGTTTTAATGATTTCAGGAGACCATATATATCCTTTTCATTTAATGTTTTGCCATATAATAAAAGATAGCCATTACAGGGATCTCCTTGAGCTGGCAAATACACATACAAAGCTAAAAGTAATCTTCCTCTATGGTACTGCAAATAATCAGTCTAAAATTTGTTGCAACAACAATAAGTTACTATGTTCCCACAAAGAGTTACACACAAAATGATTTAGGGTTTAGCTGAGGTCAAGAAGTCTTATTAACAATTATTTAAAGATATGAAGTGGCTCTTTCTGAAAAGACACCATGCAACCAGAGAGAAAAAAAAAGTCAACAAGCAGTTATTAAGCACCAACTACGTGCCAGGCACTGTTGCTTGGCACAGGGGATACAAAGAAAGACCAAAAAACCAAAACCAACCCCCAAAATCAACCCCCCAAACCCCCAAAAGCACCAATTTCTGATCACAATGAGCTCACAGTCGAATAGGCGAGACAACATTAAAACAAGTTTGTACAAAAAAGGTTAAGTACAAGATAAACTGGAGATAATAGAGGGAAGGGAATAGCACTGAAGTCAATTGAGGAAAGACCTCCTGTAGACAGGGAGATTTTAGCTGAGACTTTAAGGAAGCCAGTGCAACCAGGAGATGGAGATGAGGAAGAAGAAAACTCCACATATGGGAGGATAGCCACTGAAAATGTAAAGAGTTGGGAGATGGAGTGTACTGTACAAAGAACAACAAAGAGGCAGTTCACTGGACTTTAGGATACATGGCATGAATAAGATGTAAGAAACTAGCAAAGTAGGAAGGGCTCAGTTTATGAAGGGCTTTGAATGCTAAACAGAGTATTTTATATTTGATCCTGGAGACAACACAAGGAGTCACTGGAATTTACTGAATCCTACTCAATAAATGCATGGGGGATAGGAATAACATGGTTAAATTTGTGTTTTAAGAAGATCTATTTGACAGCTGAGTGGAGGAAAGACTACAGAAGGAGATGCTTAAAGGTAGAAGACCAATTAGCAGGCTGCTCTAATATTCTAGGCATGAAGTGATAAAAGCCTATACTAGAATAGTGATCCATGACACAGAAAAGACAAGGCATATGCAAGAGAGGTTACAAAGGTAAAACTGATAGGTTGTGGCAACAGATTGGATATGAGGAGTGAGAGATGATTCCTAGGGTAGAAAGTCCTGGTGACTGGGAAGATGATGGGGCCACTGACATTAATAGGGCAATCAGAAAGAGGGAAGGAATTTTGGGGAAAAGATAATGAGTTCAGTTTCAGACATGATGAGTTTAAGATGTCTATAAAACATCTAATTCAAGATGTCCAATAAAAAGTTGGAAATGTTGAGATTGGAAGTTAGGAGGGAGGCAAGCACCGGATAAGGAGATCTGAGACTCATCAGATAGAGAAAATAACTAAATCTATGGGAGCTGATGAGCTCACCAAGAAAAATAACATAGAGGGAGAAGAGAAGTCAGCCTATGGCACAACCCAAGAGAGGAAAATGTAAACTACCCAGATTTAGATCCATTACTATCAGGTCATACTAAACACATTTCCCTTTAAGAACAGATAAGTATTTATATAGAAATTTTACCTGGTTATTCTGATCTGCAAGATATCTAACCACAATAGGCAGCAAGTATTTGGAAAAAGCATATGGGATTGAAGGTCGATTTTCTTGACAAAATAATGCAATATGAGGCACCTGTTCCATCAGTTCAGCTCGCACAGTTGGCTCTATTAAAATAACAGAAATGTTAATAAACAAACAAATTCAAAAGAATTTCTACTGAAGCAAATTCTTTATAGCAATACTATATATTCAAGTTTGAAGTCAAGGTTGATTCTCTTTGGTCTAGTGTTTAGAAAGATCCTGTGCCTTCCTAGAACAGAAGACAGTCTAAGAAAATAAAACTGTCTCATCAATTCTAAATGCTATAAAGAATCTTCAATGGATCAATTCCCTAAGTAGGACCCTCTCTTTATAATTTTCCCATTCAAATTCCATGAAGCAGATGTCGTAAAGCAAAGAGAATCAGGGCATGTAGTCTGGATTAACTAGGTGATTGGGGTTAGACCAAATACAACTGATAGCATGATGAATGATAAAGAAATACCAGTAAGGGCAGATCAGAAAAATTTTAGGTTATTTTCATCCATGTGATCTCTATTTTTCTGTCTAACTTTTTGTGATACATACATATTTTCTGATGTCTGATATGCTAATTATCAAAATTAAAACCTTACACTGAGTAACATATAGTTTGATTTTACTTTGAGAATTAGAAATATAACTAAATAGTTATATGCAGGCTAGTAGTTCACATTTATGGAGTGTTCTATAGTTTTTCACACATTTTGCTCACAACAACTCTGATACATAAGTAGTACAAGCATTATTATTCCCACATTAGAAATGACAAAAGTGAGATCAAAAGAGGATAAATGATTTGCTCACGGCTGCACAGCTAACAAGCTGCAGAATAAAGATCGAACCTGGATCTTTAATCTTCAAGCTCTTTCCACTGTTCCACACTGGCAGAATGAGTTATGTGCAGATCAATAATATGCTACAGTGACTTTTATAGAGGAAACAACATGCATACATAAAAGTATACACAAAATAAATGGGAAGAATTTTGTGAGGGGAGGCACTAAAAGCTGAGTGGCAGGAATGAGGAAGTTTGGGAGGATAGAAAGAAAGAAATCAGCAAGAACTTCACACAGGAAGTAACGAATAAACTGAGCTCTGAAGGAAAACTAGAGTTTCTAAAAGGGTGTGGTGATGGTGGTAGAAGGGGCTGGACAATGCGCATTCCAGGCACATGGAACAACCTGTGCAAAGTCACAGAATGACTCCCATCTGAAAGATGAAATGTTTAGGGAAGAGCAAAAAGGCCCCTTTGAGTATTCTTGGAGAAGGAGGTAATACACACTAAGACTCAAAAGGTGGGTTCAAAATCAGGTTGTGAAGGGTTTTAAATGCCAAGAGTCTTTATTTCTTCCTAGCCAGTGGGGCAAATGAAGTTATAAAGATAAAACAGGGAGAGTTCTATTATTGATTTCTTCCATATTTGAATGCAAAGACAGACTACTAATTTATAAGGCCATGCAATACACCTAAAATTATCTTCCCATTTGAATTATTCCATGGAAACAGGGCAAGCTCTAGATAAAACCATGAAGCAGACAAAATTTTTTGCTACAATCACTCACAGTTATTCCTCCTCAGACTCCTTATTTTGTTACCTTTTCTACTTCTTTTACAACTCTCATTTCTCCCTCTACCAAGGATACTCCTTAGTCCACTCCCTTTTTAAAACCAGATCTCAGCATATGTGGCTAAAATGGTGTGTTATCCAGCCAGAGGGGAAACATCTTAACAGGATCCAAGCTTCAGACTAAAAGATGCACTAATATAATTTCAGGGATCAATAGTAGGTGGGGAAAGTATCTTGGGGGGGGTGAGGAAATGATCTCCAAATCATGTCATATATGATTTCATTTACAGAGGGTTGTGTGTGATTTTGACCTAATTTGACAATATTGAGGGAAGAAATAAAGTTTATGGGATCAAAGGATTTAGAACTAGAAGAGACTTTCAGAGATTAACTAGCCTTTTCCACTCCTTTCACAGAAGAGAAAACTGAGGCTCAGAGGGAACAAATGATTTATTTAAAGTCTCACAAAGGTAGCAGAGCTGGGATACAATCTCATGACTCCAAACACAGCACTTTTGATTACTATTACACAATTACTAAGTGCCATTTTTCTCAAAGAAAAATCATAACTACTAGATTTAGTTTACAATTAAATTTGTACTAGGAACCATAAGTCTTTGGACACTTGCCCCAATTAAAATGAAGCACAGGATATTTAAAAGTTCAATGAATCCAAGTGATGGCTATTTTGTCACAATTAAGTACTATCACTCTAAGAGTCTCATCAAGATCACACCTTAACCACCTGTAAAATTCCTACTCTGATGAAACTGCTCAAAAGGTCACCAAAGATCTCACAGCCATCTTTTCTCAATCTTCATTCATTGTGACCTTTCAAATTAGTTTTCCTCAAATTATACTCCCTCAATTCCCATTAACTGCCCTCAAATCCCATTATCCCAGCTCTTTTCCTGCCTTTCCAATGATTATCCATTTTCTTTGCTAGCACCCCTCCACTGCCTTTCATGCCTCTCAACTGTATTTCTTGAAGCTCAAGTCTCATTTCTCTCTAGGAAAGCCCATCAACACCTCCAGTTTTAAGTACAGACTCTGCCATCTTCTCTACTTGCTTCCCTTTGTAACCTTTAACTCTAACCACTATGACTACGACTGGTGAGCTTTTGTTTTAACTTGCTTGGATACAAACCTCCACCATTCCCCAGCTATCCCCAGGTTGTACTGCCTGAAGCCCCTCACACCCTCTTATAGGTTTCCTTTTTTCATTAGAATATGAGAACAAGAAAAAAATCTTGCTTTCTTTTATTTCTATCTCCAGAGCTTACCACAACTCCTCACGCAAAGTAAACACTTAATAAATGCTTTACTCATTCATTCATTCATTCATCAATCTATCCATCTACCCTGTCTTCTAAACTTACCAAATATTTAACTCCTGTCTAGTCTTACTGTTTGAGCTCTAGTCTCACATCTTCAACTGTCTAGTAGGCAAGTACTCCCTCAATTTTTTTTTTAAAGCTGAGAGCAGATGCTAATGCTTCATGAGCAGATACCCATCTGAAATAAGAAACATACTATGAAAACCAAGCACACATGAAACAGTAACGCTTACTACATACAAAGTTAAAATTATGTCTACACTGGGTGCCTATCATTCCTCCTCTAAACCCTCTACATTCTGGCTTTTGACCTCATCATTCAACTGAAAATGCTTCTGTCAGAAGGTTGTCACCTCTCCTCCTGAATACTGTCTCTTCTCTGGGTTTTCCTAGAGTCACCTCTTGTCTCACAACTCCTTCTCAATCACCTTTGCTACCATCAATCTTATCATGCTCACTATCTGTGGCTTTAACCCAATGCTCTGTCCTGAGCCCTGTTTTTTTCCCCTTTTTATAATCTCTCACTGAGTAGCTACCATAGCTAATAGATTCCATTATCATCTATATGCTGATGATTTCCAGATCATTATTCAGTCCTTTGCCAATTCTTCAATATTCTAGGATCAGTAATTGTTTTAGACCCAAATGGTCTGTAACTAAAGTTCCTCACGTGACTCCAAATATCCATCAACATTTTCTCTTCTTAGAACTTACCTCCATTGTATTTTTCCTTGTAAAGCAAACCCCCTTATCTCCAAATCAAAAGGACTAATTCTGGGCTTGCTGGATACTGAAGGCTCTGAGGCAACAAAAATCTCTGGGGCTGTGAGACCGTAGATGGATAGGGACTTGACACTTAAGGAACAAAGACTCATGAAAAATCAATGAGTGACTCAAGAAGAGCATATAAAGTAAAAATGGCTTCTAGAATATGGAAGTCAAGGAAGATGAAAGACAAGAACCTAACCAGAAGGAGAACCTATGCTCAGGCAGAGGAAGTGTAGGATAAATGACTATAATCAAGCAAGCAAGAAAACATTTACTAAGCCATTACTATGTTCCAGGCATACATAGAAAAGGTGAAAAAAAGTTTTGTGCTTGAGAAGCTCACATTTTAACGACAACATGTACACAACAAAGTACATACAAGATATATACAGAGTAGAAAGAAGACAGAGAGGGGAAACAACAGAAACTGAGAGGACCAAGAACTGCCTTTTGCTGAAGGATGTACATTTAAAAATGAAAAATAGTCCTTGAAGCTTTTTCCTCTGTAAATATCTGATTATCGGAGTTGCACTGTTTACTGTTGTTCAGTTGTTTCAGTCATGTCCAACTCTTCATGATCTCATTTGAGATTTTCTTGGCAAAGATACTGGAATGGTTTGCCATTTCTTTCTCCAGCTCACGAAACTGAGGCAAACAGGGTCAAGTGACTTGCTCTGAGTCACGCAACTAGTAAGTGTCTGAGGTCAGATTCAAACTCAGAAAACTGAGTCTTTCTGATTCCAGGCCAGACACTCTATCAGTTGTGCCACTTAGCTATTCCCTATACTGCCCAGGACTTTCAGACCTTTCCCACCTTTGCCTATCTTCCCTCTCATCAAAACTGCTTATGACTTGATTAAAATAAAACCTATAATCCATTCATCACTTCATATAAAACATTCACCTCCCAAATGAATAAATAAAATTTGGGTAATTTTATGGAAAAATGCAAAGTAGAGTACTAATTTTAGATTTATTTTGATAAGGCATTTCTAAAATTAAAGTACTTCAGTAAAAAGTATTTATGTCTGAAAAACTAGGGAAGTTTCTTCAGTGCTAAAGTGAATTATTTACATTGGGTTGAGTTTTAAAACAAATATGATTCTTTTATAAAAATGAAGCTTTAATAACTAACGAGAAATCAAATGAACTCAAGAAACCTGACTGAAAATGTCAAAAGCAGGAAAAAATTTGCTTTCCCTATATAAACAAATACTTCCCAAAATCAGGTACCTGAATCATCAGCTAATCTGCTGACTCTTTCCAACACAGCAATACAATCTCTTTCATCATCGCTGACTTCCTTCAAAGTATCAAGCAAGCTTCGGGCCACCATTTGTCTAGGCAGAAAAAAAATTGTATAATGTTGCAGAAACTATACTGATTAAAAAAAAAATAATAACTTTTGAACTATGTTTAAGTATTCTAAGAAGCTGATGATTTTAAAGAAAGATTTGACTTCATTATATTTCTTAATACTTAAACACTAATCTTATCATACAAATGTTAAGTACTAAAGTCAACTCCATAATAAATTTTGCTAGTTAAATACTAATTTGTCTACTGAAATTAATAGATGGGGTTACACACTAGCTGGAAGGAAGTTTTTCCTAACACGACTAATTTGCATATTTGCCACTTCCATTCATTTCTACTAGTTCTGCTCTTTGGAACCAAGAACTAATAAACCCAATAGTAGAGCTTCAGATATATGAAAAAAGGGATTACGTGTTTCCCAATGTTTTATCTCCTCCAAGCTACACTTATCCATTTCCTTTAACCTACCATGATGATCTCAATGTTATGCATTTCTCTAGTTTATCATTGTCCTTTGTAAAGCAGAGTTCCCAGAGATGGGATGTGGTCTGCTAAGAGCATACAGCAGAGGAATTATCACCAGCTTCATTCTGGACATTGTGCTTTTCTTAATGCAGCCTAAAACACATTAACTTCTCTGGATCCCACGGGATACCACTTGACTGATGTTGAACTTGTAGAATATTAAAATCCCTGGATCTTTCAGAAAACTGCTATCTAGCTACACCTACCCCGTCTCATCAGTACAAAGTTGACTTTTTTAGAACCCAGTAAGTCTTTACATTTATCATCATCAAATTTCATCTCATTTGCTTTGGCCCAGTATTTTCATTTGGTGAGATCTCTTTGGATCCTGACACCGTCATCCAATGTGTGAGCTATTTTTCTCACTTTTGTGTCATTTGCAAACATGATAATAAGCATGCCATCTATACCTTTATTAAAATCAATGAAAAAATATTAATTGGTACAAGACAGAAGAGATCCCCCTAAGGCACTCCACTAGATGCCTCTCCAAACAATCAGTCCATTAGTGACCACTCTTTGGGCCCATTCATTTAACTAATTTCAAATTTGCTTACAGTGACTATACTGTTTTACCTCACTCACTCCTTCAATTTTTTTCCACAAGGATAATATGAGAAATTGTCGAATTAATTTCAAGTCTTGAAAATTGCCAGCATTAATAGAATGAAGCAGTGGTATGGAAAATGAGGAAATAAAATAGAAAAGTAATTTATACTTCATTTTGGAATGGATTTTATTATTTTTGAAGCAAGTCCTGATTTTGTTTGGTTAAAGCAAATACTACTAGAAACCTGAATGCTTTGAGGGAATGAAATGAAGAGAGAAGGAACTGATCTAAATTCAATGAGATCTTCAAGCAGAGGCTAGACTGGATGACCACTTGTCAGATATATTAAAACAAGAATTCTCCTCAGGCATAGGTTGGACTACATGGTCACTGAAGTCCATTCCAACTCTCAAGTGCTGAGGTAATCTGCAAAGGAGGTCCTAAAGCAGATAATTGAGAAATTACCTATACAAAGGATTACTTGCTTCTAAAGAGATTTAGCCAAGGTACCTAAGTAAACATTAGGGGGAAGATATATGTAATATATGCACCAGAAATCAATTTATATAAAGCAGAGCATCTTAACCTCAGATTTATAGACTCATAAGCGACCTAAGGACACATTTCAGGGGGTCCAAGAATTCAAATGGGAAAAGAATTACATCTCTATTTAAATATAATAGGTTTCCTTTGTAATTTTATTATTATTTTAAGAAGGGGTCCACAGGCTTCATTGGACTGTCAGAGCTTTATAATGAAAAAAAGGCTAAGTATCCCTGATATAATCACTTACATTAAAGTTTCTAAAATGATCAAGAACTCTGAAGTTTTACCAAACTAACCATGGCAAAATACTTTAATGCAAATTATTAAATTTTCAAAAGCATACAGAGTAACAGTATACAACATCCTATAGCCTAAAATTAAACATTTAAATAGTAAATTCAAACAGTCAAATTCTGACTATAAACAAACTAGGTTGTTATTAAAATGATGAAATTTAAATATTCAAAATAACTTTCCATTCATTCACACTTTAAGGAAGCATATTAAAAGACATACCTGTTAAATACGTTCTCACTTGCAGCATACTTGTCCAGTCTTCCCAATGGCGTCAACATCTCATCTTGTGAGACGAAATCCAGGGCTGAAGGTATAATAATCACATCAGACTCTGAGCTGTAGTCATCCACACCAACTATCAGAGACATCAGAAATATTCCTTATAATCACAGCACTTGAAAGCTAAAACTTGCCCTTTGCCAATGTGAGACAAGCCCCAGTAAAATCATGTCTTCTTTTTCTGGGGTAGTCGCATTGAAAAACCTCAAAAAAACAAAAACAAAAACAACCTTTACAAGTTGATTTAGTTAAATGGGGAATGCATCCTTGATTTCTTTGCCATGTTTGTGGAAGATATGCAAATTTGGAAGCAGCAGTAGAGCTAAGGATTCTGGGTACTTAATAGCTTTATAAACAAAGAGAATAAAACTCTACACTACAAAGTTCCTGCAACTTTTGTTTTCCTTCTAGTTGATGAAGAAAAAAATTATACTTTACAGAATCTCCAGCTGATGAAAACATACTTATGGTACATAAATAAGCCACTTATTGAAATAATATAGTAAACGCAAAATTATTTATATTTTTAAAACTCTCTTACATTAGAAATTCATTTCAATATTAATTTAAATTAAATTTAAATAATATAAATAAATAAATTATTTCATTATTATTAATAATGTGTCCTTGAAAGGTCATTGAACTACTGGTTTGGACGAGTTCTATTACTTTCCCTTAGACGAATTCAAAAGTGGCTTAATTTTAAATAATTACTGTTGCTTACAGAGTTAATAATAACAGCAGGTAGCATTTATATGGGGGCAGGCAAGCGACATAGTGGATAAAATACTGGGCCTGGAGTCAGGAAGACTTATCTTCCCAAGTTCAAATTTGGCTTCACACACTCACTAGCTGTGTGAGCCTGGGCAAGTCACTTAACCCTCTTTGCCTCAGTTTCCTCATGTGTAAAATGAACTGGAGAAAGAAATGGCAAGCCATTCTACAGTCTTTTCCAAATAACCCCCAAATGGGGTCTTAGAGAGTTGGACAGGACTGAACTGCAGATTGGAAGTTTTGCTTGCTACAAAGATAAAAAAGTAATATATAAACAAATAAAGCTACAAATTTGTTTGTAAATAAAAATTCAAGTTACACCACAATAACACATATGGACCTCTTTTAACAGGAAAATACATTTCATACCAGAATCTGTGGTTGTTATTTTTCATTCTTTAAAAATGGCAAATCAAGGTCTTAAAATATCAAACCAAAAAATAATTATGATTTTCAGACATACTTTGACCTGGCTTTGTTTAGGATTTAACAACAGATAAAAAAAATTACTCAAATAGCTACCCTGAGGCTTATCTGGCTTAGCATAATGCCAAGGACTGGACACAAGTTCTGAGGCTGTTGTTTGTTATGACCTTGCTAGCAATATGATAAAAAATAACAGTCTTTGCCCCCATGGAACTTACAATCAAATAGGAAGGAAATAAGCATTTATTAAGTGCCCACTACATGCCAGGCATTTGCTAAGCATTTTACAACTATGATTTCATTTGAGTCTCACAACAATCCTGGGAGGTAGGTGCTATTATATTATCTCCATATTATTGGGGTGGGGATGGAGGTGTATTTCTAAGTTCCTACTGAAGATTGTTTCAAAAGTCATCAAATATGAAGAGGGAAAAAAATACTTTGTTGCCAAGTTTGATCAATCATAGGCAACAGAATATTATTCACAGCATCATTTAATAGTAGTTAAAAATTAGAGACGAATAAGAGTCTTATTTTATCTTCAGAACTCAACAAAATGTTGATGGCTGCCTGAGGAGGAAAAATACTGCCTGGACAATTATGCTACAATGAGAAAGTTTTCCCTAAGTTACTTTATTATCCTATAATTTTGTTTTAATAAATATTGCTTGAGAGAGAAATGTTATCTTTCTGAGATTTAGACATGAAATCTGTTTTTCTTCCTTGACTTAATTTTTTAAAAAAAAGTACATTTATTAATATAGAATATATTTGACATGTTGCAAATGTTAAGAGCTGAGATTCAAGCCTACATCTTCCTAAATTCAACAAATTCTTCACTAAACCACATGACCCAAATTGAGATGATCAAAGGAAAATACATTTTTTTAAATCCTGAAGACCCCTTTTATTTCACTCTGCACAAGGAACCTAAGGGTTCTGCCTCTTTTTCTCAAGTGTTCTTATTATTTTAACCTCAAAATATAGAAGACATTTTCTCATCAGGGTGGGAGGGAAGGAGAAGACGACAGTCACCCTCAATAATCTAACACTCATCTTCTATTGATAATTCCACAATTTTAACTGGATCATACTACTCTGAAAATTATTCTGTTTCCAGTTTTTACCATCACTATAATGTCTTACTAATTCAATAAAGACCATGCAATCAAATGATGAGGTCTCACTAATTATCATTTTTGCTCAACTGATAAAAATGGGTCTGAATAAAAAAAAGACAAAACACTATTTGCTAGAAATGGCCCTCTTTGGAAATATTAAATTATGGAAATAAACAAGGGTGTGCTGGAGGCAAGTTCAAATCGACTGGACTGTGAAATTTTCAGTAAGCATTTAGATCACAAAAATCAGCAAACCCTGAAAATCAAGATTTGGTTCATTTTGTTGAAAATATTAATAATGTAGATAAAATCTGGGCATTTTTTAGGGAGAACTGGTTGTTAGATACTTCCCAACACACACCTAAAAATAAATCTTCAGAAAAGACTATTTCATTTTCACAAATATCATATAATAAAATATACCAACACATTAATTAATTAAGGCTTAATTAGACATGAGGAAAAACATTTAATAAAATGCCCTTTACTGTTTCTCATCAGGACCTATTTTTCAATACGTATATATCTGTGTGTGCATATGGGTGTGTGTGAGATGAGAATGCACACAACACAAACCTGTAAGTGGCAATAACAAAACAAAAAAATAAAGGCATATAATGTATCTCTATCTGCAGACAACCTGAGTATCTATTTAAAAATTGTCAAATAACTGGCAAAAAAAGCCCAAAGGAATAGCACTTCAATTAAAATAGCAAAATAAATCCACAAAAATTGTTAGCCCTTCTATAATTTAGCAAAATCTCATTCAAAAGAACTATGAAAAGCATAAAATATTTGGGAGTAAATGTAACAAAGATACAGATAAAAATACACATTTGTAGAAATAAAAGATACCTGGAAAGCTATTCACTAATCACTGTATAGCAATTCTAATATAATATTATAATACTACCTAAGCTAATTTAAATATTCAGTTCTACACCAAACCATGAAAGGGTTACTTTATGTAACTAGATAAAACACTAAAATTTATGTGGAACACCAAAGAGTTCTAGAATCGCATTATAAATAATTACTGATTAAAAAACAGAAGTAGCTCAGTGGAACAAATGAGATTAAACAACTATACTCAGCAGCTGAATGTTCCATATACCGAAGAACACAAACTATTTCAAGAAGGAACTCCCTGTTGGACAAGAACAGCCAGGAAAACTTGGATAGTACTTTTGCAAAACAGTAAAAAAAGGAAAGAAAATGAGGGAGGGAACAAGAGGAAGAGAGAGAGAGGAGAAAAAAAGGAAGGAAAAAAGGAAGGAAAGAAGAAAGGAAGGAAGGGTTATTGCTTTAGACCAGCACACTATATTCTAATGTTTGCTGTCATGGAAAGAATACTGTACTAAGAAGCCTTGGGTGCATATTCCAGCTCTGCCAAGTTACCTGTATTACCCTTAGGCAGGAAATTTTACCTCCCAAGGTTTGTTTCCTCAACTGCGACATGAAAAGAGTTGGAAGTCCCTTCTTAAATTTCCCTTACAATTCCAAATGGATATGGCACCTAAATAAAACAGGCCACATCACAGAAAAAAAAAATTAGAGGACAATAGAAGAATTTTCACAACTATGATTATGAGAACTATTAAACAAGAATGGAGAGAGGTACTAGAGTGGAGATACATACCTTCACCTCTCATGAGCTCTCTCTCTCAAAGATTCTGAAATAATGGATTCTCTGCCTAACGCTGCTCATGACCTCTGCTCCGGCTCTACACTGCTCCCCTCAATCCTTTCTCTCATTACTACTCATTATCACTTCAGCTTTTTCTGGCAGTGATGGAAGCAGAAATATGGTATGCAGAAAAATAATGGCCTGGATCTGTCTCTTACAAAGCATGTGATCTTGGACAAGCTTCTATTTCTTCATCTGTAAAATGAGGGTATTAGATAATTTGACCTCTAAATCCTAAGGGTATTATCCACACTACTTGAGCTGAGGGAATTTGAACTTTTGAACATAGAGCCTGATCTCCAAAACCTCCATCCAAAGAAGATGCCTGGCACAGACATTATATTTCCCACCTTGCTAACACTACTTTGGGACTTCTCTGACTTCACCATCTGCATCAGATACTTTCCCCTCCTCCCTTTCAGCTTCCTTTAGTATGGACTCTTCCCTTGAGAGCAGCGGCTGTCTTTCTTTTCTGTATACAAATATCCCCAGAGCTTGGCAGTGCCCAGCACTAGTAGGTGCTTAATAAGCATTTACTAACTTCTGATTGACCTGTAGCCTCATTTAGGTGTCTCCCATACAAGGTGTGACTTCATGGATGGTAAAAGCCCTAAAGGGTATGGGGAGGTACAAGTCAGGACCTCAGAAAAGTCCCCCCTGCTTTCCTATGGCAAATCTCATCCATTTTTAGCCCTCCTACTGAGTGGGTGAGACCTGAGATGTCAAGTAGCATGTTACCAGCAGGTAGGGACAAGCCTAGCCCCATGTGATTCTGCGCCCAGTTGCAGCTCCCCTCCACCCCAAGCCATGGAATCCTTGGTGAGACATACTCAAGCTTCCCCCTCCCTGATTATTTTCTTCTGATTCTCTCTTCTCCCCTTCCAGTGTTATGAGGCAGCTACCTGGTTCAGCTAGAAAGCCCAGTACGGAGTCAGGAAAGCTCAATTCAAATTCTGTCTCAGACACTCCATTTTTCCATCAGCTGCTCTTTTTTAGTTTCTAGGAACATCATGTATGCTCTAGGATAAACTTATCACCTGAAATCTCAACAGCACGGAAATTAATCCAGCTCTGATATTCAATACCTCAGCACTCTCAATGGCCTTGGGGGGGAGGCTGGCTGAACATAAACTTCTCTCAAAGTCTCCCATTATATAGAGGGCTCTGTCTTTTCCAGTTAACTTCATTTTCTATCAGTTCCTCTGCTTGGTTTCAATTCCTTAACCCAAGGTCACACAGCATATACTAGTCAATAGCCACTAAACATTTATTGAGATCCTATGTGACTACTATATGCTGTGTGACCTTGGGTTAAGTCATTTGTTTGTCTCAGTTTCTTTAACTGTAAGATAGGGATGGATGTTAATAGCACCTATCCTCTAAGGTTGCTGGAGGGAGCAAAAGACAAATCTGGAAAGTGCTTAACACGGTACCTGATATATTCTTGTAGTTTAGTCATTTTTTAGACATCTTTGACTCTTTGTGACCCCTTTTGAGGTTTTCTTGGCAAAGATACTGAAGTGGTTTGCCATTTCCTTCCCTGCTCATTTATAGGGTGCTAAGTGACTTGACCAGCATCTGAGGCCAAATTTGGGACCAACACTCTATCCACTGAGCCACTCTATCCATTGCACTGGTATTATAGTAGATTCTTAATAAATGCTTCTTTCCTTTCAGGCATGAAGGTGAGGAGGAGGGAACGCTAATTCCTCCATTTGTCTAGTTATCTAGAGGGTTTGGAGGGGGGGTGGTGCGGATGATGGTGTGAGAAAGGTTGTGGAGGATGTCAACTTTCTGAACCTGGAATCATACAAGGGCTGAGTTCAGTTTCTATTGGAGATTTTTTTTTAAGTCATAAATGCTTTAAGGCAACACATACAGAAAGAGAAAGAGTTTATTTTGACTACATAAAATTAAAAAGCTTTTGCAAAGGCAAAATGATTCAACCACTTCAGAAAACAATTTGGAATTATGATAGATACCAAACTTCTCATGATCCTGGATCCATGATCCAAAAGTCTTACTGTTAGGCAAGTCAATAGAAACTAAGAAAAATAAAGATCCTATATATACTAAAATATTCACAGAAGCAATAAACCAGAATGTCGACTGATTGCACAGTGGCTGAATAAGCTGTGGTAAATGATTATAATGAAGTTTTATTGAACAGAAAGGAACAAACGAGGACCCAAATAATAATAACAGCTAATAATGACTAACATTTACATGGTACTCACTATGTGCCAGGAACTGTGCTAAGTGCTTTACAATTATTATTCTCATTTTATCTTTACAACAACCCTGGAAAGTAGGTTATTATCCCCATTTTACAGACAAGGAAACTGAGGCAAACAGAGGCTAAGTGGCTTGCCCAAGGTCACAGAGATAGTGGCTGTGGCTGGATTTGTACTCATGTCTTCTTGACTCAAGACCCAGCACTATCCACTGTACCACCTAGCTGCTCTTGTAAAATCATGTATCACAGATTTATAGCTGGAAGAGATATTAGAGGTTATGCAGTCCAATCCTCTCATTTTATAGATGAGATAACAGGACCAAAGAATTTAAGTGATTTGCTGAGGGACATCAAGTTAGCAAACTTCTGAGGCAGGTTTCAAATCCAGGACTACCAGTTTATCCATAACCATGAACCATGGGAACATTTGTAAGAAATAATGCACAATAATCAAGTAATGGAAAACCAAAAAAAAAAAACCAACACACATTTTCAATAACACAACTGAAAAGAACACTAAAACACAGCTGAACACTGTGTAGATGAAGTAATCAATCTTGTCCCTGAGACAGAGATGAGGCGATACTGGAGGGAAGGGGACCTATAGGTATAGAATATTGCATAGGGTGTCAAGTATGTAATCATATCTCTTTGTTTGGCTTACTTATTTTCTTTGTTAAAAAAGAAAAGGATGGGAGAGAGGGAGATGTCTGAAAATGATTGTGATGTAAACATAAAAGGTATTAATATAACCTTTTAAAAAAGGGAAAATGTAAAACTAAGACTGAATTTTAATAAAGTACTTTTAATAAGCCAGCATATAGATCTAGGATCTAAAAGTACAGCAGTATAATATTTACCACAATAGATACCTAAGCTTAAGGAAAAATTATTTGCTTAGTATTGTGAGTTAGGTATGTGCTTTTATCAAAAGTTATCTTTTTCCTCTAAAATATTATTTCATAAAGGATTACTGAAAACTAATCTTGTTTTAATTACTGAGGCAACAATTTTTTTCCTCGTAAGAGGCTAATTCAGTTTTATAATGGCAAAAGGATGGATGCACCTTTTTTGCAACTGTTTTCTTTTTCTCATTTCCTTGTAATCTACTTTCTATCCCAACTTTTCTACTTAAAAGCCTCCAAATCACTTTAACAAACCTTAACCTCATAATCACCAATCTTTTTCCTTCACAAAGTCCTACTACAGTCATTCACTGTGGCACAGAGGTAATCCTGGTTTCTCAAAGACTATGCTACCCATAAGTTCTGGAAGGTTCTATTATGCTAAAAAGATTCGGAACACTGGTCCTGGCAACAGACTGAATCTGGTTTCCGAAGACCTACCTAGCTAAGTAAATTAGGGTTCATCAACAGTAAGTTGGCCACTCATTGATTAACATTTTGGCTATGGCAACCTATGAAACAAATAAAAATTCAATATGGCCCTATCATGTGAAATCCCCTTCTACTTTTTCAGTGAAAGTGTCAGAATGGTGCAAAAATGGGAAGAGAGTGTTAAAAATCAGTATTAGGACCATTTATAAACTTTAGTTTGACTGATATTCTAAATGTGAGATCCTTGTCCAACAAGTAAATCTATTGCTAGATCAATCAATAAACATTTATTAACACCAGACTATGGGCCAGGTACTGTGCTAAGTTATGCTGCAGATACAAAAAGACAGTCCTTATCCTCCAGAAGCTTTCAATCTAATAGGAGAAACAACATGAAAAAAAAAAAGTACAAAGCAAGCAAAGAAGTAGGGGTTAGGAAAGTCTTCCTATAGAAGGTGAGATCTTTGTTGGGACTTAAAGGAAGCCAGGAAGGTCAGCAGTCATAGCAGAGGAAGAAGAATATTCTAGGCATGGGTGACAGCCAGAGAAAATGTCTGGAGCTGAGAGATGCAGTGTTTAGCTTGTAGAAAAACCACAAGACCAGTGTCACTGAATTGAAAAGTACACGTTAGGCAGTCAGGTGTAAGAAGGCCAGAAAGCTAGGAAGGGGTAAGGTTACAAAGGGCTTTGAATGCCACTTTGTATTTGCTCCTAAAGGCAAGAGGAAGCCGCTGGAATTTATTGAGAATGTGTGGAGGGAAGTGACATGAGTAGACTCAGGTTTTAGGAAAATTACTTCAGTGGCTGAATGAAGAATGGATTGGAGTAGGGAGACACTTGAGGCAGGCAGACTTACCTGCAAACTATTGCAATAATACAGGAATGAGGTGATAAGGGCTTGTCCTAGAGTACTGACAGTGTTGGAGGAGAGAAGGGGGTATATTTGAGAGATGTCGGAAAGGTGATATTGACAAGCCTTGGCAACAGCTTGGATATGAAGTGTTAAAGACTCTGAGGTTGCAAGCTTAATAGCAAAGTCAGGAGGGGGAAAGATAATGAGTTCTGTTTTGGACATAATGAGTTTAAGATGTCTATTGGACACCCAGTTCCACATGTCTAAAAGTCAGTCGGAGATTCAAGATTGGAAGTCAGCAGAAAGATTGGGGCAAGACAGACAGATTAATGTGGAAATGTTTTACATGACTTCACATGTATAATTGATATTATACTGCTTGCCTTCTCACTGGGTGTGTGAAGGATGGAAAGGGAGAGAATTTGGAACACAAGATTTTTTAAATGAGTATTAAAAATACTTTTTAAAAGAGAATCATCAGTACAGAGATGGTAATCAAATCCATGGGACCTGATGAGATCATCAAGTAAAGTAGTAAAGTAAAGGGACCAGGATCAAACCCTGAAAGACACCTATAGTTAGCAGTACTTGATATGTTTGCTATAAAGAAAACCAGAAGAAAAGAGGAAGCTGCAGCAAAATGAAAGGATAGGACACAGTTACTCTTTGGAGAAGCAAAAAGAAGGGTTAGAACAGTTGGCTTTACCATACATTCAAAGGCAAGAACAACCAATATTTTACATAATGGTCATCTTGCAACGCTAATGATAAATATTTGTAAAAAGATCCTTGTGGACATAATTGTATGTTATGTACCCTTCATTACTGATTGCTGAGGATGAAAAGAAAGATAAATTCTATTTAGAACTCAGTAAAACTTGTCCAATTAAATCAACATATACTTTGATAATCAATGACTTCGATGCAAAAAGTGGCAAACATGAGGGTGAGAAACACATAGAAAAACATCATTTGGGAAAAAGAAATGAGGTCAAAGACAGACTACACAGAAGCCTCAAGGCTTTGTATCATGAACACTTTCTTTGAGAAGAGCATTAGTAGGGGCTAGTCCTTGCAAGCACCAAATAACATCACAAAAATGAAATATGATATATTTTTAAGACAGGAAAAGACTTGTTACTGATGTGGGAGTTATCCCTGAATCAGCTGTCTTGTACAGTCAGACCAATGACTTGTCAGGACAGAGATCAGAAGAAGTAAAAAGAAAGAATAGTGAAGATAAAGATATGGCATACAACTGAAATCACTCAATTCTGAACTATTTCAAAACAAGTAACAGCAATGAAAAGAATGGAGATTAAAGATCAGAAATGGCAGATGCCAACTACAATATTTTTATATAGTTTAACCTCTACAAATTTACAGCCATGGGATCACAGCACAAAGGTGTCACAATAATAACAATAGCTAGCATTTATGAAGCACCTACTACACAACACGCACCATGCCTTTTTAAGCACTTTACAAATATCTCATTTGATCCTCACAATAACCTTGTGAGGTAGGTGCTATTATTATCCCCCTTTCACAGTGGAGGAAAACTGAGGCAAACAGAGGTGGTGAAGCCTTTGCAGGTCTTTCACCAAATAGAAAATGCTTCAAATGAAAGTAAGAAGCAGCCTGGCAAAGCCCAAGCTTCACCACCAAGAGATGAATTTTTCTTTAAGTCATAGCAACCCAAGTTATGGCACACAAGTCTGAAGAATTAAAGTTGTGAGTAATCCAAAAGGCAAGAATGGGTGTGAGTAGAACACAACAAATTATAAACATGTTATATTACAAATCTATTTACAAAAAAACTGACCAGAACGAACATAAAGGATGTCAAAGGGTTACAGGTTTCAAATGAGAGATGGCCTACTCATAGAACAAGACCTAAAGAAAACTGACAAAAGGGTCAAGTGGTATCCACATGATGTCAAGTGAGCTTTATAAAGGTTTCCAGAATGTTAGAGAGAGACCTTCCTCCCAACCCACCTTGGCCCCACCATGAGGGATTTACAGGATGACAATGGCCAACGGAGGCATCTGCACCACTAGAGGGAGTATCCATAATGAAGATCACAAATCTACTGAAGTACAGAAATAATTCATATACACAGATCATCAATACTTTTATCAGAACTGGTGAAGAAGTTTTAAGAAGACAGGAAAACAGTCCTATTTCTGTCCAAAATGATTTGTTTAGACTTTGTGATTCAGCTTTTATGATTTTAGATAAGTTATTCAACTTCAACTTCTTTGACTTCAGTTTTGTTGTCAGTAAAAAGGGGACTGAAGTAAATTGTCTATTAGGTTTAATATAATTCCTTCCTAAAATACTTTCCTTCCATCAAAGAGCTTTCAACAAGCAGAAATATTTAAAAATTAACTCATTAATCCTGACCAGATCTTGGAAAATATTATCTCTTACCTCCAAATTATAAATATCTGGAAAATTATTTTAATCTATTCAAAGGATTTATATTTTATCCACTATTAAAGGTTAAAATCTGTTCTATGATTCCCTCAGTATTAACAGGATGCCTAAAAATTTGACTGTAAAGTCATGTAAAATTGTGCTTTTAGCCTAATTCTAAAGTAATCCCTGTCATCTGATATATATTATCACACTCTTGACTGTATTTTGAATTTCATATCTAAAATATCATTTTAAAAGTGAAAAAACACATTTTACATAGAATATCCTCTAATTCTAAAGCCAGTTAGTGTAGTACCAAGTCATTTTAAGTGTTCACAATATATCACACCTTTTACAAAATTAAAAGGTAAAAATCAACTAAAGGTCCATGCTCTCAAAATGTTTAGACACATCATTAATCTTTCCTAACTCAATCAATAAAGATTATATATGTACTATGTGCTAAGCATTACCCCAAAGAGAGCTTACCTTTAGCTTTCTAAAAAAAGATTAAAAGGAATCTCTATACTCAGACAAGGAATGAACTTAACTTGGAACCAGAAGCAAAGTCAGGTACATAAAAGTACAGCACAAAGGAATAATATAGGTCTGTCCTCAATCTAAGTGCTATTTGCAAGACAAAGAAGGTGAATTGCAAAGGTATACGATTTTAGGCCAGAGTTTCACAAATCCTGGGCACCAAGTCATCAAGGTGTCTAGAAATCTTACTGTGGTGCTTAGTGGGTTTTTTTGCAGTTTTATCCAGTACTAAGTAAATGTATTTGGTTATTCATGTTCATGCACATTCCTGTTTTACTATCATAAAATCAGAGAGTCTATGATTAGCCACTGCTATGCTGTAGGAGCAAGTGAGAACTCACCTGGAGGCTCGCTTCATCTACTCCAGAGTGTATATTTTTTAATACCTTCCTTCCATCCCCTGCCCCCCCCGAACCCAGCCCCTGAAAACAAGATTAAAAAATAAAGCAAGTATTTTATTAATAATCAATATATCAATCCCATCTAAAAGTATATACAATATTCCACACCCACAGCCTTCCACCCTTGCAAAGTAAGAAATGACTTTACTTAGCTATTCCACTGGGCCAAGCAACTCAGTAGAGGTAACTACTCATGCACCTTGGCTTTCATTACAGGGGCAATGAATTTACAAGGGTAGGTTACTTGGACATTCAGGACTTTTAAAAGGTAAGAGTCACAAATGTGCAGAAAATAGGGCCAAAATTTCAGCGGAACTTGAAAGTCTTCTTCTGTTAGCCATGATATACTAGTCCTCAATCTCTTTCCTTCCTTTCCCCCCAATAAATCATAGTATAATCTTAAGGATATTAAAGTGGTCACTGAATATAGCCTATACATTTCAAGTTTTCTTAACCTGAATATTTTCATAATATTCAAGCAGCAATTAAACAAAGTTCCAGCCAAATGGATAAAAATATACACACGGATTTATTGTGATGTCAGGGAGTGCTACTCCTTTACAGTCATTCTAAGCTTTAACTATATGTATCTGAGAAACTTAAGGTCATTTATGATATGGAGGATGCCTTGAAAGAAACCTACTGAACCTGAAAATAAATGAATTCCATAATATCTAACAATATGCTAAAAGATATACATTGTGGAGAGTAATTCTTCCAAGGTCACTAAGGTGTGTGGTCTGGCTCCAAACCCCAAGGTCACTGTGGTCTCACTCCAGATTGGGCGCTCTTCCACTATATCACCCTACCTCACATTCATCCACTTCCTTCCAGGTTCTTGCTCAAAAAAAAAAAAAATCACAAGGAGGAATCCCTCCCCAAATATTTCATAAGCATCAGTTATCTACTTATAGGACTAAAATTATTCATTTAAAAGGGTCACAAATTAACATTTTAAAGTTACTAGAAGAGATACATGACAACCAAGATGAAAGAGTAAAGTGAAGGAAGGTCTTTTCTACTGGATCAAATAATTTAAAGGATTTACTTAAAAAGTGATTACTTTCTTTATACAAATCTTTTATGTTTAATTCTGAAATGTTATGTTTTAAGGTGTAATCATACTTCCCAAAAGGGAAATGTTTCTGTTAAATGGTACAACTAAATCTGAAACGTTAATTTGCATCACACTTTTCTGGAATATGTCTATTGTATAAAACAAGGTACACTTGTACTACGAAATTTAACAAAGAAAGTTTAATTTGGGAAAAGAAAAAGACTAATACTGGAAAGTGTTAGCATCTAATTTAAAAACGAGAATGTCATCAGCAAGTACTGTGTAGTGAACTCTGAATTGCTAAATGTGATTATGGGTCACCTACAGTTACTGTCAGTTTTGATTTGATATTTATTAACTATGTGTTATGTGTTTACTTGGTACACATTCAGGTAATGCATGTTAATTTTAATATTAGCCCAAGGTAAACAGTCATGAGACTAAGTCTGTCAAGGGACTAAAAAATCCATTCTAAAACCAAATATAGGACGCAATGGAGCTCGGACTACAACCAAAAATCACCTAACAGGCAAAATTAAGCATAATGCTTCAAGGAAAAAATGGCTATTCAATAAAAATAGAAGGATTTCAAGCTTTTATATGAAGACCAGAATTGAACAAAAAATTTAATTTCCAATATCAAAACCAATAAGATGCCTAAAAAGGGCAAAGAAAACATAAGGGAGTTGAACTGTTTACATCCCTACATGGGGAAGATGATACTTGTAATTTGTAAAAATTGTACCACCAATAGTATAGCTAGAAGGTAAAAAAATATATATATTTTATATATAAATATATATAATATATATGTATGTATATATATATACACATAGACAGAGGGTATGGGTATAAGGTCAATTTGAGGGAATGGTATAAAAAAATAATTAAGGGATAAGAAACACTAGACACAGAAGAAAGGGACAAGTAGAATGGGGTAAATTATTTCACCTCAAGAGGTGCAAAAAATCTATTACAGTGAAGGAAAAGATAGGAAGGTGGGGGATTGGCATCACTTGAACCTTACTTTCATCCGTATTGGCTCAAAGATGGAATCATATACACAATCAGTTAAATACAGAAATCTATCTTACCCAATAGGGAAGAGAAAGAAAGGAGATTAAGGAGGGCTGGGGGGGGGAACTGGATCAAACAGAAGAGAGGGCAGACCAAGGGAGGCAGTAGAGAGAAGTAAAACACTCTCAAGGAGGAAAAGGTGAAAAGAGAGGACAAACATGAGGAAAAAACAGAATGGAGGGAAATACACAGTACTCATAACTATGAGTGTGAATGGGATGAACTCTCCCATAAAATGGAAACAGATAGCAGAGAGGATCAAAACCCAGAATGCTACAATAAGTTGTTTATAAGAAACATACTTGAAGCAGAGAGACACACACAGAGTAAAGGAAAGGGGTTGGAGCTGAATCTATCATGCTTCAGCTGAAGTAAAAAAGCAGGGGTAGTAATACTCATCTCAGGTAAAGCAAAAATAGCCCTAACTATAAGAGAAAAGGAAGGATACTTCATCTGCTAAAAGGTACCACAGACAAAGAAATAATATCAATATTAAACATATATGCACCAATCAAGTGGTATAAAGGAGAAGTTAACTAAGTTACAGATTCATGACCAAACCAGAAATAGAGAGCATTAGAAAATGTCAACTAGATAAATGATTATATTAAATTAAAAAGTTTTTGCACAAACAAAACCAATGTAAACAAGATCAGAATGAAAGCAGACTATATCACATAGCGTGCCATCTTGGGAAGGGAAAAATTTAGAACTCAAAATCTTATTAAAGTGAATGAAGACAAAAATTTAAAATAAAAAACAGAAAGCTGAGAAACAATATAGCAAATGTCTCTGATAAAGGCCTCATTTCTCAAATATATACAGAATTGAGTCAAATTTATAATTGAAACCATTTCCGAATTGACAAATGGTCAAAGGATATTGAATAGGCAGGTTTCAAACAAAGAAATCAAAGCCATCTATAAGCACACGAAGAAGTGTTCTAAATCAATTTTAATCAGAGAAATGCAAATTAAAATAACTGAGGTACTACCTCACACCTATCAGATTGGGTAATGTGACAAAAAAGGAAAATGATAAATGATGTGAGAAAATTGGGACACTAATGCACAACTGGTGGAGTTGTGAACTGATCCAACCATTTTGAAGAGCAATTTGGAACAATGCCCAAAAGGCTATAAAACTGAGCATACCCTTGGATTCAGCAATACCAAGCCTAGGTCTGTATCCCAAAGAGACCATAAAAAAGGGGAAAGGACCTACACGTGCAAAAATATCTCTATAGCAGCTCTTTTTTGTGGCGGCAAAATATTGGAAATTGAAGGCATGCCCATCAATCAATTGAGGAATAGCTGAACAAGCTGTGGTATATGAATGTCATGGAATACTTCTGGGCAATAAAAAACGACTAGACAGATTTCAGAAAAATCTGGAAAGACTTGTAGGAACTGAGGCAAAGTGAAATGAACAGAAACAGGAAAACATTGTACACGGTAGCCGCAACACCTTGCTATGAATGACTCAGCTCTTCTCAGCAACACAATGATCCAATACAAGTACAAAGGACTCACAGACTAAAATGCTATCCACATCCAGATAAATAACTAATGGATTCTGAATGCAGATCAAACCATATACTTTTTCACTTTATTCTTTTTGCTATTTTTTCTTTTGATCTGTTTCTTCTTTCACAACTATGACTAATAAAGAAATATGTTTTACCCTACAGCACATGTATAACCTCTATGAAATCACCTATCATTTTAGGAAAAGGGGAAAGGGAAGAGAGAAAAATTTGAAATTCTAAATCTTGTAAAAATGAATACTAAAAAGTCTTGATATGTAATTAGGGAAAAAATAGTATTTAAAAAACAAATAATTCTTGGATGAGCCAGTTATCCTCCAAGGGTTCAAATAAATGGAGCTGTTTAAAAGCTAACTATAGTTTGCTCAAATGTAAACTTTCCACTCAATAATGTCACCTCTCTACCAATTCTATTTTATTATCCCATTCCCTTTAATTACTTAAACACCTAACACAAAGATAAAGAACCTCAAAATACAAATAAAATGCCCCCCAAAAGCAAAGCTGAAGGTCCTTTAACATGGCTATACAGTAAAGAAGTTTGCCAGTTTTATGTCATTTAAAATGGACAAAAGTGAGTACCTGCCCTTGAAACCTCAAAGGCTTCTATTTCTTAAAAAAAAAAGAAAAGGTTCCAGAGTTCAAAGGCTTGGGGCATTTTTTTCCTTTGCATTCTAGAAACACTTTCTGAACACATCACCCCCACTCTCACAACTTTTCCTAGTCAACTTTCAAATACCTCCCAATAATTTCTCCAAAGGTCAAAAACGGAAAAAATAAGTCTCAAAAGTCTTGTTCCAATGAACAATATGGGGTATCTGATCTCTACTCTGTGGGTAGAAGGAAAGTGAACCACGAAAACTGCCAACAACTTTCTGCTCAGTTTTCCTACAAGAAATCCCATCCACACCGATTAACTGTTAACAACGGACATCTCCAGCGTGGTTTACTAGCAGAGATGGGGGCGCTAAGGCAACAAATAGAGCCAAAACAAAAACGCCACCCACCCCCCGTAAGAAGACACACTGGCAGCATTCCAGCCAAACCAGCTTTTCCCTCATTCCCACCCAGGAGGAGCCAACAGAATTCTTGGGCGGGGGAAGAGAAGCAGACCACTCGGGCTTCCTGGCGGAAGTGGAGACGACCCTGGAGAGACTAGACAGAGATGGCACGACCCCCCCTCCCATGTTCCTCACTTATGCCACCCCCTTCCAATACACAAGGTCAACTACGCTCCCTTCCCGGCCCAGCTCGGAGCCCAGTCCAAGTTTCTGGATGCCCACTCCGGGCCTGGGCCAGGCCGGGCTCGAGGCGGCGTCCCCCTCCCCCCGTACGAGGCCTGGGGCGCGGAGGGAGCCCCGCAGCGGGAGCCGAGGGCGGGGGGGCGGCGGCAGAAGGCTCCGGCCCGGCCGGGAAGCGGAGCGATACTCACATCCTTCAATTTCCTCCTGCAGGTCCTCCTGAAGCAGTGAAAGATCTGTGAGGGAGGTGGGGGAGGGGGCGGGAGAGAAGAAAGGGACAAGGTCAGCGCCCCCCGCGGGGAGGGGGCAGACCCCTCCCCTCCCAGTCCCACCCAACCCCCCCAACTGCTACTACCACTACCACCACCACCACCACCTCCCCCGGCCCCGCGCGCCTTCCCCCCAGGGCTCGCCTCAGCCCGGCCCCCTTTTCTCCCGCCCCGTCCCCTCTCCATTGGGACAGGACCCTTCTGGCCGCCTGGCTAATAGGGCGAGAGGCCGGCGGAGCCACCGTGGCCAGGGAGAGCAGGGGGGGGTCCACGTACCCGCCATCTTGCGGTCGCCCCCTCCTCCTCCGTCTCCCGGGGATCCGGGACTACATTGAAGCGGCGCGAGGCAGGGAACCGGTGGACGCGCGCGCACGGGCGGAGAGGCTGGGGGAGGAGGAGGAGGAGGAGGTTGGGGGAGGGGGAAGGGTGGCTAGGGGCCCGCGCGCGCGAGCCCGCGTGCGAGCTCCAGACGGGACGGGACGGGATGGGACGAGACGGGACGGGACGGGACGAGACGACGGGATGGGACGGGATAGCGCGAGGGCGGAGGGGGGTGGGGCGAGAGAAGCAGCGGGGCGGAAGCCTAGGCTTCGGTTCGAGTATCCGCTGCGGTCACGGGGGAACTCTGGTGACAACGCCCCAAAGGCTGGGAGACTGCGAGGACGCGCGCGAGAGGAAGGGGCGCCACTGGACGCTGCCGCGCGTTCACCCCGTCCTCGCCTCTCCTTCCTGCGCGCGCGCACGAAGAGAGGACTGTCTCCCTTTTCTGCCCCCCCTTCCTGTTCCCTCCCCTGCCCTCCCGGACGGACTCACTGAGCGCGCGACCCCGCTCTGTGCCCCCACCCCCTTCCCCCGGCGCGCGCCCGCGCGCGTGCTCGCACACACGCACGCCCGGAGTCGCGCCGGGGCTTAGCGCTAGCTCCAGGAAAGAGGCATACAGCCCGCCGGCCTGCACTAGTGCCCGGCGTGTGCTGCAGGCTGGGGCTTCAGGCGTGGCTCTCCGTCCGGCGCGGCTGCTCCAGCCCCCCCCCGCCCCCCCCCCCGCCCTCCTTTATTTGGTCACCAGCTGGGCCTCTCTCCCAGCCTTCCTCCCCCTGTAGCCCCTCTTGTTCTTGGGTATTCTCTCCGACCTTGCGTGTCACCGGGCCCAGGCAGGCCCTGCTCTGACGGGCCGGGACAGCGACCGGGAAGTCCGTGTGTCCAGGGAGAGCGGCGGAGGACCGGCAGCGCTGCGGCTGAACTCGGCGCCGTGCCCCCGCATCGCGCCCCCGGGCCTCCCCGGGGCAGAGGGGGAGCCAGGGCACCCCAAAGGGGGCGGTGGCCGGTGGGGGGGCCGGGGGCGGACCCAGTTATCACCTAGGTTTAGAGTGATCCATCCAGCAAATATTAATATTAATATCCAGCCTCCTAAAGGCCGAGCGGCCTGCCGAAGCACACCCCGATAAAAGCCGGGGGCTTGCCCGCGGGGAGCTTGGGGTTTACTGTATAGATGCACGCACGGGTAAATACGCCGTGGGTAGAAGGGTGCCTCCCGTGTTTTAGTGCGGCGTTAATCGCTTCCGACCGCACCGGCTCGGAACGCCGTCCGTTCATATAAGTGATAAGTTTGTGTTGTGTACCAGTATCCGGGGTGTTGGAAGTCGGGGCCGTGCGTGGACTGTCTATACACGAGGTGCTCCTTAGTGTAGGGTGCGTGCCTCTCCTTACCTCTTAGGATCTACTATAGGTATCAGGCGGATCTGCACAGAGATGCACAAATGCATTGTTCTTGGGGCAGCCTTAAGCTTTCACCTTCAGCTTATTCTTTGTAGTAATTAACTTTAAGCCTTTTTTTGGGTCTGACTGATCCGCTAACCCTCAGAAGTGGGGTGCCTGCCCTGGAGTACTCCAGACCCACTCCCTAGCGCTTTCGGTTCAGTTTAACAAGCATCCTGAAGTCAGGGACTGTGCTACCTGCTGCAGGTACAAAGACGGCACACACCTTCAGAGCTTACATGCAGGGTGAGGGGAGACAACCAGCGTAGAAGTAAGAATATTCACATTTTTCTGTTCTTGCCCCCTCCCCCAGCTCCATTTAGGTCCTTTGTTTGTAATTGTACTACAGTATGTTCTTTGTCATATGTTACAAATTGTAAAAGACAATTTTGCTGAAAATAAAGAACAGTAAACTTGGCATGTCCAATTTGTACTACCTTGTACTATTAGAAGTTGGGTTTTGGGGGAAAAGAATTAACTTAAATTGTTTATCAACTGAATTTCTTAAATTGTATTTTAACAGGTTTTACCAAGGTTTAATTCCTGCCGTCTAGGAGTCATTTGGGCAGTCAGGCTTCAGAAATTTGTAATTTTGTTTGTATATAAGTTATATTCTATACTCATGAAAAATTCCTTTCCTTGGACTTGTAACACCCTCACATAGGCTGTATATAGTTAGGCATATTTTTCTGAAAAGAATGACCTGGAATTAGCCATGATAGGAAAAAAGTTATGACTTTAGGTGTTAAGAAATGTGTGCTCAGTTCTTTAAAATATACAGTAGTATGTTTTTTAAGAAGGCCAAATTTTCTCAGCCCATTTCTTCACACTTACCAAATGTTCTGAGGTCTACTTCTGACAACACTGTCTCTCAGAATGACACGCAGAAACAAGAATTATGAAATCCATCAGGTTAGAGTAACAATTCATCTAGTTTGACAAACTGTCTTTCAGGGCAGAGGCTAGTACTAGTTACCTCAAAGGAAGTCATTTTTTGCCTTATATTAATTGATTTGATGCACCTGGCTAAATTATGCTTTTCACTGGGGGAGAAGATAAGAAGAAAAAGGACGAGGATGACTTGATGGAATTATTTAGAAAATTTAGGTATAGAATTTTAAGCAAATTTTTAATCCTAAGAATAAATATTTTCTGTTTTTATTTTATGAAAGAATTTCTGCCTGTAAATTCAGCTGTAATCTTCTTAGTACATATTCTCTAACAAGAGTTTTCTTGACCATTTTGTTGAGGGGATCCTTCATTTAAAGAGCAACAGAAGTATAAACTCATCTACCACATCTCTCCTTTCTAAACCATTGATGGATGCATGGTGGCTTATGAAGTACTCCAAATGAGGTTACTTTGTTGGGATTTTTAAAAAGAGGTATTTAGACAAGAATAGCAATCATTGTTTTCTTGCCCCTTCCCTCAGTTTCACTTACAATGTAGTCTGTGTGGTGTGAGAGAAGCTGTGTGTTGTCTAGTGTTCAGAGCACAGCACAGGGTCTAAATTCTTATTCTGCTGTGACATCTGTAAAATAGTTGATACAAGTTAAAATTTTTTTTTTTGTAAAAGTTCTAGCTAAAGACTAAATGACTGGTGACGCTAACATTTCTATGGAGAAAGACTATTCATCTTACAGAGAGCAATTATGTTAACCTCCTCAGAGTTTTATAATTGATGCATTTAGCTCATCAACAGGAACTTAATGTCATTGGGCAGATCATCCTGAATCAATGAGAAAAAAGAAACCTGACATACCTTGACGCTGACCCATTTATATAAACTCTTGTGCCGGGAAGTAAACCTTTTTTGGTCTCTGAAATGGTCGTTCCTGAAAGTATATAAAAAGGCAGACTTGTCAGTTGCTATTCTAAATTATAAATAATGATTTAATCTGTATAAATATCTATTCAGGAATAAGAGAAATCAATTTGACCAACTCCAAAAGTATTCCTTTCAACCAACTTACTATCATTAATTTATATCTTTTCATCAATCATTGTGAGTCTCCTTTCCAACTGCAGGGCAAAGATTTCTCCTTTTAATAGTCCCTTATTTAAATAAAGCCTTTTGTTAGTACTTTTTAGTGCTAAAAAAAATCTTTTTAGGTAAATAAATGTACATGTGGGATTTTTCTCTTTCTTTGTGGTTTCAAGTCCCTTTCAAAATTTCATACCATGATGACCTCCCAGAAAAAGAGAGATTATTCTTGGCCAGGATTTTAATGGTTCGGTTTAGTTTGTAATGAAGAGATATTGGTTCCTCTTCTCTCAAATCTCCTAAAATAGACATTTCATAGATCCTTCTCACTACAATAAAGGATTGAAAAAAAAAATTCCAGGTCTGAGATCCTTTGAGATTTTCTTCCCTTCAAACTGTTCTCTCTCCCTTGTGTATCAGTGTCATTGGAAAGCTGAGGCCTAAACTACATTGGAACTGACTCTGAAATCTGACTATATAAATTCAGATATGGCAAAAAAAATAAACCTTTTAACACATGCTTGATCTGGCCATAACTATAACAGTGTACACTATTAGTACAACTGCTGTTAATCTTGTGAGAAAATGAATCCTTTTTTTTCAATTCTTTATATCCTTCTCTGGACTGGAATTCCACAAGATATGGCACATTGCTCCCATTTTGCAGTTCTTCCATCTAAAACTGGGAGAATCTATTAAACTTGCCCCAGGAATAGGAAGAAAACTTTGGTCTTAATGAGCAAAACAGAAAGCTATGAAAACTGGAAATTACTTAAGTAGCATGCCATGGATAAAAAAATAAAATGATGTTGTTTTCTTTGTGCTTAGGCAAACCAACGAAAGTTTTAGTTTTTAGATATTATAGCATATTAGAACTAGGAGGAACTATTTGTTGTTTAGTTATTTCGGTCATATTTGACTCTGTGATTCCTTTTGGGATTTTCTTGGCAGAGATAATAAAATGGTTTGCCATTTCCTTCTCCAGCTCATTTTACAGATGAGGAAACTAAGGCCAACAGGGTTAAGTGACTTGCCCAAGGTGACACAGATATTAAGTATTTGAGGCCAGCTTCAAACTTGGGTCTTTCCCTCTCCATGTCCAGCACTCTATCCACTGTGCCACATAGCTGCCCTTAGGAGGGAGGAACTATAGATATCATTTAGTCGACTTTCCTCATTTTTACAGATGTAAATACTATCATACAAGTAAACAATGGCAGAACTAGGATTTTAAAAGCACAGTTTTCCTGACTTTCACCCATCTTTTTCATTCCATTACAGCTAGGAAGGAACAGAGAAAAGTCCCAAACTCTTTCACAATTTTTGGAATAATTAGGTTAAACAAAGTTTTACCTAAGCCAGGAAAACCTATGAATAGGTTTTCAACGTATTCAAAAGCAAAAAGCTCAGTAATTAAATTAGAACCAAGATTTGTGGTATTATGAACTTCTTGCTTAGCTCCTTAATGGGTTAGCTCATAATCACAATTATGTCAGCTTCCTAAGGTGTAAAAGTTATACCCCAAACTAACCAGAAATTCATTTATGGCCCTGGTGTCTAGGCCTGCCTATTTAGAGAGGTAGGCCTTTGTTTTGGCAAGCTGAATGAAGGTTGAATTAGTTAGGAGAGATTTGATTGATTAGCATCAGTGGAAACTTGAGCTAGGGTAGTGGCAGTATGTAATGGTAATTGAAATGGGAAGGTCTTTCCCATTCATTAATAGGCCCATCTGACCTGCTTAAGTCACATGGAAGCCTAAATCACATGAGTTTGAGTCACATAGAACCTGTGGTGGGAGGAGTTTGCTGAATGGGTAGAGCAGAGCTGAGAGGAAATCAGTCACAGCAGTCAGAACTGAGGGAAAGAGAAAGCAGGCAACTGGCTAGTATGAGTAGGAGAGCTTGTTTGTGATTTGTTTAAGGGAGCTGATTGTAGGAAGGCCTTCGCACAGGGAAAGCTTGGGGATAGTGTTCTCCTCTGCATCATTATTGTGTATAGATTTCTTTGTTACTATGATGGATTTGGCTTCTGGTATTGGGATTAGACTTTCTAATGTTTGAATAAATGTTTTGATTCTGTCTTCCATATAGAGAGTCTGTTATATTTTGCAATTCAGAACTGTGCCAGCATATTCATAGCTTCTGTAAGTGCTGTGAATATTATGTTGGTGCTACACTGTGTGAGTGGAGAGATTTTGTGGTGATAGAAATGATGAATGATGCCACAGTTGTGAACCTGGGTGACTGAAAGGATGGTTGTACCTTCAGCAATAATAAGGAATTTCAGAAGGGGAATAGATTGGGGGAAGAGGTAATAAGTTCTGTTTTAGGCATGATGAGTTTGACATGCTTGTGGAACATCTGGATGAAGTTGTCCAATAGCAAGTTGATGATATGGGACTAGAGCTCAGGAGAAACTCCTACAGCTAGATACATAAATCTGGAAATCATCTGCATAGGGATCAGTAATTGAACTCATGGGAGCTGATAGCACCAAGTGCAAGAATATAGAAAGAAAAAGAGAACCTATCCCATGACAGAGCTTTCAGCTATATCCATTTAGTCAGTTTGACATGGCTGGAAGATGGAGCAAAGAAGACAGGATCAGTTGGATAGTAAGAATGGAGAGAGTAGTGCCACACAAACTAAGAGAAGAAAAACATTCAGGAGGAGAAGGTGGTCAGCAGGGTCAAGAAAGATGAAGATTGATGAAGTGATCATTAGATTTAGCAATTAATAGATCATTGGTAACTTTTGAGAGAGCAGTTTCAGTTACAGAAGCCATATTGTAGAGGGTTTAGATACAGGGGTGAGAAACTTGTGGCCTCAAGGCCTCTAAGTGGGGCCCTTTGACTAAATCCAAATTTCATAGAACAAATCCCCTTAAAAGGATTTATTCTGAATGATGGCTAGTGAGAATCATAAGATCTAAAGATACGGAGAGAGTTGAGCATGCTTATAGGCAGCAGAGACTAAGGATTAGAGAGAGAAAGAGGCTATAGTAGATGGGACAATCTTTTAATGAAGATAGGAAGGAATTATATCAAGGATAGGAAGGAAGAGTCAATAATGATTTTTGAGTAGAGTTGAATAATCATAACAGTTCATTAGGTTAACATACATTATCTCAGAAATCTATACCATCCCTTCCAAATATATATACATTACTGTTGTCTAATAGCTCTCCTTTCATTTTCCTTACCCTTCTCCCTCCTTTTAAACTGTCTAACCCCCAGAAAAATACTCTTTCCTGGGTTAACAATTCCCCTTTCAAAGGTCCTTTCCCTTTCAACAACCAAATGATTGATAAATTCTTCATATCCTTGGAACTGATTTTCTAACCATCAAGGTAGATGGATAACAAAGAAGACGCAGACACCACCATTTTTATATCCATAGGACACCATCACCAAAATGAAAGGACATAGGTCTCAAGGACCTAATTTTTTAAGGAAAAGTTATGCAACATCAATTCAGCCAGTATTAATGGGAAATGAGAAAACTAAGTGAGGTAGGATTGTTTGGGTATTCCCCCAACACATAGCCCTATTCTCCAGGAGATGGTAGAAACCTACAGCTCATTATGTTGCACAAAGGGGTCTTGACTCCCTGATGTAAAAACAAAAGGCCTTGAGTAAAATAAAATAATAAAACCTGTTCCTAATGTTATTTTTATTTCTTTTTTTTCCAAATCAAAAACTGATCAAGAAGAAAATCTAACAAGCAAGGAATTGTATACTATTTGTATCACCAAAAAAAAAAATTCTGGGAGTAACTTGAATGTCCTCCCTGTGTTTGCCTGAGTATGTGATATATGACTAATTGAATATTTTTGCACCCTAAGAAATGACAAATATGAATAGAAAGAAACGTGAGAAGCCATGAAACAATACACAATGAAGGAAGTATAGTCTAAATATACGCAGTAGAAACAACAAAATCTGGGGGGAAACCAGAAAAAGCTCAGAAGGGTCCATAGAAGCAAAAGATATTACATTTAAAAAATTAATGTACAAATTTAAAATTTGTTATAAATAATTTGAAGTTTATGAATAAAAACAAGCTTCTACACCATTGCAATTTATCTTCCAGTATTTAATACTTCAATAGATCAATGATCTCATTAATGTGGTCAATTCCTCTAACCAGTACAGATCACAACTCATCCATGCAATCTCGACCTGTACAGTTCTTATCCATATATTTTAATAAACCTACCAGAAAGAATGTAACTAATGGTGGGGAAACTTTCCTCCATTGTTTTCTTATTGTTGCTGTTGTGTTTGTCCTTCATTTTCAAAGAGGGCTATGACATCAGATAAATGATGACATGACTTGCAGTTGACTTTGATTTGAGTGAGGGAGAGCTGTGCAAGATCACCAGCCTCACTTTCTTTTCCAGAGCCATCTGGGTCCAGTGGCCTGATATTCATCAAGACAACTAGAGATGGGTCCAGGATGCAGTGGAAGACCCTGGCCCTTTTGAGTTAAGGCCTTTTCAGGTTCTCAGGTTTTGAGTAAAGTCTCCATTTTTACTGTATTTTGTTTTACTTATTTTCTGTGGCATAACTGCATCATTGAGATTTTTCAGTCTCTTATCCCTGACTCTCACTATGTGCCTGGCCAACCTCCTTTTCTGATTATACCATTGCTGTATAATATTTTTATCCATCTTCTTGCATTTCTCTAATCAATAGTGATTTAGAGCATTTTTTCACATGATTATAGATAGCTCTGATTTCTTTATCTGAAAACTGTCTATTCATATCCTTTGATCATTTATCAATTGGAGAATGACTTGTATTCTTATAAATTTGACTCAGTTCTCTATATGTGTGAGAAATGAGATCTTTATAAAAGATACTTGCTGTAAAAATTATTTCCCAACTTTCTGCTTTCCTTCTAATCTTGGTCTCATTGGTTTTGTTTGTGCAAAACCTTTTAAATTTAATATTAATCAAAATGATCCCTTTTAAATCTCAGAATGTTCTCTATCTCATTTGTTCAAAAATCTTTCCTTCTCCATAGATCAGAGAGGTAAACTATTCCTTTCTCTCCTAATTTGCTTATTTTATTACCCATTATGTACTCATCATGTACCCATTTTGACCTTATCTTGCTATGTGGTGTAAAATGTTGATCTATACCTAATTTCTACCGTACTGTTTTCTAGTTTTCCCAGCATTTTTTGTCAAATAGTGAGCTTTTATCCTAGAAGCTAGAGTCTTTGGGTTTATCAAACACTAGATTATATAGTTGAGTTTTTCAAAAGTAACACAACCTGATTATTTCTTCTTTTTTAATTTTAGGCTTACATGATCTATCTGTAATATCTGTTCTTAGATATAGGTAGTAGTGATGAATTAACTTCATTGACTACCCACCTAACTGTACGTCATGATGTGGACAACAGTCATCCTTTTTGTGTGTGTGTTTTTCTGTATAGATTGTTAGGGTGACCTCTTTCTACAATAACATACCACATTTTTCACAGCATCACAAATGAATGAAAAGTATAGAGAATATGAGGCCCCTGTTTACTTCATTATTTTAAAGAGCATTTGCTGATTGGGAAAAAAAAAATCTTTGCATGGTATAGCCCTGATGAGAGTCTGATATCCAAGATGCTTAAAGACCAAGATCCCCAGTGAATAAGTAGTCAAAGGATATCAACAAACAGTTTTTAAAAGAACAATTACAAACCATAGGAACTATAATAAATACTCTTCCAAATAACTAACAAGAGAAATGCAAATCAAAGAACTTTGTGGATTCACCTCACATCTAGACCTGCACAACTTGGTAGTAAGTAGGGGCCAAAATTAAAATAGGCTAAACTTCAGGTCACAGGTAGGTTTTTAGTGGTTCACTTTCCAAGTAAAGTTATAATTAATGATTAAACTATTTTGCAAATAAACCATATTTTAAAAAGAGAAATTGCAATATCAATGAATTACACTTATTAAGATTTTATCATGAAATCACATTAATGTTAAAAAATTGCTTTGCTAAGTAGTACAAATTTTAATACATTTTTCAGATTTTCTTACTGTTTACATTTAGTTAATGGGACGTATTATATATCTTGTCAGCAATCAGATTATCATACCCCAGAATCATATGTGAAATAGATTTCTTTAGAAATCTTAAAAAAAAAACAACACCTTAATAGCTGCCTCATTTTCTGAGTTATTTTCTTAAAAAACCATTGTTCCACACTGAAATTTTTCAACAATTTGAACGTCTTTATTTGTTTTTCATTAGTGTCTAATTTGCCTAAGTCAGGATGTTTTTATTCAAAATGGCAGCAAGATTGTATTCCTTCAGAACAGCTATTGTCCTGTAAATAAACAAGTATTTGTTTGTCCAGTCTGGATTAAACACTGTGTTCTGATTTGATCTTCTGTTTGTTTTTATCATTTATTTACAAAGTCACCTCCAAAACTTTAATGTTAAAACCAAAACAACTCCTCAACAACTGCTCACCTGCAAAGAAATACTGAACTGAGTGTCAGACCTTGGAAAGAGCACCTGACACTTATATAACTTGGAGAGTGGCTGCAGTGAGAGAGGAAGAAGCCCTCACATTATTGCTCTTCTCATAGCCAGTGTCAGTTGCGTTGGCACGTGGCTGCACTCACTTTGTCCCTGTTCAATGCCAGTAACGACCAAAAACACAGCGAAAAGACATGACTCACTTCTCTCAGACTAGAGACATACTGAGGGTGGTTAGTTGCTGTGGGTCGCTTGACAAACAAGAGAGAGTGCACAATGGCAATCCACCCACCAAGTGACATGACAGGCACAGTAATGACTACTGGAAGGCGCAGAGACAAAGCACTCATGACATCTTTGTTTTCTTTTATATCCTCTACATTTTTCACAAGCTGCCCAAAATCCTTTGGCAAGTCTCAAGTGGCCCACAGGCCATATGTTGTGCAGGTTTGGAGATGACAAAGGTGGCAAAAGGTGGGAATAATCGATACCGGAGAGGCTACAGGAAACAAGGCGTTAGCACTAACCAATGCTGTTAGTGGCTTGAGTTAATCTAAGCTTTCAACAAAACGACTTGAAACGATGAGTGCCTCTTGACTGAGGAATAGCTAAACCAGTTGTGCTACATAAATGGAATATCACTATCCTATGAGAAACAACAAATGTGAAGAATTCAGAGAAATATGGAAAAACATTTAGGATCATATATTTGATCTGCAAGTGTCCTCAGGTTGGTTGGTTAGGTTGTTCTTCTTTGTTCTCAAAGAGGACCAAAATGATATCACTATACTAGAGTCAAGTTTTATTATGTCTGATTGTAGCTGATCAGGTCAATAGAAGCTCAGAATGCTCTACCGCAGGTCTGGTACAAATAGTCCATGTGAACATTTGGGGTGGATACTCCAGATTTGCACATCCTGCATTTCATTTGAGCTGTCTCAATTCTGCTTTGCTCATAGAAAGCAGCACCTTCTCTGATATGAGCATGCCATGCTGAGCGGTCCTGTACCATAATCAATTCCAAAGTTCTTAAGAGAGATGAAAGTGTCCTTGTATTGCTTCTTCTGACTACCACATGAGCCCTTGCCCTGTGTGAGGTCTCCATAAAATAGTCTTTTTGGCAAGTGTACATTTTACATCTGAACAATGTGGCCAGCCCATCAGAGCTGACCTCTCTGAAACAAAGTTTGAATGCTTGGCAGGTTAGTTCAAGTAAGAACCTCAGTGTCTGGTACCTTATCCTACTTGATGATCTTCAGAATCTTCCTAAGACAATTCAAATGGAAGTGATTCAGTTTCCTGGCATGGCACTGGCATACTGTCCAGGTTTCACAAGCATACAACAATGAGGTCAATACAACACCTCTGTAAACCTTCAGTTTGGCAGCCAGTCTAATAGCTCTTCTCTCTCAAACTTTCATTGATAATGAGCTTGATGCACGCCTTGCCTGAGCTAACTCATGTTTGGGAGGGTCCGAAGGAAAGTTCTCAGGTAAAATCTAGCCAATCCCTTCATTTTACAGATGAGGAAATAGAAGTCCAGAAAAGTTAAAAGATTATTAGACATGCAGGAAGTAGCAGGGCTGAGATTCAAAGGTAGGTCTTCTAACTCCAAATGGACCTATCACACTGACTTTCATGAACAAATGTAGTTTGAGGCAAATAGTACCAGTAAAACAATATACACAATGATTACAGCAATGTAAAAGAGAAGAATAATAAAACCAAACTGAACCCTGTGATTATAATAATCAAGTTCCTCCTTAAAAAGAGGTGATATCCTCCTTTATCCATTGCATCATTCCATATTATGGATGTGGGATATTAGCTGTACCAGTGTAGTTTTTGTCTTACTTGTTTTGTTCAACTGTTTTCTCCCTTTTGAAAAAAATCTGCTGTAATCAACAAGCAATTATTGCCAAGGATGGCTTTTCTAGACACCTTGAACTGGATGTCCCATGGACAAAGTACACTCAAAATGGCCAGAACTAAACTTGTTATCTTTCCATATAAACCCTCTTAACTCCCACATTTCCTTATTGCTTTTAAATGGCACCACTGTACTCCCTTTTTCCCAGGTACACAATCTTCTCAGTTTCACACTTTCACTTTCCATATCCAGTCATTGTCAATGCCTACTAATTTCACCTTTGCAACATCTCTTGAATATATCCCCCTCTGACACTGCCCCCACTCTAGTATAGGCCCTCATTACCTCAAGCCTGGATTACTGAAATAGCTTGATGTTGGGTCTGCCTGCCTCTAGTCTCTCCCTATTCAGTCTCTCATCTTCCATTCAGACACAAAAGTGATTTTACTAAAGTGCGGGTCTAACCATCTACCTCAAACTCCAGTGGCTCCCTATTACCCCCAGGATCAAATATAAAATTCCCTGTTAGGCCTTCAAAGCCTTTAATAACCCTCACCCTCACCTTTCCAGTGGTCTTATATCTTTTTACCATATATTCTTCAAAGTCAAATGCCTATTCTTGATGAAGTTATGGTAACTCTTTGTAATTATTACTTCTTTTTCTAGATGTTCACAAACCATCTATTTAATAACACATTTTAGAATTTCCAAGTCGAGATCATTGGACCATAGTTTACAGGCTCTGATTTCTACTCTTTTGAAAATGGAGACATTTGCTCTTTTCTAGTCCTGCAGTATCTCTCTCATGCTCTATGAACTTCAAAAAAATTTTTTATTCACTTTACACTTAAATGCAAAACAAGAAAAAAATTTCCATTTATATAGCAGTAGATTCAATATAAAACAATAAATTTCCATTTCAAACTGTTTACTTTTTTTGGAAAACCTATGTCATAAATACTATACATTGTTTTCAAAGCTACACAGCATTTCTGTGTTTCTTTCTAAGTTTTCTTTTGTTCTCTGCTGTGCGTTTATTTTTTTCTCCCTCCCCCACCCCACCCTAGATAAGGCTACAATTAAACACAAATATATATATATGTATATATACATTCACATCTATATTTATATCCATACATATTTACATATAGACATATATACATACATGTAAGACCATACTGTGCATATTTCTGTTTGTCAGTTCTTTTTCTGGAGGAGGATGGCATCTTCTTTCATAGGTCTACATTTTACCATGTTTTTCTAAAATCAACCAGCTTGTCATTTCTTATATCATAGTACTATTCCATCACAATCTGTGTAGCCATTCCCCAATTGAAGGGTATCTATCACTTTAGCTAATCTGATCAATGTAAGATGATACCTCAAAATTGTTTTAATTTGTATTTCTCTAATCCACAATGATTTAAAGAATTTTTCTATAACTATATATGGTTTGATTTTTTTCTTTGAAAATAAGAACTTTCAGATATGGTCAACCAAGCAGTCACATCCACTAGTTCTTTCAATACTTAGAATATATTTCTTGCAATAACCAAAGACAACTAGGTCCTCTCTTCCATCTTTTATCAGTTCCCTCAGCCATTTTTATTGTCATTTCCAATGCAAAGAGTCATTCCCTTTGGTAGAGAATGTCAACCGTACCAGAACCAGCCTCTAAATTGTGGATGACTGGAACCAAACAAATAGAGCAGGCTAGAGACAGGAGAATCAGGATGCAAACAGTAGTTTAATTAATTTCAGAGTGAGGAAAATGGCATATGAAAAGAGAAGCATCCCCTCCTAAGAAGGAGGACTTAGCATGCTAGACTAAAGGAAGGCCTTATATATATATATATATATATATATATATATATATATATATATATATATATATACATACTGGGCTGGACCATGGCATAATCATTTTTAGGTCTTGAGTTACTGTTCCTGCAGTACTGTTCCCCGTGGGAACAATATTGCCTCAGGTCTTGGGGGTCATGCCCACCTTGCAGAGCACAGAACCAGAATTCTGTAGTTCTATGATGGGAATAGGAGTTCAGTACCTGTCAGTGACAAGGAACAGGGATTATGAATATGTGTTGAATGACCCTGGGAAACAGGGAGAGCTAAATTCCTCAGTGAACACCTGATGCTGGTCCAAGCAATATACTTTGACAGAAGGTGATATCATCCAGAGCGCAAAGGGTTATTATTATGTCAATCTCAGGGCACAGTCTGCTTGCTGGACCTTAGCTCTGGAGAATAGGATATCTCCAAAATATTTTGACAAGAACTTAAAAGAAAAACAGGAATTGAGCAGCTTCTTCCTTTGATCAGGTAACACATCCCATCTCTCCCAAACAGTGGTCCAGTCTCTTCTCCTCCAATATAATTTTTTAAAGAAATTCCTTTCCGTTGTCCTTAGCTTTCCTTGACAGTCTTCCCTTCCTTTCTCTTTCTGCACTCTTTCGGTGACCTCATCAGCTCCTTTAGGTTTAATTATTCCCGATCTCTCTGTCTACCCCTGGACATCTGTCTTGTACCCCCACCTCCCTATTATACATTTCTAGCTGGATGTCTTATAGGCCCTTGAAACTCAATATTTCCAAAACCCACTCCTTTGCATAATTTCCTTATTTCTGTCAATGGTAACAAGAATTTGCCACCCAGGAGTCATCTTTGATTTCTGACTTTCTGCTGTCCTACATCATCAGTTGCCATGTCCTGATGATTCTGCCTTCATATCTTTCACATTTGATCCTTTCTTTCCACTCACATGGTCTCTACCCTGGGTCAAGCCCTTATCACCTTTTGCTTAGACAAATGCAATAGCCTCTTAATTTCTCTTCTTACCTAAATGTCTTCCAGCATAGTGAAGAAGATAGAGTGTTTCACTATTAGTCAGGAAGACCTGAGTTCAAATCCTGCCTCAGACACTAGCTGAGCAACACTGGGGAAGTCACTTGATCTCTCCGTTTCCTTAACTGGAGGAGACTGAACTCAGTGACCTCTCAGGACCCACTCAGCACTATTAACTCCATAATCTCTTGACCCATCCTCTTATGCAGCTACCAGAGTGATCTCTCTAAGAGACAATTCTGATCTTGTCCCATTACATGACTCAATAAAGTCTTGTTACCTATAATAATAGAGACCTGTTACCTCTGGTCTCACATACACACTCCTCTGTTTGACATTTTAAAACCTTCAAAACCTAGCTCCAATCTACCTTTCCAAGGCTTATGAGATACTACCCACCTTCATACATGTTGTGGTCCAGTCAAAATAGTCCATCTCCAGTGTCAGTGTCTTTGCAGAAACTGTCCCTCATATCTGAAAGGCTCTCCTTCCTTACTGCTGCCTCTTAGAAACCCTAGTTTCTATTAATAGCTCAACTAAATATACCACTTCCTACCTGAGGCTTTTCACAATTTCCTCAGCTTCTTCTGACTCCCTCGCCTCTAAATAACCTTATGTTTTTTAAATTTTGCATGTAGTTACATGTCTGTATACCTCCCTGGATGAAATATAAGCCCCTTGAGGACAGGGAACGTTTCATTTTTTTCCTTGAGCAGACAGTTACCTATCGCTTCTACTATATTCTTCTTCCTCCCAATGTTACAGGATTATTTTTCACTTCAGAGCCTCTGTGGCTCTTTTTTATAATTCTTTGGGGGACAAGCAGTGAACTTTCCCCTCAGAGAATGAAGCTCCTTCCTCCTCAGGAGATCTCAGATTTGTTTTTTGAGCTCCAAGGATGTAGTTGACCTTTCCTTTCCTCCTCTATGTACATCAGTCAATCAAAACTATTTATTAAATACTTGCTCTGTCAAAAGCATGGAGGCACAAAGAAGGCTAAAAATAGCTCCTGCCCTCAGTTCACATTCTAATGGAGGAAATAAAATGTAAATAATTAGGTACAGACAAGACAGATTCAGAGTAGGGGGAAGTCATCTCAAAAGGGAAATCTCTAGCAGCTGCAGAGATCAGGAAAGACTCCTTGCCTAAGGTGGAATTTAAGGTGCGACTTGAATCCAGGGACACTAAGTGATAGAGATCAGAAAGGAGAGTGTTCCAGGTATGGAGGGCAGTAAGTACGATGCCATGGAAGTGAGTGATAGGGTGATGTGTTCAAGAAACAGCAAGTAGGCCAATGTAGCTGGATCATAGAGGCCATAGAAGGAAATAAGATTTATAAGACTGGAAAGAAAGGAAGTGTCCAAGTTATAAAGATCTTTAAATGCCAAATACAGAACTTTATATTTGAGGGAAGAGTGGAGAGAGGAATGATATGACTAAACTTTAGTCAAAATAGCTTTGGCAGCTGAATGAAGGATGTATTGGAGTGGGATGAGACTTGAAGTAATGAAACCAATTATGAAGCTATGACAATATCCTAGGTGGGAGGGGATGAAGACCTGTGCCAGGGTGGTGTCTACGTGACTGAAGTGAAGCAGATGTGTCATGAGGGTAGAAACATGATTCAGCAACAACAGATGATCTATGATGAGTGTTTGAGAGTGAAGAGTCCAGCATGACTCTGAGGGTACACATCAAAGCCACCTGCATGACACTAGAGCCCCGGGAAATAACAGAGAAGTTGATAAGATGGGAGAGTTTGTTGGAGAAAATGAGTTCTGTTTTGGACATGTTGCATTAGAGATGACTATAGGATATTCAGTTCGAGATGTTCAAAAGACAGTGATGCAAATTATGACTCAGGAGAGATACTTAGGATGAATATATAGATCTAGGAGTCATTCAATACAATTCAATAAACATTTATTAAGTACCTGCTTTGTGTCAGGCACTGTGCTTAGTGCTAGGGATACTAATGACTCCCTATTGCTTCTAAGACAAAATAGAAAGTTCTCTGTTATAGTACTTAAAGCTCTTCATTACCGAATTTCTTCCTACCCTTCCAGCAGGGTTCTTGCTCATTACTCCCTTCTGTAGATTCTTGTGATCCAGCTACTTCCTATTTGATGTTCTTCAGAAAATACTGTCTCTTGTTTCTATACCTGTGCCCTAGCTGCTTCTTCACCTCCTCCTCTTAGAAATGTTTTTCCTCCTCACCTCACCTCACCTCGTAGAAATCCTAGCTTCCTTCAAAGCTCAGCTCAAGTGGCATCTCCAAGAGGCTTTTCTTGGAGCTAATGTCTTACCTCAAATTGCTAGTATCTTACTCCCTGGGATTACTATCCATCACTCTGTACTCTTCACAGTTCTTAGGGCACAGCAAGTGTTTAGTAAATGCTTGTTGCTTGGTTATTTTGTTCACTATGTGCTAATTTCAATGGATTTAAAAAGGAAGAATAATGCTCAGAGTAGCTTCTCTTTGGTTACAACCTTCACCTATATCAAGTAAGTGGCATGTGGCGGTTTAACATTTAGATCAAACTGGATCAAGTAGGCACCATTAACCCGAACACTGAACATTTGCAGCTCTGGTTTATGCAGTTATCAGAAAGTAAACATATAAACAATATAAGTGGTGAGGGAGAAAAAAAATGGAAGCCTATGTTTGATTTCTGTAAATCTTATCTCCTTAGTATATTCTTTTCTAAGTAGCCAGTTAGTCCATCTGTTTGAAGAGTGGCTTTAATGAGGCTAGGTCATGGGGTTCAGTCCCCATATGGGTCAGTTGTCTTAGCTCCATTCTGTGGTTACAGACTGCACCTTTCACTCTGGCCAGCTGTTTTATAAATGCAAGTTATTAGTCACAAAAGAGATTCATGGCTGTGTCAGTTCAAGTCAAATACACCACTGAAAAAAAGAACTCAAAGCACATATCTTTTGTAGCTAATGAGGACATAAGTGTATCAACAAATTCATATTCCTGTTCTGAAAAGAGTCTTGTTTATTAACAACATAAAAAACCTAAATGTAGCTTGTTTTAAAATCTTCAACACACTATCTAATATTGTTAATAATGCTATCATAAATACAAACAAGGAAGTTTTGTTACTTGCATGTTAAATTTAATATATACTTTTTAAAAGCCTGTGTAACAAAAGTTCACAGTTTCATATTCAATCAACTTTCTCTGTTCTTTTTATTTTAAAATATTCATATTTGGTGATATTCAAGTCCATATGAAAAGAAAACATTAAAAAATAATGTTAACATAATCTGTCTAAACTCTTGGACCTGTCACAACACATTAGATATTGGCATTTTAAAAATGCCAATATCTAATATTTTAAACAGTAGTACTTTTTTTCTCCTGAAGCAGTTAAAAGTCATCAACTCTCACCAAGTCAAGGTTTATGACTTTCAAAGGTGTATGCTGTTTATCGCTGGAAAGATTTCTCCTTAATTTCCATCCTTCTACCTTTTAAAGGTCAGAGGATCATGTATTTAGAGATGGAAGGGGCCACAGAGACCACTGGAAGCAACAAAGTGGGCCAACGGATAGAGTGCTGGACTCTCAAGAAATCCTGAGTTCAGACTCAGTGTCAAGACACTTACTAGCTGTGTGGTGCTGAGCAAATCACATAACCTCTATCTACCTCAGTTTCTTCATCTGCAAAATAGGGATATAATAATAATAATAATAATAATAATATATAATAATAATAATAACATCCACATCCCAGGGTTGTTATGAGGATCAAATGAGATAATATTTGCAAAGTGCTTCACAAACCTTGAAGTGTAATATAAATGCTGAATATGATTATTCCACCTGTCTCATTTTCCAGATGAAAAAACTGAATCTCAGAGAATTTAAGTGAATTGTCTAAAGTTATCCAGCTAGTCAGTCACAGAGCTGGATTTAAACCCAAGTTCTCTATCCCCAAATCTAGCAATAAATATTGACTTGGAAAATTGTGGATTCTCTCTAGGCAATACAAGAGCTCAATAAATTGAGACAATTGATTCTGGTAAGAACATTTCACTTGATAAAATTGTATGCAGGTGCACAGAGATAAATTGCAGTTGATAACATCCTTCACCACATGTTAGCATACTCTATATCGGAGTGGGGAATCTGTGGCCTCACGGTCACTTTTGGCCCTCTAGGTCCTCAAGTGTGGCCCTTTGACTAAATCCAAACTTCACAAAACAAATCCCCTTAATAAAAGAATTTGTTCTATAAAACTTGGACTCATTCAAAAGGCCACACCCATGGACCTAGAAGGTCACATGTGACCTTGGGACACAGGTTCTCCACCCCTGTTCTATATTATCCAAAGTTAAATGGAACTGAGGATATTTTGAAAGATTGACTAATAAAGAACACTAAGAGATAGGGTTTTATTTCTGAGAGAAAAATTTGATGCTATTTTATACTCATAGAAATAATTTAATTTCAATTTAATGTGAGGCACTTGTTTCTGGTCTAGACATTTGCTAGGATATGGTATGATTCCTACATTTTAAACATTCACACATAAACTTTTGGTACCTTTGAGGTCTGAACAAAGACATATTTCAACTCTCAAAATATTTCACTTTTTTTTAGGGGGAGATGTGGGCTGAGTTAGCCTCACTTATTATAAGTGGACACCTGTCAACCTAGTATTTTAGGGACACCAGGAAAGTTGGCTCTTGCTCCCTTTACATCACTCTTATCTCCTCTATGACCTGTGATAAGTGCTTGAAATTCCATTTAGAACTTAAAGAGTTTTGAATATTTAAAAGTCCTTCATAAAAGTGACCGTCCTCAAATATGTGTGCTGAAAACAAACATACATTTAATGCCAATATTCTCTCTGTGATGCTATATGACTTTTAATCAAGTGCCACCACAATCTTGAATCAGAATTACTTATAAATAAAAAAATAAGGGAAAGACATATGGCATATATAAGTAGGCTATAGAATGACTGTCACATGAGGAGTGGTATGTAGAACCTATCATCAAGAACACATAAGGCTAGAAAATAAAATTGTTTACCAGTCATGTAGAAAGAATGTGCAGAATAGTTGGCTAGTTCAAGAGGTGTGTTGGAGCTAGCTCATACCACCAGCCTACAAGACTCAATTGTATTGATAAAAATCCTTTATAATTTTCTGTTTTTTAAAAACAGACCTGTGATTTTGTTGATATTGGGAATTACAAATGAGGAAATTCCTTCTGCCAATTCAGACCAACCCCTGCAAAGTACCATATAGTCTTAGGGAGTACATTTCTAATGAATTAAAAATATAATATTAATATTATTGCTGTTTTGAAAGTTATTTTTTTATTGCAAAGATTCTTAAATCATGCTAGCATTAAAATGAAGTGGGAAGAACCAAGAGAACATTATACCCAGTAACAACACTATTATATGATGAACTGTGAATGACTTAGCTATTCTCAGCAATATAATGATCCAAGACAATCCCAAAGGACTGACGATGAAACATGCTATCTGCCTCCAGAGAAAGAACTGATATTGTCTGAATACAGACTGAAGCATTTTATTTTTCATTTATTTTCTTTCATTCTTTTTTTTTTGTTTATCTTCTTGTACAAAATGACTCATCTAGAAATACATGATTGCATATGTATAACTTTTATACATTGCTTTTATTATAGGATTATAGGATTGCTTACCATTTCAGGGAAGAGGGAGAGAAAGGAGAGAGGAAGGGATAGAATTTGGAATTTAAAACTTTTAAAAAAGTGTTAAAATTGTTTTAACATGTAATTGGGGAAAAATAAAATATAAAAAGCAAGTTAAACCAATTCAAATATTTTTTAAGCCACAAAATATGTCTGAACTGTTTATTATGGGATTTTAGTGATAGTATAAATGTCAACGTGAGAGACTTATATCACCAAAACCTTTAGGTAACTAAGAAATAAAACATTATTATATACCTTAAAAATGCTAGCATTGAAGTTGTTGTTTGCTATTTTTTTCAAACACTAATTGAGACTGATATTCTTCTTTATAACAGATACTCTTATTTTTTCAGAAATTACTCCTGTAACAACTTGAAAAGGTACATATGGTGCTTTACTCATATTTCTTTGTCTGAGGGATTGCCTGTGAAACATAGTGATTGACTTTTCCTGACTCTGTGGCCAGTCATCTTTGAGTTATTTGTCACTAGTGGCCAATCAGGAGTAATTGCATTATATCAAGGTACATGTTGCTCAACAAAGAGATTTATTACACTTCAGAGATTACTACCTTCGTTGTAGTTGCAGTGTACCCAAATTTCATGAGACCACATTTTTTAGCTAGTGCTTCTAGTTCTGCATTTTATCCTTATGGCAGCTGAGCTCCTTTCAACTCCAATACACTTTTCCTGACTTAAGTAATTTTCATTTTTAAAAAAATCAGTCAATAACGTATTGAAATTTTCTCTTGCTGTTAGTATTTTTGCAAAGTAACAGATCTTCCCTAAGATCATTTTCAAAATATTACATATAATCAAATGAACATCTTTAACTACATTGTTGCTTCATCCTTTTACAATACAAAGTAGAAAGATTTTAGTTTCTTAATTAATTGATAAAGAAAGTTCTCAGATATATGAGCAATTAATTCTTCTGACCATATGATCGGCAAGTATAATTTTTTGAAACTTTTTACTATATGATTCAGAAAGCATCAGAAAGCTTCCTTGTGACTTTCATATCACTAGACAGACACCCAAAGTTTCTTACTGAATTCAAGCAATTCTTGTGATGTATTATTTTTGCTTTTTTTTTAAAGTTTTCTTTTAATTATTTAAAGTATCTAATTTGCTTTGGAAAAATTGCCTTGGCAACTTACTTTGTATATACACTTTTAAGATGTCATTTCAATTTATTGGATCTCATGCTTTCCACAGCTAAAGCATTTTTAGTAAGCAAGCACAACAGTTATTTACTTGCAAATGGTACTTGTGAATTTCAGTTATGAATAGATTAGATCTTATTTTCTAGTTTTGAGTTATATGACTGTTATGTTGCCATATTTCCGTTTCTATTATTATTTTATTTTTGCTTATTCTAGTTTCAGTGGCTGCAATGGATTTTTCAAACTTCCTATTTTTCAAACTTATCCATCACAAAAGAATGTTATTAGTCTTTTAGAAAATTAGATACAATAAAAAATTTCAGACCATGCAAATTAATTGATAGATTTTCAGACAGTTGTTTATAGCCATTCTTGAGTTATTTTAATTCTTTAAAAGTTGCTATTTCTTTTTGAAAATTAGCTTCTTACAGTATACTTTGGAAAATGAATGATGTGGGGAAATATAGCTGGCATTTTTGACTTCCACATAAAGACTAACTTCAAATTTATATACTTTGCACTCAAATGTATCATTTGGTGTGCTTATACAACTCATCTCATTTTTACATACTCTGACTGACAGTAATTTGGACAGATTACACACACAAGCTCAAATCTGAGCCCCTTTGGGCATACTATATTAAGTAATTGCTATGTGGCATTCACTTTGTATATAACAAATTTGCTATATTAGTCTCACTTTTATGGGCTTTGATTTGAACTTCATTTTCACTGAAAAAAGATGTGTTTACATAGGTGTTATACTTGAAAGTATCCAATAATTTTGACCATTACTTTGTGGGGAAGATGAGAGGGATTAGGGAATGAGGTGAAAAGAAGGGAGAAGTAGGGCCCTGAAGTTTGGAAATTCTTCACTAAGTAGCTAACATTTGAAGATAATTGACAATTAGTTGACCGTTAGCTAAACAGCAAGGTCTTCTTTTTGAAAGTGGAATGCAAGAGAGGGATCTCCTTTTACTTTTCCTTAGTGGCTCTTATCTGCTTTGATAAGTTTGAAATATGAATAGTCAAGTCTGTCTTTACAACGTCTAAGAAATAAATTTGTTTAGAGATGTAAGATTGTATTTCAACACTTCAGGGATATATGTTTTCATTGGTGTGGCTCCTCAGTTAATTGATATGGATTACAATCCTCCATACAACATTCTTGGGTTGCTGTGACTGGAAAAAAATACCAACTTGATGGCCAAGCTTCCAGGGATGAGCCTCAGCAAGCTTAATTATGTTGATCCTTTAAATGGGCACACAGTTCATCTCTGGGCCCACAAAGTTGGTCCAGTTTGGACCTTCAACTACCCAGAGTTCTGCATCTTGATAGATTTTAAGAGTAAAACATAATGTAGAAGATAAAGTTTGTAGTTTAAACATATTTATAGTTTAGTTTATCGGGTTCTTAGGAAACAATCATGTGAAGAGTTTAAATTCACTCTATTTTCTTATAGCTATAGTCAGATGTGTTCTATGTAGAAGAACATTATTTAAAAATAAGCAAATTATTTTTCTATTTATGATATAGAAAATTCTCTCAAGATGAATCAGGAACTTAAAACAGGGAATCAAGAAACCTGGAGTTTTGTCCTAAATCTTTCATCAACTTGTTGTACAACAATTATTTTCCACTCTTTAGGCTTCAGTTTTCTCATCTGTAGAATGATGGTGTTGGAAGAGATCAGGAACTCTTAGTCTGGGGTATGTGAAGTTGTTTTAAAAATATATTTTGATACCTATATTTTAATATAACTGGTTTCCTTTGTAATCTGTTGTTCTTTGTTCTATGCATTTGAAAACATTATTCTGCGCAGGGTTTTATGATATGGACTGCCAAAGAGAGTCCATGACACAAGAGCCTTGACGCTCCAAGGTCCTTTATAACTCACATTCTACAGTTAAATGGTTCACTTGGATGATCATTCTCTTTGGGAAAAAGCCAGTGATGATGAAAACTGCTACTAAATGATAATTTCTTCACCACGATCTTCATCTGATTTCTCTTCATGATGTGGAGATGAATCTGGTTTCTTGAGGGTTATGTCAATGGAGTAAAAACTCTTGACAGGTGCCATCAAATTGAATAGGCTTCAAATAAAAGCCCACTGATGAATAATAAGTATGTCATCTATATGTGTATCATCTGAGAACCAGCATAGCAAAGTATGGTGAGTTTCCTCACCAAGCTGGCAGTCACTGCAAGTCTGGAAGACCTTTGATTAAGTTGTAGCTAGGCTATAAGGTGCTTCAGTGAAAGGTGAACTCATACTGACTACATTACAGATCCACCATTAAGCATTAAACATTAAGGAGATAATTCTCCAGAGAAAATAAAAGGTTTTAAAAGATCATTTTTTCCATTACAGAATTTAAAAGGCAAATATGTCACATAACATTACACTAAAAATTCCAACTTTTTTCTTTTGTTCATAAAGTAACCCAGGAGATTACATTGTATCTATATGAAAATGTTACTGTTTTATGACACTACTAAACTATCCTTATCATTGTATCATGAAACAATTATGTTATTCTGTCTTTCCAAAAAGAATCAGTTTCAATTTAATGAAAATAACTAAAAGATTCCTGCCATGTGTTTTTGGCTTAATGTTATGTTTTTGTCCAAATAGCATATATGTACAGTGTTGGAAATAGAGAAAAGTCACTTCCAAAATTGCATCAGTCTGAAAACCACACAAATAGTTTAATGGTTACATAGTACATTCCCAGAATAAATAATTTCCATTCCCAAAATTATAATTTATTAAAATTAATAGTTAAAAATCACTTCTTTATCTTTTATGCAGCTCTGAGTAATAGGACTAGCCAGTTTCATGACTGAAGGACTTGCTTCTTAAAGAATTTTTAATATCTTTATGGAAATTTAGAAATTGGAATGTTCATAGAAATTATGTTGATAATTCAGGACCAAATCTTATTATGATGACTCAAATTAAATAATTTTAATGCATTATCTTTCAAGCAAAATTAGGGAATCTCTTAGTAGGTTTTTTATATAGATATACTGAAGAGTTTTCCCATCCAGTTGTACCAGTATTTCACTGGATTTCTGATTTTATCAATGTTGATATTCTCTCCAGTAGCGCAGATCACACAACTTTCCTGTATCTCTTAAACTTATACAGTAATTATCCATGTCCCTATGTGACTTTGAAGGTCATCTAACTTATCTGGTTATATATTTTGATAATCATAGTTCAGTTATCCTCACCTATAAAATGAAAAGAGTGAACTGGTTGATCTATAAGGTTCTTCTAGATTTAAATCTTATGATCTCATGATCTTTGAATGAATTCTCCATGGAGGATCTATGTAACATGGTTTAAGCCTTACTTGTCAGCTGTAGGTTTTTTGTTTTTGCTTTTTAACATTTTGTGAGTACCAATACAAGAGTGTTCATGGTTTTTTTCTTGCTCTTATATGTTTGTCAAACTTTCTTTTGTAATTTTATTTTTTCCTTGAATGGTATCTTTTGCAAAATTTCATGGGCACAAGTCTTTGTTATTCTATCAGCAAGTATTTATGAAGTACCTACTACATGCCAGGCACTGTGCTAGACAATGGGTATACAGATTGTTGTGTTTCTTCTTTCATTTTCAAAGAGGACCATGACATGAGGGAAATGATGACATGACTTGCAGTTGACTTTGATTTGAGTGAGGAAGGGCTATACAAGGTCATCAGACTCACTTTTTCTTCCTGAGTCATCTGGATACAGTGATCAGATATTTATCGGAATGACTGAAGATGGTCCAGGATGCAATGGGAGACCCTTGCCCTTTTAGACTAAAGTCTTTTCAGGTACTCACTTAAAGGGATGTAATGCCCAGTCAGGGAATAGGCCTTGCCTCTATGAATGAAACAACTCTACTCACAAGGAGTTTGGTAGGATGTTGGAGAGCAGTATCTAGTAGCATATATAAAGTCCTCATTGCCTATCCATATGTACCCAAGGGAACCAAGAGATCTTTTTCTTCTTCCATTCCAAAGAGAGGGGAGAACTGAAACCACTCAAGAAGTAAAAAACATGTGCATGTATTGAAGGGGTAGTTGAGAGTAGAGAATTCCCTGCTAATTTAACGAATAAAAATGAAATCATAACTTCAATGCTATGTCGAGGCAGGGAGATTGTTTGTAGCCCTCCTTGCCAGCCACAGGGGCCATTGTAGGCTGAGTAGTGGACAATTTCTTGGCACCATGAAGAAGAGACTCTTCTTTCCACCATGAGGGAGATATCCTGGAGAAACATCTAGGGCTGACCCCCTCCCACTCCTTAAACCCTTAAAAAAAATCAGTCAACAAGCATCACTTAAGGGTTTACTATATCTGTCAGGTAGTGTGCTAAGCATAGGAAATACACAGGAAAGCAAACATAGTCCCTAACCTCAAGGATCTCAAATTATTTTTTTTAATCCAATTTTCTTTTCTTTTTTTTAATCAATTTTGTTTTGGAGAGAGGAAGGCAAGGCAATCGATGTTAAGTGACTTGCCCAAGGTCACACAGCTAATAAACATCAAATGTCTGAGGCTGGATCTGAATTGTGGTTCTCCCCATTCCAGGACCACTGGAGTGCTCTATTCACTGTACCACCTAGCTGCCCCGCTCAATTTTATTTTCAGTTCTAAATTATCTCTCTGCCATGTCCCTTCTCCAATCCTGTGAGAAAGCAGATAAAATGAAGTACATTAAAAATATGTATAGTCATGCAAAACAAATTCCCTCATTAGCCACATTCAAGAAAGAAGGAAATGTAAGAAAAAAGGAAAAGAAAATATGCTTTGATTTGCACGGTGATACCATATTTCATCACGAATCCTTTAGAATTATGGTTGATTTTTTTGTTGATCAGTTTCTAGGTCTTACTAGGATTTAATGACTAGAGTTGATTGTCTTAGGTTATTGTGGTTATCTTATAAATTGTTCTCCTGATTTTGCTTACTTTATTCTCCATCAGCTCATATAAGTCTTCCCAGGTTTTCTGAACTTTCCCCTTCTTAATTAATTAATACAGTAGTATTAATAATTAATACAGTAGTATTTCATAACAGTCATATAACTTGTTCAGTCATTAACCAATTGATGGATGTACCCTCATTTTCCAATTCTTTATTACCACAGTAAGAACTATTATGTAAATATTTTTGTACAAATGAATCCTTTTCCTCTTTTTCTTTGGTTTCTTTAATTTCTTTGACCATAATAGTGGTGGTGTTTGCCTTTTTTCCGAAGAGGACCAATGACATCACAGCATGATGTCTTGACTGGAGCATGAATTGGGTTTAAGTGAGGCAGAGTTGCACAGTCGTTAGCCTCTCTCTTTCAAAGTCATAGAAGTCCAGTTGCAAGACAAAAGTCAGGATGACTGGTGATGGCTCAGGATGCTCAACATTTGACCAAGCTCTAAGCACTCCATAGTGCCTGCTTCAGCTGCTTTGCTGGCCATTGGAACAAATTGTTCTCATCAACCTGTTCTACCAGGGGAAGTCTTCACATGCTTGGGTAGACATCTCCCTAATTCACCTATATGTTTGAGGCCTGTCAGTTCCCCTCAACCTGATTTAACCTGTCTGCTGAGATGATTTTACTGGGATGTGACCACTGTTCATGGTGCAGCTTCTTGAAGCTATAGGTGAGAGTTGGGTAGAGGTAGATACTAAGTGTACCAAAAAGGTACCAAAAGCCTTGAAAAGGGCTCAGTAAGCCCTCACATCAGCAGACATGCTGGTCTTCTCTGAACACCTCATACATCCCTAGTAGTGGTATTGCTAAGTCAAAGGGTATGGAGAGTTTAATACATTTTGTGGTGTAGTTCCAAATTGCTTTTCAGAATGGTTGGACTAGTTCACAGCTCCACCAACAGTGCATAAAAGTACCTGTTTTCCCACTATCTTTCCAGCATTTGTCATTTTCATTGTTTTGGTTAAATTAGCCAATCTAATGGAATTTGCATTTTCTCTAATTATTAGGTGATTTAGATCACCTTTTCTTATGGCCATTGATAGCTTGAATTTCTTCCTCTGAAAACTGCCTGTTTTAATCTTTTGACAACTTATCAATTGAGAAATTAATCTTGACTCAGTCACCTGAATATCTGAGAAGTAAGAACTTCATCAGAGAAATTTTTCTCTAAAGATTTTTTCTTAATTTTCTGCTTTTCTTCTAATTTTAGCTGCATTGATTTTGTTTGTACAAAAACTTAAATTTTGTATGCTCAAAATTGCTCACTTTATCTCCTATGAACCATTCTATTTCTTTTTTGGTCATGAACTTTACTGTTATCCATTTGCGGATCTGCCAGGAGGTTTCTTCTATGCTCCTCTAATTTGCTTATGATGTCATGTCTAAATCATGTATTCATTTGGAGCCTACCTTGGTATTCAGTGTGGATGTTGGTCTATGCCTATTTTCTGCCAAACTGTATTCAAGTTTTCCCAGTAGTTTTTGTCAAATACTGAATTCTTGCCCCAAAAATTGTGATCTTTGGATTTATCAGACACTAGGTCAATGTGCTGATTTTCTTCTACATACTGTGTACCTACTCTATTATACTGACAAACTTCTCTATTTTTTATGCAGTACTAATTGTTTTGATAATTACAGATTTGTGGTGTGGTTTGGGATCAGGAACTGCTGAACTGCCTTCCCAAATTTTTTTCCATTTATTCCCTTAATATTCTTGATGTTTTGTTTCTCCTGATGAACTTTATTATCATTTTTTCCAGCTTTATAAAATAGTCCTTTGGTAGTCTAATTGATGTGGCACTGAATGAGTAAGTTAATTCAGGTAGTTTGTTATTTTTCTTATATTAATTCAACCTACGCATAAGCAGTTACAATTTCTCTATTTAGAGCTGCCTTTATTCATGTGAAGAGTGCTTTGTAATTGAGTTTATGTTTGTGTCTTGGCAGATAGACTCCCAAATATCTCTGTAGTTATTTTAAATGGAATTTCTCTCTCTATTTCTTCTTGTTGGATTTTGTTGGTAATATATAGAAATGTGGATGATTTGTTGGAGTTTATTTTATATTCTGTAACTTTGATGAAGTTGTTAATTGTTGCAATTAGTTCACTCTGTAGAGTCCTCTAAGTAAGACATCATGTCATCTGTAAAAAGTAATAGTTTTGTTTCCTCTTTGCTTATATTTGATCTTTGAAGTTCTTTTTCTTGTCCTATTGCTATAGCTAATACAATATTGAGTTGTAATGGTAATTATGGACATCCATACTTTACTCCTGATCCTATTGGAAAGGTTTCTACCTTAATCTCATTACATATAATCATGGCTTTTGGTTTTAGATAGCTCCCGCTTATCATTTTAAGAAGAGTTCCATTTCTTCCTATGATTTTGAGTGTTTTTAATAGGAATAGATGCATTTTCTCAAAAGCTTCTCTCCATCTATTGAAATTATAATATTCTGAATGATCTTTGTGATATATTGCTATAATCTCCTTGCTCACATTTTGTTTAAAATTTTTGCATTAATATTCTTTAGGAAAATTGGTATGTAGCTTTCTTTTCTGATTTGACTCTCCTTGGTTTAGTTATCAAGATCATATTTGTATCATCGAAGGAATTTGGTAGGGCTCCTTTTGTTTCAATTTTTTCAGATACTTTATGTAGTATTGGAATTAATTGTTCTTTAAATGTTTGATAGAATTTGCTTATAATCTGTCTGGTCCTGGGTTTATTTGCTTTCAGAGTTCATTTATGATTTGTTCAATTTTGCTTTCTACAATATTTTATTTAAGCATTTTGCTTCCTGTCTTGTTAATCTGGTCAGTTTATATTTTTTGTAAACTTCTATCCATTTTATTTATATTATTGGTTGTATTGGCATATAGTTGCATGAGAAAGTTGCTAATGCTTTTATTTCTTCTTCTTTAGTGGTGAAGCCACCTTTTTCCTTTCTGATACTGACAATTTGATTTTCTTCTTCTTAAAAATCAAACTGACTAATGGCTTAGGTATTTTATTGGTTTAAAAACACGGCTCCAAATTTTATTAGTTCAATGTGTTTTTTATTTTCAATTTTGTTCATCTCTCCTTTGATTTTCTGAATTTCAGTATTTAATGGAGGATATTTAATTTGTTGGATTTTTGTAGGTTTTTTAATTACATGCTTGATTCATTGATCTGTTCTTTCTTTTATTAATATAAGTATTTAGATATAAATTTTCTCCTAAGTACTGCTTTGGCTGCATACTACATATTTTAGTATATTATTACCTTTAATGAATTAATGATTCTCTTTGTTCTTTGACCTCTCCATTCTTTAGTATTAAGTAATTTGGTTTCTAATTGATATTTAATCTTTACTTCAAAGGCTTTTTATTTAATATAATTTTTATTGCATTGCAACTAGTAAAAGATGCATTTAATATTTCCACTTTTCTACATTTGTTTTAGGTTTTTATGCCCTAAAACTTGAGCACTTTTTGTGAACATGATAATACTCCTTTGTATTTCTATTCAGTATTCTCCATTGATCTATCTTTTCTAAAAATTGATTCATCTCTTTAATTTCCTTCTTGTGTACTTTACAGTTAGATTTATGTAGATCTGAGAGGGGTAAATTGATCTTATCTACTATTTATAGTTTTATTACCTATTTCTTCCTGTAGCACTTAATTTAAAAAAAGTTTAGATCCTATGCCATTTGGGGCAGATATGTCTAGTTTTGGCATTAATTTGATGTCTTTGTTACCTTTTAGCAAAATGTAGTTTCTCTGTGCATCTCTTTTAATTAGGCTTAACTTTTTCTAAGATCATGATCTCTATCCTAAAGCATGCACATGCACGCATGCGCGCGCACACACACACACACACACACACACATTCTGTTCCATCCTCTTATTTTTAACTCTCTCTATATTTTTCTTTTTCAACTATGTTTCTTGTAAATAACATATTGTTGGATTCTGGTTTCTAATCCAATTTATTCTTCTCTTCTGTTTTATGAGTGAGTTCATCCCATTCAATTCACAGTGATAATAGCCAATTGTGTATTTTCCTCCATCCTATCCTTTATACTTTTCCTTCTTTTTTTCCCCATCTTTTTAAGAGTCTCTTTTGCTTCTGACTACTACTTTCCTTGGGGTATACAAGTATTCAGGGTAGACTTTTTGAGGGATGTTTTCCATGTTTAGTGTCTGCCTGCCACCCAACTCTCACCTCTGGCTTCAAGAATCTGTAGCATGCACCAGAGTCACACCCTGGGAAACCATTTCAGTGTAAACCAGGATGATGGTAACCAAGCCTGTTAGGGGGATATCTATTCAAGCTGTGAAGACTTCCCCTGCCAGAATAGATAGATGAGAACAATTTGTTCCAAAGGCCATGAAGGCAGTAAAAGCAGGTACTGTAGAGCACTTAGAGCTTTGTTAGACATAGAAGATGCCAAGGTCATCCACTGCATCCTGAGCCACTGCCAGTTATCTTGACTTTCGTCTTGCCACTGGACTTCTATGACTCTGGAAGAGAGAATGAGGCTGACAGTTTTGTGCAACTGTGCCTCACTTAAATTCAGTTTATGCATGAGTCAAAAAACATTTACCTTTTTTATCTACCTCAAAGTCTGTGGAGACAGACAAATGATGAAGCATCAGATGTGCATACTTGGGACTGTAGTAACAACCTTGTAAACAGGTGACCCAGAACATAGGATCATCTTCTCATTGGTCTGAAGCAGCTGTGGAATTTGGTAACCCACTGGGCTGTCTGAGCAACCTTTTTTAAGGACTACATAGCTTGCCTCCTGGTGTGAGAAAGGAGCTAGAAAAGGTGTCCTAAAAATTGTCTCCTTCACCTAACTTAAGGTGAAGATCCTACTCTGTGGTCAAAACACAAAGAAAGTTACAAAAACTTTTGCAGCTGAAGTGGAAGAAGAGTTGGTGCACAACTTTTTGTTCAAGATGTGCAAATTTAGAAATATATCTGTTCCAAATATTCATATGGATTATTTATGCCCGATCTGTGGTAGAGCCTTCTGAATTTATATTGATATGATCAACCTACAGACAAAATTATACCTTGACCTCAACATAGTGATGTCATTTTGGTCCTCTTCGAGCATAAAGGAACACAAAAGCTACTTCCCTTAATCTATCTCCCTCTTACTCCTTTTACCTTTTCAATCTTTCCTTAATCCCTTTCCCTCCTACTTTCTTGCTGGGTGACATATATTTCTCTACTCAACTATGTATGTATGTGTATTCTTCCCTTCTTTAACCAGTCCAGATGAAAGTGAGGTTCTGTTGTCATTCATTCCTCCCTACTGTCAACTCCATTGTTTAAATTCTTCCTTACGTATCCCATATATGTGAGATAATTTTCTCTGTTCTTCCTTTTCCTTCTCTTCTCTCTTAATGCATTTCTTTTCCTTATCCTTCTGTTCCTTTTTGGAGATCATCCAAACATAATAGGATAACACCCAGGGCATCTGTCTAATGAGGCTCCTTGGGTCCAGGGGTCTGAGATCCCTAAGGATGATAAAATTCTTGTATCATTTCCTCATGTAAGAATGTAAACAGTTTTATCTTGTTTAGTCTCTATGGTTTCTCATTCATGTTTACCTTTTTATGTTTCTCTTGTATTCTGTGTATTTCCAATTTTGTACTCAGCTCTGATCTTTTCATCATGAATGCTTGGAAGTTTTCTATTCCATTAAAGATCTATTTCTCCTCTTTTGGATTATGCTCACTTTTGCTGGCAGATTATAAACCTAGACCTTTTGCCTTCTGGAATATTGTATTAGATCCTGAAGGCACCCAGAAAGAGAATTTACATACTAAAAAAGGCAAGAGAGATTTCTATACCACATTATCTGTATGTCTAATTTCCCAGTTGCATGTAAAAACAATCCTTAATATTTGTTTTTAAAATTCTGAGTTCCAACTTTTCTCCCTTCCTCCCCACTCATCCCCACTGAGAAGGAACACAGTTCAATATAGGTTATACATGTGTAGTCATGCAAAACACTTCCATAAGAGCCATGATGTGAAAGTTTAACTATATTTCTCTCCATCCTATCCTGCCCCCTATTTATTTTATTCTCTCTTTTGATCCTATCCCTCCTCAAAAGCATTTACTTTTAATTACCCCTCCTTTCATTTGCCCTCCCTTCTATAAACCCCCCAACCACAACTTATCCCCTTTTCCCCTCCTTTCCTGTGTTATAAGATAGATTTTCATACCAAATTGAGTGTGCACGTTATTCCCTCCTTAAGCCAAATCTGATGAGAGTAAGGTTCACTGTTTCTCTCTCACCTTACCCCTCCATTGAAAAAGCTTTTTCTTGTCTCTTTTATGTGAGATAATTTACCCCATTCTATTTCTCCCTTTCTCTTTCTAATATATTCCTCTCCCACCCCTTAATTTTATTGTTTTAGATATCATCCCTTCCAATTCAACTCACCCTGTGCCCTCTGTCTATATGTATATAAACCCTCCAACTACCCTAATACTGAGAAAAGTCTCAAGAGTGACAAATATGATCTTTCCATGTAGGAATATAAATGGTTCAACCTTAGTAAGTCCTTCATGATTCTCTTTCCTGTTTACCTTTTCATGTTTCTCTTGATTCTTGTGTTTGAAAGTCAAATTTTCTGTTCAGCACTGGTCTTTTCATCAAGAATGCTTGAATGAAAGTCCTCTATTTCACTGAATGACCATTTTTCTTCCTGAAGTATTATACTCAGTTTTGTTGGGTGGGTGATTCTTGGTTTTAATCCTAACTCCTTTGACTTCTGGAATATCATATTCCAAGCCCTTCAGTCCCTTAGTGTAGAAGTTGTAAAGTCCTGTGTTATGCTGATTGTGTTTCCAAAATACCTGAATTGTTTCTTTGTGGCTGCTTGCAATATTTTCTCCTTGACCTGGGACCTCTGGAGTTCAAAATTCCTAGGAGTTTTCTTTTTGTGATCTCTTTCAGGAGGCTATTGGTGGATTCTTTCCATTTCTATTTTACCCTCTGGTTCTAGAATTTTGGGGCAATTTTCCTTGATAATTTCTTGAAAGATGATGTCTAGACTCTTTTTATGATCATGCCTTTCAGGTAGTCCAATAATTTTAAATTGTCTCTCGTGGATCTGTTTTCCAGGTCTATTGTTTTTCCATTTAGATATTTCATGTTGTCTGCCATTTTTTCATTACTTTGATTTTGTTTTATAATTTCTTGGTTTTTCATAAAATCATTAGTTTCTCTAGGCACAGACCCATGCCTGACACCATATACAAGAATAATGTCCAAATAGGTACATGATCTAGGTATAACGATTGATACTATAAACAAATTAGTGGAGCAAGGAATAATGCATTTATCAGATTTATGGAGAAGGGAAGAATTTTTGACTAAACAAGAGATAGAAAGCATTATAAAGTGCAAAATGGATAATTTTGATTGCATTAAACTGAAAAGTTTTTGCACAACCAAACGCGATGCAACCAAGATTAGGAGGGAAGCAGAAAACTAGGAAAGAATTTTTGCAACTAGTATCTGTGATAAAGACCTCATTTCTAACATATATAGAGAACTGAGTCAAATTTACAAGAATACAAGTCATTCCCCAATTGATAAATGGTCAAAGGATATGAACAGGCAGTTTTCAGAGGAAGAAATTAAAACTATCTATAGTCATATGAAAAAATGCTCTAAATCACTATTGATTAGAAAGATGCAAATCAAAACAATTCTGGGATACCACATCACATCTATCAGATTGACTAACATGACAAAACAGGAAGATGATGAATGTTGGAAAAGATGTGAGAGAGTTGGAACACTAATTCACTGTTGGTGGAGCTGTGAGCTGATCCAACCATTATGGACAGCAATTTGGAACTATGTCCAAAGGGTTACAAAAATGTACATACCCTTTGACTCAGCAATATCGCTTCTAGGACTATATCCCCAAGATAACATAAAATGGGAAAGGGTACCCCTTGTACAGAAATATTTATAGCAGCTCTCTTTGTGGTGATCAAAAACTGGAAATCAAGGGGATGCCCATCAATTGGGGAATGGCTCAATAAATTGTGGCATATGGGTGTAATGGAATACTACTGTGCTATAAGAAATGATGAACAAGAAGACTTCAGAGAGGCCTGGAAAGACTTATGTGAACTGATGCTGAGTGAAAGGAGCAGAACCAGGAGAACTCTGTACACAGCAACAACCACAGTATGGGAGGATTTTTTCTTGTAGACTTAGTACTTTATTGCAATGCAAGGATGTACATAATTCCCAATGGTCTCTTAAGGCAAAATGCCTTCCACATCCAGGGAAAGAACTATGGAACTTGATTGCAGAATGAAGCAGATCATTTTCTTTTGTATTATGTTTTGGTTTGTTTTGTGATTTCTCCCATTCATTTAAATTCTACGCAACATAACTAAGGTAAAAATGTATTTAATAGGAATTTATGTGTAGAACCTATATAAAATTGTATACCCTCTTAGGGAGGGAGTGGGGAGGGAGGGGGAAGGTGGGGAGGGAGGGGGAAAAACCTAAGATATATGGAAGTGATTATAGAACACTGAAAACAAATAAAATAAATAATAATTATAATAATAAATAAAGTCATTATTTTCTGTCTTCTCCATTCTAATCTTTAAGGAATTATTTTCTTCAGTGAGTTTTGGGACCTCCTTTTCCATTTGGCAAATTCTGCTTTTTAAGGCATTCTTCTCCTCATTGGCTTTTTGGATATCTTTTGCCATTTGGTTTAGTCTATTTTTTTAAGGTGTTATTTTCTTCAACATTTTTTGGGTCCCCTTTAGCAAGCAAATGGCTTATTTTTCATTATTTTCTTGCATCACTCTCATTTTTCTTTCCAATTTTTGCTCTACTTCTCTTATTTGATTTTCAAAATCCTTTTTGAGCTCTTCCATGGCTTGGGACAGATTCATATTTTTCTTAGAGGTTTTGGATGTAGGAGCTTTGACTTTGTTGTCTTCTTCTATTAGTATACTTTGGTCTTTCTTGTCAGCAAAGTAAGATTCTATAGTTTGATTCTTTTTCTGGTATTTGCTCATTTCCCTAGCCATTTACTTGACTTTCAAGCTCTTTGTTAAGGAGCATTGCTTCCAGTGGTGGTGGGGAGGGTGTACTATCACCCGCTCGATTCCCCCACAATCTGTGGGCCTAGAATTCCGGAAACAGCCCTGCCACTGCTACGAGATTCTCCACCCCTTCTGCAACCCTGGAGCTGGGACCTGACTACTCTACTCTCTCACATAGATCTGACAGGCATTTTTTCCACTGACCTTCCAATTTGTCTTTGGTATTTTGGGGTTGTGAAGTCTGGAAACCACCATAGGTGCCAGAGATTCAGTCCCTCACTCCCAGGCCCACTCAGATCCCATCTCTGCCTGGACAGCCCACGCTAGACTATGCTCCACTCCCAGCTTGGCAAGATAGACACTTCCTGTCAACCTTCCAGGCTGTTTTGGGCTGGAGATTTGCTTCACTCTGTCATTCTGTGGGTTCTACAGCTGCAGAATTTAGAGTCATTTTTATAGGTATTTAGCTGAGTTTGGAGGTAGAGCTCTAGCAAATCTCAGCTTCTACTCTGCCATCTTGGCTCTGCCCCAGGAAAATAATTTTTTAAAAGGGAAAAAAAGTAGTAGGATATAAAAGTAGAAGGATGTGAGCTTATCTTCTGTAGCTTTACTGAAAGTATCATCTGTATAACATCAGTGGCAGTAGTAGATAGGAAAGATATGCACTTTATCCTGTTCCCATATGATTTTGATTTTTTCCTTTACTTCTTTGTATTTTGGAAGCTTTTTTTGTTCTACATAGCTAGTATTACATATGTATTTAAAATATTTCTTTATTATATTTAACATATAATTCTGAAATTTTTAAGAATCATTTTTGGAGGGGCAGAGCCAAGATGATGGAGCACAAAGATGTACATACTCTAGCTCTTTCCACACAGCTCATAAAATAGCTATAAAAAATGACTTTAAACTAATTCTTGAGTAGCAGAAGCCATAAAGCAACAGAGTGAAAGAGATTTGCAGCCCAAGGTAGCTTGGATGCCCTACAGGAGGGGTCTATTGCATGGAGTGTGGAGCGGAGCACAGCCCATGGAACCCATCCCAGCCCTGGCTGTGCAGTGCAGCAGGGACAGGACTGGAACATGCCTCTGGGGTGGAATCCTCAGCAGCAGCAACAGTTCTCAGATCCCTCTACACACAAACGCCAAAAACTCTTCAAAGATCAGTGAAAAGGTTTTTTTTCCTGGGTGAGAAGGGAGCAGGGTCCTCCCCTAGCCTTAGCTCCAGGCGGTGGCTGCAGTGGTAGCAGCAGCAGCAGCATCATCCATTTTTGGCCCTCAGACTAAAGCCCCTGTGGGAATTGAGCAGCTGATCTGAGTGGCAGCCCAGGGCTGAGGAAGAGTGCTGACTGCCATGGTGTAATTGGTGGAAGCTCTGGAAAGGGAATTCTACCTGAAGATCCAGGGCAGAAAAGCTTTGGTAGCTCCCAGACCAGAGCACAGAGCACAAGGTGATTGATTGAATCACCTTGGAGGAACTGAGAACTTACAGGTCCCCAGAGTATGCCCTCCTCTTGACAAAGGACTCAGGTCAAGTAACTGTCTGGAAAAAAGCCCAAGAAAGGGAAAAAAAAATAAGACTATAGAAGGTTACTTTCTTGGTGAACAGGTATTTTCTTCCATACTTTCAGATGAGGCCTCTTACCATCAGAGTCCTCTAAAATAAATATGCAATGGTCTCAGGCCATGGAAGAGCTCAAAAAGGATTTTGAAAATCAAGTAAGAGAGATGGAGGAAAAATTGGGAAGAGAAATGAAAGAGATGCAAGAAAACCATGAAAAGCAAGTCAACAGCTTGCTAATGGAGAGCCAAAAAAATGCTGAAGAAAATAACACCTTTAAAAATAGGCTAACTCAATTGGCAAAAGAGGTCCAAAAAGCCAATGAGGAGAAGAATGCTTTAAAAAGCAGAATTAGGTAAATGGATAAAGAGGTTCAAAAGCTCACTGAAGAAAACAGTTCTTTAAAAATTAGATTGGAGCAGATGGAAGCTAATGACTTTATGAGAAACCAAGAAATTACAAAACAAAACCAAAAGAATGAAAAAATAGAAGATAATGTGAAATATCTCACTGGAAAAATAAATGACCTGGAAAATAGATCCAGGAGAGACAATTTAAAAATTATGGGACTACCTGAAAGCCATGATCAAAAAAAGAACCTAGACATCATCTTTCATGAAATTATCAAGGAAAACTGCCTTGATATTCTAGAACCAGAGGGCAAAATAAATATTGAAAGAATCCACTGATCACCTCCTGAAAGAAACTCAAAAAAGAAACTCCTAGGAATATTGTGGCCAAACTGCTAAGAGTTCCCAGGTCAAGGAGAAAATATTGCAAGCAGCTAGAAAGAAACAATTAGATTATTGTGGGAATACAATCAGGATAACACAGCATCTGGCAGCTTCAACATTAAGGGATCAAAGGGCTAGGAATATGATATTCCAGAAGTCAAAGGAACTAGGATTAAAACCAAGAATCATCTACCCAGCAAAACGGAATATTATACTTCAGGAAAAAAAAATGATCATTCAATGATATAGGGGACTTTCAAGCATTCTTGATGAAAAGACCAGAACTGCATAGAAAATTTGATTTTCAAACACAGGAATCAAGAGCAGCATGAAAAGGTAAACAGGAAGGAGAAGTCATAAAGGACTTTCTAAAGTTGAACTATTTACATTCCTACATGGAAAGATAATATTTGTAACCATTGAGACTTTTCTCAGTATTTGGGTAGTTGGAGGGATTATACACACACACACACACACACACACACACACACACACACACACATACACACACTCACATATAGACAGAGAGCACAGGTTGATTTGAATAAGAAGGGGTGATATCTAAAAAATAAAATAAAATCAATGGGTAAGAGAGGAATGTATTCGGAGGAGAAAGGGAGAAATGGAATGGGGCAAATTGTCACTCATAATAGAGTCAAGGAAAAGCTTTTTCAACAGAGGAGAAAAGGGAGGAGGTTAGAAGGAAAAAGTGAAGCTTACTCTCTTCACATTTGGCTTAAGGAAGGAATAACATGCTCACTCAATTTGGTATGAAAATCTATCTTACACTACAGGAAAGTAGGGGAGAAAGGGACAAGTGGGGTGAGGGAGATGATAGAAGGGAGGGCAAATGGGAGAAGGGAATAATTAGAAGTAAACACTTGAAGAGAGGAACAAGGTCAAAAGAGAACAGAATAAATGGGGAGCAGGATAGGATGGAGGGAAATATAGTTAGTCTTATAAAACATGACTATTATGGAAGTCTTTTGCAAAACTACACATATGTAGCCTATATTGAATTGCTTGCCTTCTCAGTGGGGATGGATGGAGAGGGAGGAAGGGAGAGAAGTTAGAATTCAAAGTATTAGAAACGAATGTTGAGAATTGTTTTTACATGTAACTGGAAAATAAGAAATACAGGTAATGGGGTGTAGAAATCTATCTTGCCTTACAAGAAAAGAGAGAAGATGGGGATAAGGGAAGGGAGTGGTGTGATGGAAGGGAGGGCAGATTGAGGGAAGGGGTAATCAGAATGCAAGGTATTATGGGGCTGGGGGAGGGGAGCGAAGAGGAGAAAATTTAGAACTCAAATTTTTGTGGAAATGAATATGGAAAACTAAAAATAAAGGATTGTTAATTAATCAAAAAAATAAAATAAAAATTAGGGAAGCAAAATTAAAAAAATCATTTTTCTGTGATAATGATCCAGTTCTAGTACACTATTAGTTGAATTCTTTAGCATATCTTGAGTGAACTTGTAGATTGAGTATTTGTCATCTATCTGTTCATGAAAATAGTGAGCTTTTGATGTATAATTCTAGCTAACAGGTAAAGTTTTTCTGGGTATTTGTTAGGTACTAAATTTTTATAGCCTGCAGTGACACTTTATACAATTTCTCCCAATTTTTGGATCATCTATATTAGGGACCTTAAAACTTTTTTTGTAGTTTCTGTTATCAATGACCTGGGCCCAAATTATGATCATAAACCCCTCTGTTTCCACAAGCAAATCTGCATGATTCCATCATTTGCTTAATATTTATTTCCTGACATATCATTGGCTAAGTCACCCATGAAGAGCCTCTGATTCCATTCTTGGATCTTAATCATGCCATGGTCTCCATCCATATCACTATCACTGTTATATTTATTGTTATCTTTCAGCTACATAATCATTGGTGACATATAAGCCTTGAAAGGAGGTGATTGTAAGGAATATCCCTGCTGAAATGACAAAAATCCATGTCCTTGTTACATTTGTTTGAATAGGTTAGGTTGGAACTATTTCAGTTGCATGCCAAATCTTTTTCTCATATTTATCTTTGCTTCTGACTTGGTGTTAATTTTTATCTTTTCTCTGATAAGTCAATGATCAGACTCCACACAAACTGCTGACTTGGAAATGATTCTTATGTTGATAACCAGTAATTTCCTGTCTATCAAGATATGGTCGGTTTCATTTTGAGCATAGCCATTTGTAATCATCAAGCCTAGCATTCTCTGATGCTTCTTTTGGTGCTTTCGTAGAGCATTAATGATATACAGGTTTGAGGTTTCCAAGTAACTTTTTCACATTTGGTATCCATTTATTAAAATTCAGTTTAACAGAATAAAATGATCTGAAGGCCCATAAGGGGATGTTTTCTTTTTGTCTTATTGTGTCATAGATCTGTAAATGGAGGAGATTTTAGAGGCCATCTAATCAGGCCAATTCATTTCTATAGATGGAAGAATTTAGGCTTAGAGAAGTTAAGCAACTTGTCTAGTGTTACACAGTATAAGAGACAAGTTTGAACCTTGCTTTTTCTAACTCTAAACTCAACACTTTATCCACTTTGCTACACTGCCTTTGGGACTTTAAAATACATTTTAGTCAATTCCTTTATTGGACTCTCCAAAAACAATCCTTCCATTTCTCTGCCATTTCCTTTTGACTTTTGATTTCATTTACAGTGAGAGTGTAAATACTATTATAATATAGTGATACATCAATTCATGAGATGTTAGACTAGGATCTCAAGTTTCGAGTACCATAAATATATTCAATTCTTCCTCAATCAGTCTCTTTTCATTTATTTATTTATTTATTTATTGTGGGTTTTTTTTTAATTTCTTTTTTTTAAAATTTTTTTTTATTTAACTTTTAACATTCATTTTCACAAAATTTTGGGTTCTAAATTTTCTCCCCATTTGTCCCCCCCACCCCACCCCAAAACACTGAGCATTCTAATTGCTCCTATCACCAATCTACCCTCTCTTCTATCATCCCTCTCTTCCCTTGTCCCCATCTTCTCTTTTGTCCTGTAGGGCCAGATAACTTTCTATACCCCATTGCCTGTATTTCTTATTTCCTAGTTTTGTGCAAGACCAATACTCAACAGTTGTTCCTAAAACTTTGAGTTCCAACTTCTCTTCATCCCTCCCTCCCTACCCATTCCCTTTGGAAGGCAAGCAGTTCAATATAGGCCATATCTGTGTAGTTTTGCAAATGACTTCCATAATAGTAATGTTGTATAAGACTAACTATATTTCCCTCCATCCTATCCTGCCCCCCACTGCTTCTATTCTTTCTTTTGATCCTGTCCTTCCCCAAGAGTGTTGACTACAAATTGCTCCTTCCTCTCATTGCCCTCCCTTCCATCCTCCCCCCCACCCTGCTTATCCCCTTGTCCCCCACTTTCCTGTATTGTAAGATAGGTTTTCATACCAAAATGAGTGTGCATTTTATTCCTCCTTTAGTGGAATGTGATGAGAGTAAACTTCATGTTTTTCTCTCACCTCCCTTCTTTTTCCCTCCACTACAAGTCTTGTGCTTGCCTCTTTTATGAGAGATAATTTGCCCCATTCCATTTCTTCCTTTCTCCTCCCGATATATTTCTCTCTCACCTCTTAATTTCATTTTTTTAAGATATGATCCCATCCTATCCAATACACTCTGTGCTCTCTATCTGTGTGTGTGTGTGTGTGTGTGTGTGTAATCCCACCAACTACCCAGATACTGAAAAGTTTCAAGAGTTACAAATATTGTCTTTCCATGTAGGAATGTAAACAGTTCAACTTTAGTAAGTCCCTTATGACTTCTCTTTGCTCTTTACCTTTTCATGCCTCTCTTCATTCTTGTGTTTGAAAGTCAGATTTTCTTTTCAGCTCTGGTCTTTTCATCAAGAATGCTTGAAAGTCCTCTATTTCATTGAATGACCATTTTTTTCCCCTGAAGTATTATACTCAGTTTTGCTGGGTACGTGATTCTTGATTTTAGTCCCAGTTCCTTTGACCTGTAGAATATCACATTCCACGCCCTTCGATCCCTTAATGTAGAAGCTGCTAGATCTTGTGTTATCCTGATTGTATTTCCACAATACTTGAATTGTTTCTTTCTAGCTGCTTGCAATATTTTCTCCTTGACCTGGGAACTCTGGAACTTGGCCACAATATTCCTAGGAGTTTCTCTTTTTGGATCTCTTTCAGGAGGTGATCAGTGGATTCCTTGAATACTTATTTTGCCCTCTGGTTCTAGAATCTCAGGGCAGTTTTCCTTGATAATTTCATGAAAGATGATGTCTAGGCTCTTTTTTTAATCATGGCTTTCAGGTAGTCCCATAATTTTTAAATTGTCTCTCCTGGATCTATTTTCCAGGTCAGTTGTTTTTCCAATGAGATATTTCACATTATCTTCCATTTTTTCATTCTTTTGGTTTTGTTTTGTGATTTCTTGGTTTCTCACAAAGTCATTAGCCTCCATCTGTTCCATTCTAATTTTGGAAGAACTATTTTCTTCAGTGAGCTTTTTAACCTCCTTTTATGTTTGGCTAACTCTGCTTTTGAAAGCATTCTTCTCCTCATTGGCTTTTTGAACCTCTTTTGCCAATTGAGTTAGTCTATTTTTAAAGGTGTTATTTTCTTCAGCATTTTTTTGGGTCTCCTTTAGCAAGCTATTGACCTGCTTTTCATGCTTTTCTTGCATCTCTCTCATGTCTCTTCCCACTTTTTCCTCCACCTCTCTAACTTGATTTTCAAAATCCTTTTTGAGCTCTTCCATGGCCTGAGCCCATGGAATATTTATTTTGGATGTGTGGGATACAGAAGCCTTGGCTTCTGTGTCTTTCCCTGATGGTAAGCATTGTTCTTCCTCATCAGAAAGGAAGGGAGGAGATATCTGTTCACCAAGAAAGTAACCTTCTATGATCTTATTTTTTTTCCCTTTTCTGGGCATTTTCCCAGCCAGTGACTTGACTTCTGAGCTTCCTCTTCCCACCCACCTTGCCTCCTGATCCTCCCAGCCAGTGCTTGGGGTCTGAGATTCAAATGCTGCTTCCCAGCCTCAGGGCTTTCAGGGCGGGGCTGCTGTTCAGTGTGAGTTTCAGTTCAGGTGCTCAGGTGGGGGCAGGGCCACCACACTGAGCTCAGTTCCCTCAGGGGGTTTATGCAGAGACCTTCAACAATGGATCTGAGCTCCTGCCTGCTTTGGGAGCCCTTGTCTGCTGCTTCCTCTGCTGCTGCCTCCTGAGGGGGCCTGAGTTATGGAGACACCCCGCTCCCCTCCTGGCAAGCCAAAAAGACTCTCTCACTCACCTCTGGTGCCTGTGGGTGGAGGGACCTGCGTGGCTGCTGGAAATTCCATCCCTGAAGCCTGCTTGGATCCGCTCCTCTCTGTGCCGCGCAGCCAAGGCAGGACTGGACTCTGCTCCAAGCCCGGTGTGCTACAGACCTTTTGTGTCAGTTTTTCAGGTCTCTCTGGAACAGAAATCTCCCCTACTCTGTTGTTCTGTGGCTTCTGCTGTTCCAGAATTCGCTGGAAGTTCTTCTTTACAGGTAATTTATAGGCTGTGGTTTTGGAGCTAGCATATATGTATCTTTCTACTCCGCCATCTTGGCTCCTCCCCTGTAATCAGTCTCTTTTAATCAAAAATAATTATAGCGATTTTTTTTGTGATTAGTAATGAACTAGAAACAAAGTTGGAGAGCTGTCAGTTACTTGGGAAATAGCTAAACAAAGTATGGCATATGAGTGAAATAGAATATAATTGTTCTATAAGAAATGATGAAAAGAACAGTTTCAGAGAAACCTTTGAAGATTCAAAAGAACTGATACAGAGTGAAGTAAATTACCATTTTAAGACAGTATAAAAACTATGTGATTAGCACCCTGTGACTCCTTTTCTGTCATTCTGCCACTATCTTTATTAGAAGAAGGATATCACATAGGAATGAGGGTCATGTTTTATTTGTCTGTGCTTAATGGTGTTGCCATGGTTGAAGAATTAATCTCTCAATGGCCAACCTAATGGTAATGAGACTCTCTGTCTCATTAGTCCTCAGAAAGTACAATCCAGTTTTATACCCATACTCACAAAGTACTTTACATATATTATCTTGATCTCACACACAAATTTGCACATATATACATATATATGTAATTGCCCTTCATTTTCTTTTTACAGAAAGTTTTATTGGTACCTTTTATCTCACACAACAGTCATTTCCCCTTAGTCCTCCCCCCATTGATCTCTCCCTTATTAAAAAAAAGTTATTCCAAGCCAACCAACTCAATCACCATATTAGAGAGTGTGTCTTTCTTATTCAACATACCTATTTCTGTCATGGTAATGACCAAGAGGAGGAAGGTATGTTTCAGCATCTATTTCAGGGGTCAATATTTGACCTTTGTTTTTAAAAAATTAAAAAAAAAATTTACTGCTGTTAGTTCTAGGGTACATCAATAAGACACTTCTGTAATTTGTATAATGATCCCTAATGGGAAAAAATGTTTACAGAACATTTTCTCCTTATGAATAAATTATCATCTTTGGGAAATCATACATTTTAAACTATAATAAATTGCTTACCAAAAAAAAGAAATTATGTTTGCATCTTAAGCTTTATCATAAAATTGTCTTAAATAATGAAGTAATGAAAAATGGAGTAACATACCCTCTGTGTCATGTTCACATTTGCACAAAGTTACAGGTGTCCTGGTTGATTTAGACTGTGCAACTTTAGTCTTATCCTTTTTGATATTTCTTTTTTTCTTTTACTTTTTCTTTCTTTCTTTTGCTGTGGCACAACTCTGCTGCTTTATGACTTGCTACAAGCCTGCTTTTGTTCCTAGCAAATCATTTTATCCAATAGTTTTCTTCAAACCTCATTTATCCTGTTGTAACAATGTCAAGCTGTGAGTTTTAAACAGTCTCTCTCAGCAAATGATTATTGTTTCTATCTCGTCATTGCCATCTAGTCTTCCTTTCTAGAACTAAGTGCCAACATTGTTGGAACTCCATACCTATTGGTGGTTACCTAGGTAATTTCACAATGCTATTTTTTTTAGAATGTTAAAAGGTTGGCATTCTTAATACTAGATTCTTTTTTAAAAATACATTTGTCTCTGCATTTTTATAACAAAATATGTCTCCATGCTGATAATAATAATAATAATAGCATTTATATAATTCATTAAGGTTTGCAAAGCACTTTAAATGTTACTTTTTTATATGCAGTAGGTAATAGATTGCACAAATAATTCAGAAGATTGGCTAACCCAGAATATAAAATTATACATAAAATTATTATTTTTGATCCTTTATGATTTCTAGTTATATTTAATCCATTTCAACAAAAAGTTAAGTGTCAAAGTTTTACAAAAATTGATCGTGGGCTAGGGTATAAAGAACTTATAAATAAATGTAGAAAAGCAGAAACACTATGGACCATAACACAAATAGCAATCAGTAAAGGAAACATGAGCAAGAGTTATAAAGCTAAATGGAGACTAAAGGCCAATACCTTATATAATGAGTGATTCAAAGAACAAATCAGTGAAACATGGCATTATATTATTATATATAAAGTTGTAGTCTATAAAATTCTAGCATAGCAAAGATGTTGCCAATAGTAAGTCAACACACCAAATATGTAAGATGCAGATAAAACAGTCGTTAGAGGAAAATATATATCTTTTGAAATTTGTTAAAAGAGAAAACTGCTCTATATAAACTGCTTTAAGTTTGAGTCCATTCTACCCAGGGGCTAAGATGGCATAAGGCAGAGTATGTATGCCCTCAGGTATTGGGGAAGTATTTTTTTTTGTACTTGTATTCCTGCTATATCTCCTCAGTAAATTTCCATTTGTAAAAGCTAATTAATGTTAATTCATAAAATGATCCTGGAGTCACTAATCACTAGTCATTGATATTGAAGAGAATGTATCAGAAAGCTGGCTGCATTCCTCTCCATGCTGCATGGTTGCTTCTCTTCCCAGAATGCCCCAGAAACCTTTCTACCTTGAGGTTTACTCTTGTCCTGAACTTTATACATTGAAAGCGCCCTCCACCCTTGTGGTCCCTTTCTCTGATTGGCTGGTTCTTCCCTGAACCTCTCTTTTAAGGAAGATATCCAGAGTACTCATGTCTTCCTACCTCTCCAGGCCTCACTTCTTCTTCCTCCTGGACTTTCTCTATAATGTGCCCCCTTCTGGTATCTTCATCTCCATCCCCCACCCATCCCATTTCCAGCTTCTTTTTATGTATTATTTTCCCCTGTTAGAATACAAACTCCTTGAGGGCAGAAATTATACTTCTTTCTCCTTGTATTTAAGCACTTGGCACAATACCTGGAACATAATAAGTGCTTAACAAATGCTTGTTTACTTTATTGCCTAGGAAAAGTTTCATGTAGGTGTTGGCAACCGAGTCTCCTCTTAAAGTAAAACAGATTCTGAGAGGCAGAGGTTAGAAGACAGAGTATTCCATGTAGGAGACAGCTATTACAAAGGCACCGAGACAAGAGATGGTGTATTATGTATGAGTTTACGGTAAGCAGACCAGTAAGGCTAAACCATAGTGTGTGTGTGTGTGTGTGTGTGTGTGTGTGTGTGTGTGTGTGTGTGTGTGTGTGTGTGTGTGTGTGTGTGTGTGTTTGTGTGTGTGTGGGGGGGCAAGGGTCAATAATATAAGAAAACTGGAAAGGTAATATGGAGCCAAAAGAGGAATTTATGCCACACATTTTATTTGTTCCTAGAGGTAACAGGGAGCAAGACTGGAGGTAAGCAAACAGGTTAGAGCCATATAGGCAGATTTTATAGAGACAATCACTGAATACATGGAAGCTAATAATATCACGAAGCGAACTAATGTAGAGGGAGAAATGAAGAGAGCTTAGGACAGAAACCTGATAGCTATATTTGTTTTAGCTGGACATAGATCCAGTTAAAGAGACTGAGAATAAATGGTCAGATAGGACATGAGGAGGACAGCCAGTATAGAGAAGTGTACTGAAAACTTAGAAGAGGCTATCAAGGAGAGGAGTGTGATTGACAGTCAAAAGCTACAGAAACATCAAGAGTGATAAGAATTGAGAAAAAAAGGCCATTTGATTTGATAACTAAAAGATCACTGGTAAATGACAAAGGCTGGTGGAACTGTAGGCAAATAGGTATATTAATGCACTCTTTGTAAACTTGTGGACTAGTCCAACCATTCTGGAAAGCAACTGAAACTATGCCCAAAAAGCTATTAAATTCTTCATACTCTTTGACCCAGGAATTCTTCTACCAGGCCTTTACCCTCAAAAAGATCAAAGAAAGAGGGAAAGAACTCATATGTTCAAAAATATTTATAGCAACTCTTTTTGTAGTGGTAAAGAAATGTAAACTGAGTGGATGCCCATCGATTAGGGAATGACTGAACAATTTATGGAATGTGAATATGATGAAAAGGATAGTTTCAGAAAAACCTGGGAAGGCCTTGAATGAACTGCTGCAAAGTGAAGTGAGCAGAACCAGGAGAACAATTTTTATAATAACAATAATTTAAAAGACTTGGTAAGTGATCGTCACAATGACCAACCACAATTCCAAAGGACTCGTGGTGAAATATTCTCAGATAGAGAGCTGATGGACTCAGATTGAAGACTGACATACTTTTTTATCTCTTTGTTTTTGTTTCTTTTTTTTTAGATACAGCTAACATGGGAATTTATTTTGCATGATTGTACATATTTGTTACGGGTTTTGTTTTTCTTGCCTTCTCAATGGAAGGAAGAGGGAAGAGGAAGATAATTCAGAACTTAAAATAAAATTGAATTGTAAAAAAGAGAAATCATTAGTAAGTTTGGAAAGAACAGTTTTGATAGAATTATGAGATCAAAAACCAGATTGTAGAAAGTTAAGCTGAGGGTGAAAAGAAAGGAAGTAGAAGTATTGATTATAGATGGCCTTCTCAAGGAGTTAAGCCACAAAATGGAAGAGAGATATGGAACATTAGCTAGCTGGGATGGATGAAGCAAGTGAGAGTGTTTTTGAGGATCATGGGCGTTTTTGTAGGCAGTAGGGAGGCAGTCAATAGATAGGGAAAGAGTGAAGCTAAATGAGAGGGTAGGGATGACAGAGGGGTAGTCTGCTAGAGAAGACAGGATGGAATGGGATCACTTGCATGTGTAAGGTTTGTCTTGGGAGAAAAAGGGCCACCTCTTCATGTGTGACAGGTGAAGGTAGAAATGGAAGCAGAAGGTCTCTTATGGATGTGACATGAAGAGAAAGGGATAAGAGCAAGATTCTTGGTTGAGAGGATTGAGGGAAGCTTTGAAAGTAAGTTTAAGAAGGGATGAAAAGGTTTGGAAAAGCCACTCTAGTGAGTGAGATAGTTAGGGAGGTATAAAAGGATTTTCTTGCTGCATTGAGGGCCCAGCTGAGATTACATAGCATACATTTGTAGTAGATCTAGCCAGTAGTGTTTTGTGAATTTCTCCAGTTTTGTTTAGCAGCTTGTTAGTGGGAACAATGGTAGTTAATGGCGGGAATGATCCAGGGCTAAAAATTGACAGGGCAAGATCAGTGATAGAATAAGGGGACAAGGAAATTAAGAAAAGAGAACAGAGCAGTATTTAACTGATTCATCATGAAGTCAAGATTGGGAATGGAGGACAGTGTAGACAGTATGAGGCCTGGGAAAGAACTAAAGGGGTTGAATGATAAGAGGTTATAATGAGAATAAAGAAAATATTTTGAGGTTTTAAAGCAGAGGAAGAATTGGAAGGGCAATAAATTGTGATCAGGTAAAGTAATTTCAGAAGTCATGAACATGAAAGTGGTACATTTGTGGGTAATGGTATCCAGGGTATGACCACAGAAGTAGGGTGGAGGAGTAAGTCATGGAAAATGAGTAAGTTGAAGAATTGGGAAGTTTGGATGTTAGAGGTAATATCAATGAATATGTTTATGAATTTTGAAGTTCCTTAAGGGATTTGAAGGGACAGCTAGGTGGTGCAATGGATAAAGCACCAGGCCCAGAGTCAGGAAGACTCATGTTCCTGAGTTCAAATCTGGCCACATCTTTCTAGCTATGTGACACTGGGAAAGTCACTTAACCTTGTTTGCCTCAATTCCTCATCTATAAAATAAGCTGGAGAAGGAAATGGCAAACCACTCCAGTATCTTTGCCAAGAAAACTCCAAATGGGGGTCACAAAGAGTCAGAGACAACTAAAATTGAACAACTACAACAAAGGATTCCTAAGGGCAGTAGTTGGATAGAAGAGAAAAATTACAAACTCATTAAAAAAAGAAGGGAATTCCTGGAGTCATTAGACAAAAGCTACTAGAGTATTGATTTGAATGATAGATATGGAATGAGTGAACCTTAAAGGAGAAGTTGCTGAGTGAGTGTGGTAGAAAGTGAGGTTGGAAGTGTCTTCAACCAGTAATATAGGGGGAAATAGTGAAAGTGCTAACTCTGCTACAAATGGTGGCCAGGGAGGCCATGTCATCAGGAAGGAGAAAAGTGTCCATGGGAGTAGCAAGGAGGAGTGGGTAAGGAAAAGATTTATTATGAAACAAGTTTGTTATCTTTGGAGCAAGCATTCCTGAGAATGGGGTATAGGTTCAGTGGCTTGCAAGTGGGAAAATGGGAAGATTGGAGGGATAGGAATAAGAAAATAGGTAGGGGGACAGGGTATGTGGTTTGAATAATGACAACCAGGAGTGTAAATCACATAGGTGGGTAGGGTATGACTAGGTGGGAGTTTGTTAATTATTGACAAATGACTTCAGGTGGGTTATCAGCATCACTAGAGGGTTGGCCTCAGGATGGAGTTTCCAGGGTGTTAGGCAGTTAGGGGACCAGTTGGGGGAGCTTATAGAATGGAGTTTCTCTCCCTGCAGACAGACCAAGTCAGGAGACAGCAGAGAGATACAGATGCAATGGCACCTCTGTCCCATGAAGATAGGAAAAGACCAGCCTAGGAGACTGACACATGATGGTAAGAGCCAGTTTTCTTTGAGCACTAGAAGATGGAAAGAGATGTAAAGATGATGAGATATAGGAGGAAGGAGAGACTCCCCTTTCCCCTACCTATTCGGAAGGAAGATAATTCACTTTTGGAGCATCATTGCCCTGACCATATCAACCGTACTTTAATTTCTCTAATCAGCAGACTCCAGACTTGTACCTCTTTCTATCCAACCTCAAGCCTAGAGCACTCAAGAGATTAAGTGACTTGCCCAGGGTCTTAAGCCAATATGTGCCAAAGGTGGGATTTGAATCTAGGTCTTCCTGGCACTAAGATAGCTGGGTGGGACAATGTATAGAGCCCTGGGCCTGGAAGACCTGGTTAAGCTCTGGGCTCAGATACTTGTTAGTTATGTGATGCTAGGCAAATCATTTAAAATACTATCTGCTTCAGTTTCCTTAACTGTAAAAAGGCGGTATTAATAGCACCTAACCTCCAGGGTTGTTTTGAGGATCAAATGAGATAATAGTCATAAAGCATTCGGCACCAAGCCTGAAACATAGTATTATACAGTTATACTTAATAAATTTTTATTTCCTTCTTATGGTCAGCTTTTATTCACTATTTTATGCTGCCTCTTTACTATCTTGAAAAATCAAAATAATTACTATAGGGAAAAGAGGTTTCTCTAGTTCATTAAATAATCAATATTTAATAAACTAAAATAGAGACTTGATCCAATTAATTAATTAATGAGAAAGATATTACAATTTTATTAATAAGATATAAACTATACAAACCCACCTCTGAATCATTCTAGAGCTTGGGAGCTAATGAGAGAGACAAATAGTAAGCCAAATACGCAAGCAAGAGTGGTTAACCTATTCATTAAACATTCATTGCATTAACATGGAATAGTTACATCAGCCATTTTCCCAATGGATGAGCATCCACTTTGTTGCCAGTTGTTTGCTACAACAAAGATTACTTCTGTGAGTATGTTAACATAGGAGACCTTGTGCTTCTATTTTTTACATCCTTGGGGTACCAGCTACTGACTTAAAGGTTATGGACAGGTTCATGGGTTTTGGGTATTGGGCTCCATTTGTTTTCAGTATGGGTGGTTCACTTCAGAACTTCAACACCACCACAACCATCCCTCCCCAACTTTGACTATTTCCATATTTTTTTCAACTTCGTCTATTTGCATGGAATAAGGTAAAAACTTAGAGATGTTTTATTTTGCACTTTTCTTACAATTAGCAATACGGAACATGTGTTTTTGTGGTCATTGACAGCTTGTAAATTTTTTGAAAACCATTTGTTCATATCCTTAGAGTCATTCTTCACTCTTGACTCTCACCTTTTCAGAACCCCTTTATTGTCCTTAAAATCATTTAGGAAAAAAAACTTAAAAATCATTTAGGACCCCACAAAAGAATTTTGCTTATGTGGGGTATATATATGTATGTATGTATATGCATATTTATGTATGTATGTATGTGTATGTATGCATGCATGTATATATAAATATGTATATATGTCTACACAATACATATATAGCTATTTACCGTACTAGAACATATTAGAGAGATTAACTTATCTTCATATTATTATAAAAATAGTTTGGAACTCACAGAGCCCGCTGAAAAGGTCTTAGGAACCCCTAGTGACTCTCAGAACACACTTGGAGAAGCTCTGCTCTAACTTCTTTCTTCAAGCTTGTTATACATTATTTCCTCTCCCATACTTTATGTTTCAGGCAAACTGATCCACTTGTCATTCTTCATATACAACACTCTGAGTCCTACCTCCACCCTTCTGTACATCCATGTGATGTACTCACATCTTACTTCCATTTCTTGGAACCCCTCACAGCCTTCAAGGCTCAGCTCATGCTCTCTCCTTCAAGAGAAGATGCTTTCCTGATCCCATTCCCCACCCCTAATTAGTGACTCCCAAATTACTTTGTATTTCTTTTGTATACATCTCATGTTGACATATATGAATATATTGTATGCTCCCAATAGAATGTAAGTACTTAAGGACAGGGGCTTTCTAATTTTCATCTTTATATCCTCAGGGACTAGTACAGCTCTTGACATATAATAGATTCTTAATAAGTGCTTGATTATTAATAGCTAGCAAATGGCAGAGCCAGGGTCCTCTGACCTTAGATGTGTCAGTGTCCTTCCTGCTACATCATGGCTGCCTCTTTTCACATCAGAAACTGGAAGTTTGATTCGTCACATATAAAACTTTGAACCCTCCTCATGATCAAATGCCTCAAAGTGAACTATTTGGTTGGAAATGTTAATATATTAACTAAATGGATGAAATATTTTCAAATAATTTGTAAGTTTTAATTCTTTACTAGATACATAGATGAACAGTGAATTATTTTACAAATTAAAATATATGAAATATATTTTGACAATGGTCAGTAGATGATGTGATATGTTATTGATTTTTTTAGGCTATTTCAACTTACCAATTTTTGGCCTTAATATCCTAATTCATTGCCACTTGGCCCTAAATCAGGTAAGCTTTGTGAAGGAGCCTGCTACAAATGGCTATTATTCCAGTTCTTTTATTCTCTTCCCTTCTTATTTCTATTCCAGTAAGCATGAAGGGAAAACTGGTTTTCAATGTGGCACCTGAATGAGAATCTGAAAAAGAAAAAAATTTATGAAATTTTTAATAAATAAAATAATTTCAGAGTTTCACAAATGTTACCATGAAATAATAGCATGTATTATTGCCATGGAAGCTTTTCTACGTCCTATTGGCCTGAAATTATGATCTTGTATCTAGATACAAAAATGAATGGGATAATTTTGAGAAAGTAGTTTGAGTTCCCTAGAGAAAGATTTGTAATAAAAGCATGTTTGAGGGGATTAATATGGTGGTCAGTCAAATAACTATCCAGAATTCATCCAGATAATTTGGATATTATCATTCTTCCTTTGAGAAGATCAGGAAGTTCAAAATATAGATTGCTCAGAAATGGAATTCTATAGACAAAACTCATGATCTAGATGGTACATGTAGAACAGACCTTTTCTTTAGCAATACTCTTTTTTTGTTACCTTTACTCATTCATTCCATCAGTGTGGAGCCTCTGTTTAGCATGGTCAAAAATTGTTGACTACCACATATACTTGTAGATTGCCTATTCATCCAAACATCCCTTCTCATGGTTCTTGATCAGATGTCTAGGGATAAGTAAATAAGATGATAATTATGGAAGTTTACGTTGTATAACCTAATTCTAACTGGCAGCTCTTCAGAATTTTGCAGGTAGCTTTGGAAGCACAAATTTGGGGGAGAGGGGAACTTGGTAAAAAGAAAAAAATATGTTTCCCTTCCCTTGAAAAAAAATTATAAAATGTTTTTCAATCATCAAAAATCTACTTTCTTACCCTTCTACCTCAGCTCCATCCCTATTTGAGAACAAAAACAAAAAACATCCTATAAAAAATGTAACCCAGACATACCTGGTGTGTCCATTGTGTCTAACTTTGAGGCTTCTGTGTCCCTTACCACTTTAGAGGTGTCTCTTCTTTTGATTGGCTGCCTGTATCTTTAAAACTAGTGAGATAGAACTGATTGCTCTTTTTCTACTTCTCTCTTTTTTGGCCACTCTTATCTTCTGTATCTAGAGGGTGAAGATCACAGTTTACCCACAGCAGGGATGCAGTGAATGAATCTGTGGGAGAGGAAGTATTTCTTTGCCCAGCTCTCCTTCGGGCCTGAAGGGTTTGTTTCTATTTTGTATTGTTTGTCCTTCCCAGGTGTGGGAGGTAATTCCTACTGACTGGAAGTTTAAGCCATGGTGACCTTGCAGGTGGGGTGGTGTAGTCTGATAGTCCAGCATGGAAACCCTGAGAAGCCATGAGAAGATGGAGGTCTTGGACTTGGAACTGGGGCTGTTCTTTAGGAACTGAGCTAAGCTATGAACCCAATCCCCTTCCCTACCCAACACTAAGTTAGCATAGTGGAGGAAGGGAATTATGTATGCCATGTGTAAGGAGTAAGTTTGTATATTTATGTAAAGCGAATTTTAGTGTAAGGTGAATTTTAATGTGTGTAAAGTGAATTTTTGTTATTATTTCTCAGAGTTCAATTTCCCAGGATCCATAGCCAATAACAACAATTCCCAAGTACTAGATATGAGTTCCCACAGTTATGGTTCAAAACATCTCCAGCATGTTTGCACAGAGTTATATAATGGTAAATAATGTAAGCATCCACTGCAGCTGCACAGTAAGACACAGGGATGAGGTGATGTAAACTTGGGAGGCTATTGCTGGCGATGTGCCTTCTTTGTCTGTTGGTGTACAAAACATGTGGTCACTAGACAGTGAATGGGGAACCCTTAGGGTTGAATGCGCAAATGCCATGTGTGCCTCAGCTGGCCTCCGTTGAGGCTTGGGGGGAACCTTAGGGTTGAATGCACAAGTTGAAATGCTGTGCGTGCCTTGATCAGCCCCCATCAAGACTTGGGGGAAGTCTGTGCTTGCCTCAATTGGCCCCCATCGAGGCTTGAGGGGATTTAGGGGAAGCACAAGCTGTGCCTGTCTCGACTGACCCCACTGAGAGTAACCCCATCAAGACATAGGGTAGTTGCCCGGTCTTGAGAAGGGTGATTAAGGAATGCTGTAGGAGTTTGCCCTCCTATTATCAACAATCCTCTTCTGAAAAAACTAGACTAGAATAAAGTAAGATTATTAACCCCTTCTTAGTGTCTTTCCCTTCTGACCAAATCAAGAGTGAACCTGTGCTAGCAGCCCTCAAGTGTGCTGTGTTTATCTGTCTTACAGTATATTTGTGATGATACCTTTGAGTAAATATGTCCTTGTAAAAACTGTTCCAACTGTTAGTGGCTGAATGGAACTAGGGTGCAGGGGCCATGCCCCAGCAATTAAAGGAACTTTAGTGGATACTGGAGCCATTTGAAGAGAGCCTAGACACCCCCAAGTTCCCTTAAGTGTACCAGAGAACCATAGGGGATTAGTGAAATCTAACCCACACGGCCTTCAGGCATTGGGGGTCAGAATAGTCTGTGTTACAAACATGTGTACAGTCAAGCAAAACAAATTTCCGCATTAGCCATGTCCAAAAAAAAAGTCTCATTCTTCACTCTGAGTCAGTCCTTCACCTCTTTCTCAAGATGTGGGTAGCATATTTCATCATTAAGTGTTCTGGAATCACAGTTGGCCATTACGCTGATCAGAGTTACTAATTCTTTCCAAGTTGTTGTTTTTATTATATTGTTGTTTTTGTATAAATTATTCTCCTGGTTCTCTTCACTTGACATCGATTCATGTAAGTCTTCCCATGTTTCATTGAAACTGTCCCCTTCATTATTAGTATTCCATCACATTTATATACTATACCTTTAAATGTCTGAGTACCTCTTAGATTCCCATTCTTTACTACCTCAAAAAGAGCTATTGTAAATATTTTTGTACCTCCTTAGTTATAGTTTATTTTATTTAGGAATAATTCCTCCCTTAATCTACTCTCCCCTAATTTTCCTTCTGCCTTTCTCCCCTTTCCCTTCTAATTCTCTGTTGAGGAAAATGTATTTCTGTATCCAACTCTGTGTGAGTGTATTCTTCTTTCCTGTGACCATTTCAGATGAGAGATTCAAGTGTCATTTGCTCCATCCCAACCCCTCTTCCTTGTTTACATAGATGTCTATTTGCACGTTATTGATTATGTGAGATAATTTTCCCTAACCTTTTTTTCTCTTCTCCCCAGTATATTATTTTTCCCCTCTTTCATTGTTATCTTAAGATCAAGACATAACAAAACCACTTCCTTGTCTAATTAGACTCCCCCTGTCATCCGTGATGATAGAGTTCAAAAAGGTATACATGTATCCTCTTCCCACAATTGAATATAAACAGTTTATTCTTGTTTAGTACCTTATCATTATTGTTAACTCCTGCTTGCTTTTTTATGTTTCTCTTAACTCTTGAGTTTAAAGTTCAGTTTCTCTGCAGCTCTGGTGTTCTCATCAGGAATGCTTGGAAGTCCTCCATTTCATTAGAAGTTCAATTTTTTTCCTCTGTAGCATTATATTCATTTTGTTGGGTTAGTTATTCCTGGCTATAAGCCTATATCCTCTGCCTTCTGGGATGTAATATCCTAAGTTCTCCATACCTTTATGATGGTATCTGCTAACTCATGTGTGATTCTGACCATGGCTTCTTGGTATTTGAATTCTTTCTGGCTGCTTGGATTTTGGGTATGATATTTATGGAAGTTTTCATTTTGGAGTTTCTTTCATAAGTTGTCCAAGAGATTAATTCTATTTCCACTCTGCCTTCTGGTTTTAAGATATCCTAGGCAATTTTATTTTAAGATTTCTTAGAATATGATATGTAGGCTCTCTTTTTGGTTATGGCATTTAGATATTCAATGGAGTCCATCAATATTCTTAGTTCTCCGCTTCTCAATCTGTTTTCCAGTTCAGTTGTTTTTGCTATGAAATACCTTGTGTTTTGTTTTATTTTTAGTCCCTTAGCTTTGTTTTAATATTTCTTGTCATTTCACAGAGTCATTGACTTCTATTTGGTTCACTCTAATTTTCAGGGTATTTGTTGCTTGGACAAAGTTTTGTACCTGTAGTGTCAAGCTCTTATTTTCCTTCTAATTCTTTTATAGTTCTTTTACAATTTTCCTCTCTCATTTAATTTATTCAAAAAAAGTTTAACTCAAAAAAAAAACTTGCTTTATATCTTTTAGGAATCTTAGTTGAATTTGTGCCCAAGCTGTTTTTCTTTGAGGTTTTGCTTGTAGATATTTTAGAGTCATTCTCTTCTGGGTTTATGTCTTCAGTGTCCTGAATCATTATAATAGCTTTTACGGTTCAATTTTTTGTTTGGTTGTTTGTTTCCCTTTCTGCTTTTGGACTTTATGTTAGGGCTGGGCTCTCCACACTTCTGAGAAGGAATGTCTGGGCTGATCTGCTGCTTTCTTGGGCTATTGAGTATTATGTTATTCCAGAATTCAGGTTGGAAACCTTGAAGCTTTCAGTACTCTCAAAATGGTCTGAGACAGGGCAATATCTGATTGCTGCACCCTGCTCCTCCCAACTCAGTCTGAAGTCTGCAAATTCCTTACCTGAGTTTGGGTTTGTGCAATAGCCCTGTTGGCTTGCCCCATTTGGAGTTTTAGTGTACTGCTGTTGGACTCAGCCAGACAGAAAGTTTGTTGGTTCAGAGTGACAGAACTGTAAGCTTCTCTTTGATCTAGGATTACTGCCATGGTTATTCTTCTGAAACATTTGACTGAACTAGGTCTGTAACTGAGACTGTGCTCTCTTTCTGGCATTTGAGTCACAGAATTGCTGCTTGCTTTTGAACTTGCTAAGTCGACAGACTAGGACCCATGACCACACCTCACTCTGGAACATCACCTCTTGGTACATGTCCCCTACTCACTCTGCCAAGTATTTGTGAATTGGAAGTGGTTGACAGACTTGCAAACTGGCACCAATTCCTGAATCTTGCCTAAACCCCTTTGTACTGGAGCTGGGGCTTCTTCCCTGGGCATCTATTTATGTTTCCCAGGCAATTCCCTATAATTACCTATTAAGTACCTACTCAGTACTTACCTATTGAGATCTACACCAGGGAAGAATTTCAAATTCTGATGAAATAAAAAGTCCAATTCCTATGTTCCATAGCTGTTGGCCCAGGGACCTGGGGGTACCCTCTCTCATTAAGAGTGACCTAGCTCTGGGTTCAGTACAAACTTAGTTCATTTGTAGTTTTCTTTTCCTCTTTGGCTCATTACACATTTAATCTGGAGTACAACTCTTGGGACAAGAGTTTTAATTGATTAATTTAAATAACTCTTATCTTTGGTCTATGTCTAAGATCTCCTCAAACAGATTATCAGAGTGCTCAGTGTAAAGAGTATATCAGGTATAGGACAACTATTTTTTCCTCCATTGCAAAAGAAATACTTAAAATATAAAAAACTCATAGGCATGATGCTATAACTCATTATACATTACACTCTCCTGAGAGGCTGATAATTAAATCAGTAAAATATGAAACATTTTGTGGGACTGATGAACAAGCCTTTCACCTTTACCATGATTCTCTACTATCTGAGCAAGTCATTCATTTCTTCTGCTGAGCAAAGGTATAGTTTATATTCCTGTAAGTAGTCATCTTATCCTTTAAGAAACATTAGGAAGCATTTCTTCCTAAACAACTGGCACTCAAGCCCAAGTGTTGCTCACCTTTCTAACTCATAAGGAAATGACCAAGACTACACGCATCTCTGAATCTCTGTACTGTCACCTGTGCTTAGGACAAGAAACAAGAAGCAGAAGAGGAGTTTAAAATCTAGCTGCTAGCTCACTTAGATAAGCACATGCTATTGCTACAGACCATAACTGCCAGAAGGTAGAAAGCCCCTCTCTGCCCTTAAAGGAGATGAAATGGAAAGCTGTCCAAACCCAAGCCAGATATCCTGCAAAAGCAGAACTTGTCTCTACCTTTAAATTCCACTGAGTATATAGTTCTTGCATTTCAGCAACTATCCTACTTCACAGAACCTCAAATGGAGCTTTCCCACCACCCTCCAGGCAGAGGCAGGTGTCAATACATAGGGATCAACCAGAGACTAACCAGAGGCCTCTGATTGCATGTACCTTTTATCAAGATGCCAAAGCACAAACCTCACTAGAGCAGCGAGGCCTGAAAGCTCAGCCCTCTATGGGCAGTGCCCTAGCCAGAACACCTGTGCCACCAATAGCTGACAGGCATATCCCATAGGATGGTCATTTTCACCCCTTTATTCCATATGTTTACATGAAAGAAAGCTCTTGATTTCAGAGTAAAGATCACATCATGTAACTACATCTTAGGGAACTGTTTGTGGCACATAGGTAGATACTAAGTGACTTGCCCAAAGACACAACAAATAAAAAGTCAGAGGCAAGATCTATCCACTACACCAAGTTGAAAAAAATCCATTCATATCAAACTCATTTGCTAATTTGAGGCATCACAAATAGTTAACTACTGAGAAAATCAAACACTAAAAGAACTATTAATTGCAGCCTTTCTTGACAATACTAGTGAATCCCCATCCCCACCCTTGCCACATATTGCCATCCTTGTTATGTGTACATGACATGATGTGCCACTCAGCCTTTTTGGGGGTTACATCATTTAGGGGATAGTTTAGCCCATGAGTCAAAGACCAGGACTATGAAGCTCAGACAACTTGGTTCACCCCAGCTCCAACACCAACTATGCTTTTTAGTTCTTAAAGCCTCAGCACTGTCGTGAAAACCAGGAAGACTAAAATTTATAATTCCACATCTGGCTTTCAGTAGTGGTTTTGACCTCAACCTGTGATTAGTCTTTGGTAGGAATTAGAATGCAATCATTGTGTTGCTATCCTGTTCTGCTGAAATGTGTCTGTAAGTTCTATTTTGTGAAGTGATTATAAATAGGTTTCTCAGACACACACACTTGTGAGGAGAAACCACACCAAAAAACACATCCACCAGCTGGGCCTCTCCAGACAGATCAGAATCAAAACCTCTACTTGGTTGGCACCAAGTACACTGGGTGTTTTTGAAATGAGTCTTATTCCTGCTTGGCAATACACATATACTGGCTACACATAAAAAGGACATGTTATCCTTACTTGGCAATGTATACAAAAGAAGTGGGCTTCCTGGACAATAAAACCTCAACCTTCATTTAAGGCTCCTTTCTCAGTCTTCTACTGAATTAAGGAGAGTGATTGTTGCCTTTACAAATTGTGATAAACAGGGCATCTATAGTGAATATAAAGCTCCCATTTGGTATTAGGTGCAAAGTTAACAATTCATAAATGTGTGGGCCATTTCCTACTAGAAAGCTAATGAGATTCAGGGCTATGACAGTGGCTTTGCTTAAAACTGGATTCATGCACATTCATATTCCTCCGGGAAACAGAGAAGGAAAAAAGCAAGTTATCATTCTGTCACTTTGCCAAAAGCCTATACTGACCTTGGCAAGTGAGTACACTTCAAAACCCCATCCATGGGAAGGAAATTGTTGATAGTGTCTGAAACTGCTTCCAAGTGCACTCATAGCCAATTTATGCAGTTTCAATACGCTAGACCATGCTTTGAGTCTAGTGTGCCCTAGAAACACACGCACACACATATATGCATATACAGCTTTATACTTAAAAAAAAATATGTAGACAAAGAATGGTCACAGGATGTGAATAGTTTTATTTTCCTCCCTTATTATTATTGATAGCCTTTATTTTTTTTTAACATCATTTTAATTTACAAATATATCCCTCCTCCTTCAACTACTCCAAGAGCAGCTAGGTGGCATTGGGATAGGTTGTTGGGTCTGGAGTCAGGAAGACCTGAGTTCAGATTCTGCCTCAGACACCTGCTGTGTGGAAGGAGTGGGAGAGAAATAGGTTTAAGATGAAGGGAAGTTTGTTGTCTGTGGAACAGGCATTCCAGAAGGTACAGTGGAAAGGCTGAATGGAATTAGGACAAAACTTTGGGGTGAGAAGATTGAAAGGCATGGGAATGAGGAATCTGGTGATAGAGGATAAAGGAATGGGGTTTGGATTATGATCTATAAGACTTCCAAGTCACTGGGATGTGAAAGGTATGACCAGGATGAGAATATTCATCACTGAGTGGAGAACACTATTCCTGTATTCTCAAAGGACAGGTACAGCAGGAGATATGAGGCCTAAAGTTGAAGGGAGGATTACTCATCTTTGCTCTAGATGTTCTCTGCATCTGAGTGGGGAGACTGGGCTGGCAGCAGAAGTTAGAAAATGCCTTATGCTGATACAGATGGAAGTGGTTGCTTGGAGGCGGACAGAAGATACCCAGTCTGGTCTCTAGGAGTCTTTCCTTGGGGAACCTGCTGCACTCTGCAGGAAAGAGAAGGCTCAGGGTACTAGCACACTCACAGTCTGAAGTCTTTCTCACCTAAGCAGCAAATTATTGGTTGAAGAATCTGGGTATGTTTAGCCTGAGCAAGAGACTTAAATTGGGCGTGATAACTGTCCCCCCTTTCATCTACTAGCTCTTAACTAAAATCTGGCTTCCCCCAATTTTTTCCCCCCAATCTTTCCCTCTTTTCAATACTTGGATGTACCTTCATTCATCCTCCTCTGCTCACTGGTTGAGGCAGGGGAGTTGAAATGCTCCCTGCTCTTCATCACCATTTCCAAGTTCTCTCCGTTCCTCCACCATTCAGTAACTTCAGCTTCCTCATCTGTAAAATGAGTGAGTTAGACTGGAAAGCCTCTATCTGAAAGTATGTGCAGCTGTTTCCCTCTTCTGGAAAGACAGGATAGAATAAGGTACCTTTTCTCAACTTTTCTCCAAGGCAAAACTTGATCATTATGGTTACGCAGTGTTCAGTTTTTTCCATTTACATTGTTACAGTCTGGTTCTGCTTACTTCACTTTGTATCAGTTGATGTAATTCAGAAGTGGTCTCATGGAAACATGCTCGAAGTTCACTAACAAGAGAAATGGAAGTGAAAAGTCTGCAAGTTTTACATCATTCCATGCAAACTGGCAGAAATAATAAAAGGTAAGAATGAATCTATATTAGAGAGAGATAATTCCTTCCTCCCTCACAAAATTGCACACTTTGACAATGTTTCTATAACAGAGTTATTTGCTCAATTATTATTTTCAACAACAAAATATTTATTAAGCACCTATTTTATGTCTAGCACTATACTAGACACTAGGAATACTCATGTACCCACTAACTCAATCCATACACACTCACATAGAATAATAAACAAAGATTTGTGAAATTAAGAAGAATGTAGAGAATTCTAAAAACACCTCAAAATAACATTAAAAAAAGATCAAACAACTAGAATTTTTAAGTGACAGCCATGGGTCAGGCTCTATACAAGGCCCTGATGATGTAAAAATAAAAATGGAGAGTCCCTGCCCTCATGGAGGATATAGTTTACCAAGGGATACAACTTGTGCCTAGAGAAGTATATAGAGAATATATTTCAAAAAGTGAATACAGGATAATTTGGCAGAGGGCATCAGGAAAATCCCCATGTATAAGGAGTACTTGGGTTGGGTTTTGAAGGAAACTAGGGTTTTTAAGAGGTGGAGGAGGGGAGGAATTACAGACATGGAATGGGCACCAACCATTGCAAAGTTATGATCTCTCCCTGTCTACTCTTTCATTCCCAACTTTCTTCAAACAAATTCATGTTTCCCATATGCTGAAAAAACAAACAAACAAGCAAAAAACCTTACTTGATCCTTCCATCCCTGTTGACACTTGTCCTATCTTTTCTGGCTGTTGCACAAACAAGACCCCCCATCTCTTGGCTCTTGTCAATGTGGAAGGAGTTAGGTATAAAACACATGTGATCATAAAGACAAAAGGCATGAAGAAAATGAGCTTTTTCATTTTTTTGTAGCTCAGAACTTAACATACCAAATAAAATGAGCATGTCCACATACAATGTAGAAGAGAAAAAAAGATTGTAAATGAAACTGTGAATCTATAAAATACTACTTGCTTCTCTTTATAAATGTATATTTATACATTTAATATACATATAAATATACATTTACAAAGAGTAAGTTCGAGATAATGACTTGTGACATTATACTGCTCGTCTGTTTCCTTCTGACCTTTTTCGTTCCTTACTGTGCATTTAAAAAAATGTTTCAATCACCCTCTTTTCTTTCTTTTCTTGTTTTCTCCAACCATGTCACTTTTCCTCCTTTCCCTCCAATTTCTCCCCAATTAAAAGAAAAAAACACTTATAATAAGTGCACATAGGCATGCAAAAACAAATCCCCACATTGGTCATATCTTAAAACATTTGTTTCAGTCTTCATGTTGAGCCTATCATCTTTCTATCAAGAGGTGGGTAACATACTTCATTATCAACCCACTGGAACTGTGGTTGGTAACTGCACTGATCAGAGTTTTTAAATTTTTTAGTTATTTTTCTTTAAAATGTTCTTTATAAATTATTCTCCGAGTTCTGTTCACTTGACTCTGTCTTCCCAGATAGCTCTGCAACCACTGCTTTCATCACCTCTTACAGTATAATGATATTCTACTACATTTGTATACCATAGTTTGTTCAGTCATTCCCCAGCTGATGGATATGTCCTTGTTTTCCATTTCCTTGCTATACCAAAAGGATCACCTCTCTCTGGATACACACACACACACACACACACACACACACACACACACACACACACACATGCATAGACACACACACAGACACACACATATGCATATATATGCATACATATACACACATACATTTATATACATACACATATACATATATATCTACTTATAGGTCCTTTTTCCTCTTTTTTATCTCTTTGAGATATAGTCTTAATAGTGAAATTATTGTATCAGAGGGTATAAAATATAACATATATACATACATATATAAAGAGATGTATATATATGAACATATACATAATTTTCAAGGAAACAAAAATTTTCTTCTTTGTATAAAATTTGATTGGCATATATTCTTTCCCTTCTAAACCTTCCTCATTTTTAATCTCTCTAATTTTCCTTTTTTACAAAGCTAATTGCATTATATTCAGTCCAGTTAAACTTAGTGGACAAAATAGACTCTTTTTGCTGCCACTAAGGTTTAGGGGAGGAAAGCAGTTTGCTAAAAGTCATCATATTCCTGGATAAATCTCAGATACAGTTGGGTTAAATCATTTGTTTAAAGACACAGAAAGTCAGTGGCAATGTTGAAACAGAATACTCATCTTCTGGTTCTTTCTAGAGCTCTATCAGACCACATGATTCCTTTTTTTGCAAGGGGGGAGAAAGAGCGACAACTTTTGTTTCAATAGTTTATTTACTCTATGTATATAATGGACATATGAGTCTATGTTAAATCATTAAGATGCTAATGATTTTGTGTTGTTCAGTTATTTTCAGTCATGATCAGCTCTTCAGAATCCCCATCTGGAATTTTCTTGGAAAAAATACTGGAGTGGTTTGCTATTTCCTTCTCCAGCTAATGATATTAAATAATGTATATATTACAAAGGTTAGAAAGTCCCAGAATATGCTTGTTTTTAGCTATGTTGTCAAATGCTTTCAATGAGGATGAACATGGCATCAAGGTCAACTACTGTACTGATAGTTAAGTTCTTCAATTGGAAAAAGCTACAAGCCAAGACTGAAGTAGAGGGAGTCTTGGTGTGTGATTTTCTGTTTGCAGATGGCTGTGCATTCAATGCAGCCTCTGAAGTTGAGATGCAGCAAAGTTTGAATCAATTCTCTGATGTCTCTGCTAATTTTGGCCTAATAAGACCAAAAAAACACAGGTGCTCCATTAGCCACCACCACACCAACCATATGTGGAACCATTGGTTACAACAAATGGAGAAGTTTTGAATGCTGTGGATAAGTTCACTTACCTTGGTAGTGTACTTTCCAGAGATGTACATATTGACAATGAAGTTGATGCACACATTGTCAGAGCTAGCTCAGCGTTTGGGAGGCTCCAAAGAAATGTTTGGGAGAGAAGACATATTAGACTAACTACCAAACTGAATATCTGTGGAGTTGTTGGGCTGACCTCATTGTTGTATGCCTGTGAAACATGGAGTGTCTACCAGTGCCATGCCAGAAAACTGAATCACTTCCATTTGAACTGTCTTAGGAAGATTCTGAGGATCACCTGGCAGTATAAGGTACTAGACGCTGAGGTCTTTGCTTGAACTAAACTGCCAAGCATTCAAACTATACTTCAGAGAGTGCAACTCTGATGAGTTGGTCACATTGTTCAAATGCAAAATGTATGCTTGCCAAAAAGACAATTTTATGGAGAACTCACATGAGGCAGGCAATTACATTGTGGTCAGGAGAAACGATACGAGGACACTCTCAAGGTCTCTCTCACGAGCTTTGGATTTGACTGTACAACATGAGAGACACTGACACAGGACTGCTCAGCATGGCGTGCCCACATCAGAAAGGGTACTGTGCTTTATGAGCAAAGCAGAATTGAGACAGCACAAGGTAAAGTAAGATGTGAAAATCTGGAGCAACCACCCCAAATATTCACATGGACTATCTGTGCCCAACCTATGGTAGAGCATTCCGAGCTTATATTGGTCTGATCAGTTACAGTCAGACACACTGAAAGTTGACTTTATGATGGTGATGTCATTTTGGTCCTCTTTGAAGACGAAGGACAACAACCAACCAACCTACCCTTCTCTTTCTTCCTACATATTGTTATTGCTGCTTACTTTTTTATTCATCTTGAGTAGACATGTAGGACTATTTTTACTTGGCAATAGTCTGTCACTGACTGAAGTATTTTCAGGGTTCTAGAAATAGTTTTAATAGACTAGTTTGGATAAAAATAGACCTAATCACAAAATCTAAGAGTTAGAAGGAACTTCAGAGGCCACCCAGTCCATTGGTGATTGGGGGAGAGAGAGAGACAGACAGAAGTAGTGAACCATTAATTCCTTAAAGGACTTTGAAACAAAGAACTTGAACTAAAGTCTAATTGGATTAAAGTTATAATATACAAGGACTGACAGGAGTTCTGAAAGGTTTACTCTTTCCTTAACTTTTCTTCCTCCACCTGTATGATAACAGACACTATTATTCAGGATGTCCCAAAAGTCAGGGTACAGTAAAAACTAAGCTGCACTTTAACTTTTGGGATATCCCATAACTTCATGTTTCTTTTTTATCTCTCTTTTTCCTTTATCCTGATTTTGCTTCATATGCCATGGTAGCTCATGAAGGCTTACATTGTGTGCCTGTATGCTTAATTCATATTGAACAGTGGAAAATAGAGGAAGCCAAGAGTTAGCTAGAAATATACAGAATTTAGGGTGCCCAACAATCGGGGAAGGCCTGAACAAATTATGGTCTATGAATGTTATGGAATATTATAAGAAATTATGAATGAGATGGTTTAAGAGCTTGTACAAACTGGGAAAACTTGTACAAACTATTGCAAAGTGAAATGAACAGAACCGAAAGAGCAATTTTTGCTATGGTAACACCATTGTAAAAAATCACTTTGAAAAATTAAACTCTGGTCAAGTCAATGATCAATCATTACTCCAGAGAAGCAAAGAGGAAAAATGCTACCTACCTCTTTGACAGAGGTGATGGACTAAAAATGTAAAATGAGACACATTTTGGACGTGGTCCATGGGAATTTGCTTTGCTTGCTTATGCATATCTATTATGGGGATTTTGTTTTTCTTTTTTCTTTTCTAGTTGGGGAAGGACTGGGACAAAGGAAAAATAAGTACATGACTGTTGAAAAATAAAATTAGGAAGTTTTTTCTGACTCCAAACCTAAATCTGCCTTTCTAAGTAACTCCTGTCCTTTGTTCTTCATTCTCTCTGCTAGGGCTAAAATGAAGTTTAACTGTTCTTAAACAGGACAGACTTTCAAATACTTAAGGTCAGCTATCATGTCCTCTTGCACTCACCCCACCAGTCTTCTTCAAGCTAAATAGTCCCAGTTCCTTTAACTGATCTTCATACATCATAGAGTTAAAGACCTTCATTGTTCTTGTTGCTCTCCTCTGGATACAACACAGTTTGTTATTGCCCTTTTTAAAATGCGATTCCCCAAAGTGAATGCAATAATCCAGATGTGGGATAACCAGGTCAGAGTACAATAGGATTCTCACTTCCCTATTCCCGGAAGTTATATCTCTTTTAGTGTAGTCCTTCCTTTAGTGTAGTGTCTTCCCTTCCCCTTCTCCACCTTGACTCAAGGTGCACCTTATGAACTTTGGAAGGTCATAGGATTTCGAATGTCTTACTCTTATTCGAATCTATTATTTTCCCTGGGAGCCTCCCATTAGCATACTGCTCCCAACAATGCCCCTGGATTACTTAATTGATTGAGTAGGAGAGATGAAGCAATATCTGCGTTGGAAGCCAATAACAAAACAGGGGAATTTCATGAATACCCAATGAAGGGGAAAAAAGAACTCCCAGCATCCAAGAAGTGAGAGTTACCCCTTTGCCAAATGTGTTCTCTAAGCTTGTACTTAAGTCCAATTTTCCTAGACATAGGAAAGTGTGTCTTAGACTTTGGGTAGGGGCAAGAGGAATGCTTTGTACAGTGTTTTTACTCTGCAGCCATGATAAATACCTCTTTCTAAAAGCTAAAGTGTGGCTGAATAATAGATATGAATTGATAGTCATGGGGGAAATTCCGCACGTTGATAGGAGCACGCAAGCAATTGTATTACAAAAGGTACCCTCGAATACCTCAAAGTAACCTAGAACTCCAAGGGGAGGTGTAGTCGTCATAGTCTAGTGAGCAGTCTCCCAGTTACAAGTGGGTGTTAAAAAAGAAAATCTAAAGCATGAACTACTTTTATAAATCACTTTGCAAACTTTAATTCACTACATAAATAGGAACTATTGCTAATTATAAGCTGCTCATTCTCAGAGTATATTAATCAGTAAGTTGAGGCAAATAAATTCAACCCCCTCTCAGGAGATTATCCTCTTTGAAAAAGCCTCTACAACCAAAGCCAAGTAGAGGAATTTAGGGAATTTTTTTGGTTTTTCTTTGTATCCCCAGAGTTTAGCACAAAGTAAGTGCTTCATAAGTGCTGGTTGTTGGATAGATGGATTATTCATAACATTCAGAGAGAAAAAGGAGATCATTGCTTTAATTTTCCTTTTTCCCCTTACTGCAAGAATGTTTGTCCTCTCTGGGGCTCAGAGTTTGTAATTAATATTAAAAAGAGAGAAGGGAAAGCATCCAGTGTTCTTGAGGTTAGTTGGTGCCTTGTGAAAATCTAGATTATTTACTTAAGAGATTAGCTCCCAAATGAAATAACAGATAAAAATAAGAACAAGACATTTAGTATTTCAAAATGCTCTGGGCTTTAAAAAAAAAGTTCTTGAAAATAAAAGTCCATAAAGCCAAGACAAAAACCTTTATGGCATCAAACTTCTGTCTTTCTGTTTCTACTAGATGTTAAAAAAATACTGAAACATGACAAATTCCCAAAGTATGCTTTTCTAACCACCATGATGTTTGCAGGCAGACAGAGTTTATGTCAGTTCCTGGAAAAGAAAAGATTGAGAACAGCACATACAGAGTAAGGTTGATAGGTTGATTTGTCTTTTGTCTTTGACTCTTTTGTGAATATGGTCTAGCTATCTTGACAGTTCAAGACCAGAGATCAGAAGCTGTGGTTTAAATTTCTGCTTTTGTAAATTGTAGGAGGTAGTACTTAAACCAGTCCTTGAAGAGAATTAAGAGTTCCAAGAGGTTGAAGCTATGAGAAAATAAATACCAGGCTTGGGGAAGAGGTGGGAAATAAAATGTTGTGTACAGGGAACACTGAGTAAGACAGTTTGGCTAGAGTGTAAAATATATGAGGGAGATTAACGTGACATTAGTCTAGAAAGAGAATAGTTGGTGGTGGTAGTGGTGGTGGTGGTGAAGGTGGTTGTGATGGTAGTAGTAGTAGTAGTAGTAGTAGTAGTAGTAGTAGTAGTAGTAGTATGTACAATATGGGGCATCTAGGTAGCATAGTAGATCGAGTCCTGAGACTATTATCCTGAGTTCAAATCTGGCCTCAGACACTTACTAACTTTTACTAGTTGTGTAACCCTGAGCAAGGGTTTGCCATTTCTTTCTCCAGTTCATTTTACAGATGAGGAACTGAGGCAAACAGGGATAAGTGACATGCCCAGGGCTACACTGTGAGTGTCTGAGGCAGGATTCAAACTCAGGTTTTCCCATTTGCCTCAGTTTCCTCATTTGTAACAAAGCTGGGAGAAGGAAATGACAAACTTTTGCCAATATCTTTGCCAAGAAAATTCCAAACAGGGTCATGAAGAGTCAGACAAGACTGAAACAATTGAACGACAACAAAAATTTCATAGTATAGCTGCTTATTACAGATACAGATAAGCATAGATCTGATGAAGAGATTCCTCTGAAAATATATAAAAGTGGGGATAGATTTTGACAGTTTATACAGTTATTCAAGTCAGTTGTAGGAGCCTGATAATGTAGCACTTAATTTTTTTAAAGGCCAATCATCTTAGCAACATTGTCATAAAAAGCATATATAGTCTCCATTTTTCTCCATATAACTTTTTGGAGGATTCTTTGACCTCATAGAGAATGGTAGGTATGACCCTGTAGTTTAAGAAACAAAAAAGTAATTCATAGGAGCTAGGTTCCTAAAGCAGTATTTATTGAGGATCACCAGGGTCAGCCTGGAAGTTGAACCGGAGTAAAACAAAGCCAGTTATCAAGGTTCACTCCCTCCTCCCAAGCTACAGCTTTCCCTCCCCTAAGGGGAGTCTCAAAAGATTTAAGTGAAAAGATACAAACTGGCAACTTTCAAAAGACTTCAACTCTGACTAATTGAATGAAAGAATGATCTGTATCATTAAGAAAACAAAAGTAAATTAAAACACCTCTGAAGTTTTACTTTAGCCCATCAGATTGACAAAGATGTCAAAAAATGGTAAATGTTGGAGAGACCGTGAGAAGCAAGGCTTGGAGCTATGAATGGGTCCAGCCATGTTGAAAAGCAGTGTGAAAGAATACCATAAAAGTCATTCAACCATAGATGGCAAAGTGGATAGAGCACTAGACTTGTAGTCAGGAAAGCCTGAGTTTGAATCCTGCCTCAGACACTCAATCTGTAGCCCTGGGCAAGTCACTTGACCCTGTTTGCCTCAGTTCCTTATCTGTAAAATGAGCTGGACAAAGAAATGGCAAAGCACTCCAAGTTCTTTGCAAAGAAAACCCCATTGGAGCTCACAAAGAAACTGAACAGTGACCACAACACTGCCAGGGATTGTGCTATGAGATGAGGATACCAGAAAAAGGATACATTTTGCAATCAATGAGTTTATCGTTTCATAGGGGAAACAACATGCAAATATATACAAAGTAAGCTATGTAGAGGCAAATTCCTGATGTTCAGACAGAAGTTTGGCTCTCTGTCCTAATTCAAATCTTTGTATATCTCCAGCTAACTCCTGGGCTTTCAATGTCTGAGGAAAGATCAGGCATCAGGAAACATATAGGTAAAAGAAACAAGCAAAGTATATTCTATAGTATCTGTTACTGAACAAACACAGGGAGGGGAAGTTGGGAAGACAGAACATTTTTTTCTGGAAACTTCCCTCAGTCCTTGAAGAAGTAGATGTAATAGGCAGCCTCTGCCTTGGGTCCTTTGTATCTACAGAGGCATGATGACTTCCATTACAACTCTGTCCTCATTTCAGTTTTGAGATTTAAGTCGATACAAAATGTTTTGTTTCTTTATGGATGAATTATGGAAAGGAATGGGTATGAAAAGTATTTTGCAGAGCTATCAATGTCCAAATAATAAAACAGAAATATATAATAAAGTTATTTGAGTAGTGAAAAAAAAATCATCTAAATAGAATTTTAAAGGAAGTTAAGGATTCTGCCAGGTGGAGGTAAGGAAAACATTCTAGGCTTGGGAGACAGCTAGTGCAAATGTATGGAGATGGGAGATGAGGCATCACATGAGAAGCAGCAAGCAAGCCAATGTGGCTACACCCTACAGTATGTGAAGACTGGAAAGGGACCAGGTTGTAAAGAGCTTTAAATGCCAGACAGGAATTTATATTTGATCCTAGAGGGAGCTCTTGGCATTTGTTGGTTAGATCTAAACTTTAGGATAATCACTTTGCTAAATGCGTGAAAGATGGATTGGAGTAGGGAGAGAGTTGAGATGGGGAGATCATTAAAAGGATTATTTCAATAGTTCAGATGAGGGAGGATAAGGATGTGAACAAGGGTAGGGGCTATGATAGGAGGATATAACTGAGTGGTGTTGTGTAGATAAAAATGACAAGATTTGGCAACTGAATGAATATGGGGTGAATGAGAATAGGATTTAAGAATGATACTGAGGTTCTGAATGTAAGTTACTTGGAAGGATAATGGTGACACACTGCAGATGAAAAAGGGGTGGGGATAATGGATTGGGGAATAATGAGATCTGCTTTGTACTTGTTGAGTTTGAGATGCCTGTTGGACATCTAGTTCTAAATGTCCAATTGTCAGTTTATGGTGTAGTCGAAATTAGGGAAAAATATTGAGATTTGGAAATAATTAAAGAGAGGGTGTAGAGATAAAAGAGGACACCCATATGCTGATGAATGTTTCACAACTAACTCTCCAGAAAAATAAACTATACATGACATACTTTTAAGTTTCATCTGCATTATTACTATTTCCTCTATCACTCTTTTAAAGTCTAGACAATCAACAAAATAATAAACCAATCCCTAATGTATAGCTTTTGTAAATTTCTAAGGTGTAAATTGTCACACTGAAAATTAATGTTAGTATGAGTTCCAGCACACTACTGCTTGGGGGTCACCCCTAGATAGTGGGTATGATCTGGATAAAGATCTAACAAAGGAGACTTGGGAGTGATCAGACAGAAAGGACAAGAACCAAGAGAGAGCATTGTCATGAAAATCCAAAGAGGACGTAGGGTGGTTAATGTCAAAAGTTGCAGAGAGATCAAAAAGGATAAGGATGGAAGACACCCTTAGATTTGGCAATTACTGGTAATTTTGAAAAGGTCAATTTTGGTTGAATAGTAAAGACCCTGTCAGATATCTTTTGACCTAGCTATACTATTGCTGAGCATCTACCCTAAGGAGGCCAAATGAAAGAGAGGAAGATGCTATGTATGCAAAAATATTTATAGCAGTTCTTTTTATGGTAGCAAAGAACTGAAAACAAAGTATGCTAGCCAGCTAGACAGAAATGACTAATTTTGATAAAGTTTGACTAGTATGCTTTTTTTAAAAAAACCTGCTTTGTCATTCTAGTTTGGACAAAGCTCTTTTGCTATCAGTTTCAATGAAGAAGCTTTGTAGGGATCAGTTCATTAATTATAATGACAATAATCTATGAATAGGAGCATTTGGAGAATCTTAGATCATATGCTTTAGACCTAGAAATGGACTTGTTTTTGTCGTTGAATCATTTCAGCTGTGCCTGATTCTCCATGATCCCATTTGGGGTGTTCTTGGGAGAGACACTGGAGTGGTTTGCCATTTCCTGTTCTAACTCATTTTAAAGATAACAAAACTGAGGAAAACAGGGTGAAGTGACTTGTCCAGGGTCACACAGCTAGTAAGTGTCTGAAGCCAGATTTGAACTCAGATTTTCCTGACTCCAGGCATGGTGCTCTAAGAAAGGAATTTTCTTAAAAGAAAGATCATCTAGCCTAATTATCTCATTTTATAGTTAAGGAAGCATATTATTGTTACTCTGTATAATGTTCTCTTGATTCTGCCCATTTTGTTCTTCATTATTTCATGAAGTCTTTGCATATTTTTCTAAGATCATTGAGTTCATCATTTGTTATAGCACAGTTTTATATGTGCAAACTTCTTGACTGAGGTAAGCCTTCGAGTTTGTATTTTACTCTATGAAATAAGATGCTTTCCTAAAATAAATACAATTATAGCCTATTTGTTATTTTCTTATATATTCATCAATGATGTTATTAATATGTGCTTACACTATTCTCATCAAGAATTTATAGAGATCTTCTCTTTTACTTGTTTTTGGATAAGAATCCATGTACGATCTTTTCCATTCTCTTAAGAGTTTCTCCTTTTTGAGATATAGAAAGGTATCATTTCTCAGTGATTTCACTTTGTTTTTTCCTTTAGCATGGATTTTTTTTTCTGTTTGTATTAATTTGTTCAGGTCCTATTACTCTTTCCAGCGTCGTTATTTATTTTTAATATTCATTTTAAAAAATATTCAGTTCTAAGTTCTCTCTCCCTTATCCACTGAGAAGGCAAGCAATGTGATAACCCAATGCCATTATTTATCTAAGTGATCCATTATTATGTCTTCACTAGTACTTAAGAATAGATTGCTATAGAATACTAACAAACCTATTTCATTTCATTTGTGTTTGCTAGTTTCATCTACAGATGTTCCCAGAATAATCTGCTTCAGTTGGATCTCATACAAAGCTCTCTTTAGGCTCCTTTTCTCCTTAAGCAGCTTTTGTTTGTAATCTCTGAGGGGGACAGTCCACATTCTCATTTTTTCCTTCCCACCAGAAATGGGTGGAGTTGAAATCCTTACCGACTATGTCTCTCCTGAGGCTGCAAGGAGATAGTACTTTCTCCTCCAATCCCTCCTAAATCCCCTTCTGGTGAAGGGATTGTTTTTTCATCCTGTACCAGGGCTTGCTCCTATAGAGACACCATGACTCTAAGTCAGTTTATTCTTTTAATAGAAATACGAGCAAGCTCTGAGAAGCAGCTAGATGATTCAGTGGATAGAGTTCCAGACCTGGAGTCAGAAGGATCTAACTTCAAATCCAACCCCAGACATTCACTAGTAAGTACTTAACCCTGTTTGCCTCAGTTTCCTCATCTGTAAAATAAACTAGAGAAGGAAATGGCAAATCACTCCAGTGTCTTTGCCAAGGTAACTCCAAATGGAGTCATGAAAGTTAGACATTTACTGAGCAAAAAGTGAGCTATGAGTTCAAGTTATTCTTAGGAGAATTACATGATTATTCACAAAACTAAACTGTGACAACCCCTAGGGATTTCTTTTAATTTCATGTCAGAATTTTAGGGACCTAGCACAGATAGCTTGCCTTTTCTGAATTCTCATTCTTCTAAACCTCTCTGCAGTCTTTGACATTGTTGATAATCCTTTCCTTCTTGATATTCTTTTCTCTCTAGGTTTTTGAGGCACTACTTTCTCCTGATTCCCCTACCTTATCTGGATCATGCCTTTTAACCTTAGATGTCCCACAGATTCTATGCTGGGCCCTCTTCTCTACTGTTCTCTCTATACATCTTCATTTAGCAATCTCATCAGCTTCCATGAATTTAATTATCATCTCTAGATAGAAAATTCTCAGATTACCCATCCTGCTAGTCTTTCTGCTGACCTCCAGTCTTACATCCCCAAATTCTTTTCAGACATTTCAAAGTGAAGGTCCAGTAGACATTTTAAATTTAAAATATCCAAAACCAAACTCACTGTCTTTTCCCCTACCTTTCCCTCCCTCCAACCTGGTCCCTGCCTTCCCTATTGCTACAGATACCATCCTCACAGTTTCTGAGGCTCAGAACCTAGGAGTCATCCTCTATTCTCCCCATCATGCTCCTCATATCCAATCTGTGGCCAAGGCCTGTTAATTTCACTTTTGTAACATCTTTTAAATATACCTCCTTCTCTCTTCTGACACTGTCACCATTCAAGTGCAGACCCTTATCACCACATGAGTTAGCTTGATGCTTTAGCTTTAGCCTGTCACTCCCTACTCCAATTGTATGCCTGTGAAATACGGACAGTCTACCAGCGCCATGCCAGGAAACTGAATTGCTTCCATTTGAACTGTCTTAGGAAGATTCTGAGGATCACCTGGTAGGATAAGGTACCAGACACTGAGGTCCTTGCTTGAGCTGAATTGCCAAGCATTCAAACTTGCTTCAGGGAGTGCAACTCTGATGGGCTGGTCACATTGTTTGAATGCAAAATGTATACTTGCCAAAAAGACTATTTTTGGAGAACTCACGTAGGGCAGGCAAACCCATGGTAGTCAGAAGAAGCAATACAAGGACACTCTCAAGGTCTCTCTCAAGAACTTTGGATTTGACTGTGCAACAGGGGAGACACTGCCACAGGACTGCTCAGTGTGGCATGCCCACATCAGAAAGGGTACCATGCTCTATGCGCAAAGCAGAATTGAGTTGGCACAAGGTAAACATAGGATGTGCAAATTTGGAGTATCCACCCCCAAAATTCATAAGGATTATCTGTGCCCAACCTGTGGCAGAGCATTCTGAGCTTGTATTGGTCTGCTCAGCAACAATCAGATATACTGAAACTTCACTTTATCATGGTGATGTCATTTCGGTCCTCTTCAAAGATGAAGGACAACAACCAACCCTATTCCAATCCACCCTCCATTCAGGCACTAACCTGATTTTTCATAAAGCCCAGATCTGATCATGTCACTTCCTCCACTACTTGATAAATTCCAGTGGCTTCCTTTTGCTCCAAGAATCAAATATAAATACTCTCTTTGACATTCAAAGCCCTTTATAACCTAGTTCTCTCCTACTTTTCCAGTCTTCCCCCAACATTGTAGACTGCTTGTTCGTCTCTTGGCTCTGGCCATTTCCTTTGGCTGTCTCCTATGCCTGGAATGCTTCTCTTCCTCCACTTCAACTACTAAACTCCTTGGCTTCCTTTAAGTCCCAACTAAAATACTATCTTTTATAGCAAGTCTCTCTCAACTCTCTCCTTAATTCTAGTTTTATTGTTTAGTCATTTCAGTTGTATCTGACCTTTCATGTTCCCATCTGGGATTTTCTTGGCAGAGATATTGGACTGGTTTGCCATTTCTCCAGTTCATTTTATAGGTGAGGAAACTGAGGCAAAGGTTAAGTGACTTGCCCAGGTCACACAGCTTGAAAGAGTCTGAGGCCAGATTTGAACTCAGAAAGATGAGTCTTTCTGACTCTGGGCCTGGCACTCTAACTACAGTACCACCTAGTTCTACCTTAATTCTAGTCCCTTTCTTCTGTTAATTATTCTCTTTATAGCATGTTTGTATATATTTCTCTGCATGCTGTCTCCTTCATTAGGTTGTGAGCTCTTTAAGGACTATTACTGTCTTTTGCTTCTTTTTCTATCTCCAGTGCTCAGCACAGTGCCTGGTATAGGCAGGCATTTAACAAATGTTTATTGATTGATTGAGATATTCTGTGAAAAACAAAACCCTATCAGGGCAGTCCCCCCCATGCAGATACCATCTCAAGTAATGAATAATGATAGGTATAGACAGTGCATTTATTATGTTACTTACTAGTGCAAAGTATAAACTCATTAATAAAAGTGGAATCAGGCTTATAAGTTATTAGATACAGTAAGTGGTAGAACAAAAGATAATTTTTTTTGGTTTTCTAGTTTTGCCTAAATTGACTAGGGAGGAGAGAGAGGCAGTAATAAAGATGTCCCTCAACTTCTTAGCTTTGCATATGTGGGGAGAGGAAGGAGGGAGGAAATAGAAAGTATAAAAAATCAATAGATTCCAGAAGTAACTCAAGGCAGACACATTCAAACAAATCACAAACTCTTTTCAGGCAGATCACTCCTTAAACAATTAATGAACCATACAAGGGCCCAACTACTTAGGATTATAGTATATCCTATAGTGACTATAATATAGTCCATCTTGGGTAGCAGTGACCTTCACTGGCAATCAGCTCACACTGCTGGAATGCCCATGTGCAGTCTGTGTCGCTCTCCTCACAGCTTCACAGTCCCTGCCTCCCTTCTTTTATGTGGCTTCTGCCTTTCAGCATCCTTCAGTGTCTCCTTCCAGCTGAGAAGATTTCACTTCTCAACAGCCGCCACATAGGACTACATGTTGTTTTGCAATGTCATATTTCTTGTAAATTCCTAGTATCCTCTTCAGTGATGTTTTGAACATGAGCTTGTACCCTAAGCAGCTGTTGGCTTCAGTTACCATGTCTTTTGCTTTGTCTAGGAAATAATATTTACTGGTCAGGCAGTTTCTGCTGTTTTTTGGCAAGGGTAATGTTTTGCCTTGTTAATACTTCTCTAAGAAATGGTGATAGTCAAAGTCATTTTTTTTTGCTTTTGGACATTTCTCATTTTTTTGAGTACACAATTTACTTTGAAACAGATGAGATGAAAGCTACTATTCTATACAGTGTCTTCTTATCTTTTCTTATATTTTGGTGTTTATTTTTAAATCAATAAATATTTAAGAAAAGTCCATTCCCACTATTAGAAAAACAACTCTGAAGGCATGCTGTACTGTCATTTTCATATACAAAGGACAGCATTTTCCATGTTAACAGTGCTGAGTAGTATTATCACTGCAGTGATATTAATGCAGAAGATGAGAGTTTTCTGAAAACTATTTGCGGTTATCCCTCAGGTTATGAATGGGAGAGAGTACTCAAAAGAAGGTTGAAGGACTTTTTCAACTAGAGAATTTCTTCTCTTTTCAATCAGAATACTTGTTATTCAGTAAGAAATTTTAACTACCAGACAGTTTGAACAAAAACACCCTACAATTTAAATCATTTATTCAACGTACCCTCTAATGGTCATCTTTATGGAGGCTCTTACTGGTGTAACTGCAATTACTCTGACTCCCCATGCCTAAGGTCAAGTGGATTACATTTCACCCCTCTCTCACGGTTTTTCTGATACCATTTAGGGACATTGAAGACATCTAAGTTCTCTGCTAGAGTCAATAGCTTAACATCCAGATTAGTTTTTACAAAGGAATATTAACATCAAAAGAATAGCAAGAGTAATCATTAGAAGATTCCCTTAACACTTTGGACATAATTCCCCATTCATTTTACGGCCTCATATTCTAGGGAGCAGAAGGGGATTAGGTTTCCAGTTTAATTCACTTCCGATATGACATAGTCTTAAATTTCAAGTTCAGAGACCCTGTTGGGCTCAAATCCCAGGAACCCTAGCTCCTTAGGGCTTCACTGCTAGACTGGAAACAACACTTAGCCAGGGATCTTCTCTCCAAAGTTGCCATGATAAGCTCCCATTTCCAAGAGAATTCTACCACTAGCACCTAGAACTGAAAAAGACAAATTAAATAGACCAAAAGAAAGTCTCAAGTCTGTTTGGGGAGTGGTGGCGTCATAGGATAGAAGGAGAGAGAAGGGGAAAGTAGCTCTTCTCCTACTCAGTTGGTTCATGATACCATGTTGTGGGTGAACATGACTCTCCTCCTCTATGGATGTTTCAATAGAGAGAGTGTTAGAAGTTTTTTAAGCTAATAGAAAATCTACTGTTACATAGTAACCCAGTTTTTGATAAACCCAAAGATCTCAACTACTAGGGCAAGAACTCACTATTTGACAAAAACTGATGGAAAAAATGAAAAGAAATCTGGCAGAAGCTACACAGAGATCAGCATTCTCACCAGTGACAAGAAATAAGTCAAGATGAAGGAAGCTTTGTTGCAAATTTTTCTGATAAAGGTCTCACTTCTGAAATACATAGGGAACTGAGTCAAATTTAAAAGAATAAAAGTCAGTCTTTAACTGATATATGGTCAAAGGATATGATTTGACAGTTTTAAGAGGAAGAAATCAGAGCTATCAACAGCCATTGAAAAAATGCTTTAAACCACCAATAATTAGAGAAATGCAAATTAGAGCAATTCTGAGGTATGACCTATCAGATTAGCTAAAATGACAAGTAAAATGATAAAACAGGTACACTAAAGTATTATTGGTAGAGCAGTGAAGCAGTCCAACCCTTCTAAAAAGCAATTTGGAACTATTCATACCCTTTGACCCAGAAATACTGCTACTAAGCATATGCCCCAGAGATCAAGGAAAGAGGGGAAGGGCCTGTGTGTACTAATATCTATATCTTTATGGGCATAAATACAGATATAAATGTATGGGTGTGAGTGTGTGTGTGTGTGTGTGCGCGCATGTGTGTGTAATCTCAATCAGCAACTTTTATGGTAGCAAAGAATTAGAAACTGAAGCAACACCCATCAATCGGGGAATAACTGAACAAGTTATGGTATATGAATTCAATGGACTATTATTGTGTTATAAGAAATGATGAAGGGGATGGTTTCAGAAAAACCTAGGAAAACTTTATGGACAAATGGAGAATGAAGGGAGCAGAACCAGGAGAACAATTTATCCAGTAACAGCAGTATTATAAAGATAACTTTTTTTTATTATAAAGAAAACTTTGAAAGACTTAGTAACTCTAAGCAATGCAATGACTAGCTACAATTATATGACTCATGATGAAACATGCTATCCACCTCTAGAAAGAGAACTGATGGACTCAGAGTTCAGACTGAAGCATATTTTCTTTTCTTTCTTTTTTGATTTTTTAAAAAAACATGGCTAACGTGGATATTTGCTTTGTATGACCACATATATTTGTAATGGTTCCTATTTTTCTTGCCTTGTCAATGGGGTTGGGGTGGGAGAAGGTTAGGAAGAGTATTTGGAACTAAAATTTCTTTAAAATTGAGTTAAAAAAGTAATACTACCCACGTGGTAGGAGAATGAAGAATGTCTTCTCCCAAAAGCTGTTCTCTCCATCTTAGTGATCTGGGTATGGTCAAAGCTCAGCAAATTGGTAAAGATGACAAACAATGGGAATTATCAATGTTTGAGAAGTTGTAGAAAGGCAGGCATACCTCATGCACTGTTGATAGTTTTGTAATTTGGTCTAATCATTCTGGAAAACAGTTTGAATTATCCTACAAAACTAACTAAGTATCCATATCCTTTTACCCAAAGGAACCACTGATTGACATATACTCCAAGGAGGTAAGTGATTAAAAAAAAAAGAGAAGAGGAAGAAGGCTCCATATATATCATCATATTTATAGAAACACTTTTTGAAGTAGCAAAGAATGTAAACAAAATATTCATACACTGGAGGATGGCTAAGCAATTCATAGTATATGGGTATATGGAATATTACTTCTATGTAAAAAAAACAATGTGAAGACCATAGAGAAGCGTGAGAAGACATAAACTGATGCAAAGTAAAATGAAAACAGAAAAAAACTGTACAAAATGACCACAACAACGTGGAAAAATAATAACAAAACAACCGAAAATGAATGTTGTGAAATTATAATGACTGAGCTTAACCTCCAAGAGATACATGAGAAAGGAAACTATGAGTGTGGAAAACTGCATGGTTAGTTTTGGTGAACTATCTTCTCTCTGTCTCTGTCTGTCTCTTTAAAATAAGTGATTTTGGGTGGGGAAAGGAATAGGGAGAAGGACATGTAAAGAAATATTGGTGACACAAAGACAAAAAGAATTTAAAAAAATTTAAAGACTGAATGGGTCAAGGATACAACCTTCCCATCCCTGCAATAAGTGAAAGATGTTAGTTAAGAAATTTTACCCTTTCATCCAAGTTTTATATGAGCTAAAACATATACCTCTTAAACAAGGCCTTGGAGCTTCTGAATTCTCTAGACAAAGGATAATGCCAGGTCAGAGCAACCCTCCCCCAAATGCCCTTGACTTTGAAAGAATGATCTGAAAATGATAACATCAGAATGCTCTTCTGTTATGTGCAATGCCTACTCCCACCTGGGTATTTGACTCTCTTGTTAGCTTATGGTTGTATTAGCACTTCCATTATATTGGGGTCTCTGCAAGTTATTATTATTATGTTGTGGTGGTGGTGGTTGTGGTTTTTGTTATCATTTCTCCTCTTCAGTTTTCTACAATCCACTTGTGGTGGGAGCAATATCTGAACTCCTCCCCTCATGTGGTTTAGGTTACTTTTATCTTAAAAGGTTTTGAGAAATTTCCCCAGAGTTGATTGGCTCAGGGGACTAAGCACTCAGACTGCTCACTTCACTTTCTCATCACTTGAGTACAAAAACATCCAATAAGACTTGGAGGTACCAGGTCCTTGGAGATTCAGTTGGAGTACCACAATGAGTAATGCAGGTTATAGGAGTTTGGCTCAGTTGAATCCACTTGAAGTGTTCTCAATGCCTCTTCTTATTTACTATCTTTCTCCTTCTATGACTAAAACTACCAGGGTATTGGCTGAGAAAGGTTCAGCCCAGAACCCTTGGCTTAGTCTTGGAACATAATGAGATTCTTTAAGTGGGAGGCTGGGCTGTTCAGAGGAAGGGATCCTTGTGACTTCTGGCCATAACATTTGGACAGGCTGTAAGAGCAAGCAAGTTGGATCTTTTGTTGTTTTGTTTTAGTATAATCAAGAGGTATAATGCCTCTGTTTGTTCCAGGATCTATGGCATTTAGATTGTAAGGCCAAGGATCCTGGAAGGGTGGAGTGTGATGGTGATCAAATTAGGATCTTTTGCTGCTTTTGTTTTACTAAAAGTGCCTCCCTGATTGAAAAATGTGATTAAAGAATATCTTTCCCATCCATTGATGGGCCTGAGCATTGTGGGAAGCTTGATTAGGGAAGTTATTTTATAGGAGGATCTCTCGTACCTTTTGTTTTTTCTGTTGTGACACTGGGGCAGAGGGTTATGCCTTTTGGTTCTAAAAAGTGTATAAATACGCTGAGGGTGAGGTTTTACTTTGGGGCTTAGTTTTTGTAAGGTTTGAGTGCCAGATGAGAACTCTGGGAAACTGCTTTAAGGAGTGCCCCCCCAACTCCTTTTGAAAACCCAGATGTCAGTGCTTCTCTCTCTGGTAACTGTGGTCAGTTGGGTCCAACTGTCCGTTGAATTTAGGCAGAGGAAACCATGTCTGGTGATCTTTGATTTCTCTGTATTTTCTTTGAAGTTCAGGGTGCTAACCCCCTGATCTAGCTGAATGATATATGTGCTTGGTTAAAGGAACGACACATGTGCTTGATTAAAGTGATTGTTAACGCCTTAAAAGTTGCCTTTCCTTTTATGAGCACAGATCTAAGAAGCTATGATAACAGGCCCCCCTGTGTATTTTGGGGTGCTTACTCGTACAGAGGCCTATAGAAATGGTGGTCCCTTATTATGAGGCATCTCCACTCCTGAGACATTAGAGTAAATTTGCCTGCATTCATTTGTCAAGAAGAGAATACACTGTGTTATTAAAAACTGGACTTGGGAGAGATTATTGTATTTTAGGCCCTCCATCTTTGTTGGGCCTTCCACTTGGAAATTTAAGACTTCTCCAGATTTTCCTAAGTGATCTCCTCAGAACCCAATTTACCTTCAGTAGCAGCTTGTCAGTATTGAATCTGGGGAGGTAAAGAAAGATGTCTATAACTAGACAAGGGCAGACTCAGAAGAACTGCTCCACCCTTGCAGAGAATGGAACTCTTTCTGCTGTTAATGTTATTGCCCAACTACCTGGAGAGGTCTCTTGAAAAAAAGCATCTCCCAGCCTTAAGAGAAGGGAGGGAAAAGGAGCAAACATTGATTAACCTCCTACTAACCTGCAAATAAGCTCTTTTATCATCTCATTTGACCCTCATTTGAGTCACATTAGAGGGAGTTATATTTGTGTAAAATATTTAGCTTCGAATGACTTTTTGGAAATGACAATACAGCTGAACTAACAGTCCTCAGTCCTAAAATTATATATGGACATAGCTAGCTAGCATTAAAGGGTAGCATAAGGGACTCCAACTGTGAGACAATGCAAACCAAAGCTGAACCCTGGAATTTTAGGATTTTCTAACAACTGTGTGTAAGAAATTGAATTCTCTTTGTTTTTTGAACTTGGAATTTGAGACACCAACCACAATTTTGCCACAAGGATTTTGTTCTGAGTCTTTGGTGCTAGCCACTGGGGAAGTGCCTTAAAAGATGGTGCTAAATTCCTCCTAGGAGCCCAGAGACATTTATAAAATTAGGGATATGGCTGCTTGCAATATTTTCTCCTTGACCTGGGAACTCTGAAATTTGGCCACAATGTTCCTAGGAGTTTCGCTTTTTGGATCTCTTTCAGGCGGTGATTGGTGGGTTCCTTGAATACTTGTTTTGCCCTCTGGTTCTAGAATCTCAGGGCAGTTTTCTTTGATAATTTCATGAAAGATGGTGTCTAGGTTCTTTTTTTGATCATGGCTTTCAGGTAGTCCCATAATTTTTAAATTGTCTTTCCTGGATCTATTTTCCAGGTCAGTTGTTTTTCCAATGAGATATTTCACATTATCTTCCATTTTTTCATTCTTTTGGTTTTGCTTTGTGATTTCTTGGTTTCTCATAAAGTCATTAGCCTCCATCTGTTCTATTCTAATTTTGAATGAACTATTTTCTTCAGTGAGCTTTTGAATCTCCTTTTCCATCTGGCTAATTCTGCTTTTGAAAGCATTCTTCTCCTCATTGGCTTTTTGAACCTCTTTTGCCAATTGAGTTAGCCTATTTTTCAAGGTGTTATTTTCTTCAGCATTTTTTTGGGTCTCCTTTAGCAGGGTGTTTAATTGTTTTTCATGCTTTGCTTGCATATCTCTCATTTGTCTTCCCAGTTTTTCCTCCACCTCTCTAACTTGATTTTCAAAATCCTTTTTGAGCCTGAGCCCATTGAGTGGGCTGGGATACAGAAGCCTTGACTTCTGTGCCTTTCCCTGATGGTAAGCATTGTTCTTCCTCATCAGAAAGGAAGGGAGGAAATACCTGTTCACCAAGAAAGTAACCTTCTATGGTCTTATTTTTTTTCCCTTTTCTGGGCATTTTCTCAGCCAGTGACTTGACTTCTGAATATTCTCTTCACACCCACTTTGCCTCCAGATCCTCCCAGTCAGTGCTTGGGGTCTGAGATTCCAATGCTGCTTCCCAGCCTCAGGGCTTTGGGGGGGGGGCAGGGCTGCTATTCAGTGTGAGATTAAGTTCAGGTGCTCAGATGGGGGCAGGGCCACCACACTGGGCTCAGTTCTCTCAGGGGGTTTATGCAGAGACCTTCAACAATGGATCCAAGCTCCTGCCTGCTTGGGGAGACCTTGTCTGCTCCCGCCTCCGCTGCTGCCTCCTGAGGGGGCCTGAGTTATGGGAGCACCCCACTACCCTCTCGGCAAGCCAAGAGGACCCTCTCACCAACCTTTGGGGCCCCTGGGTGGAAGGACCCATGTGGCTGCTGGAGATTCCATCCCTGAAGCCTGCTCAGATCCGTTCCTCTCGGTGCCGCGCAGCCAATGCAGGGCTGGGCTCAGCTCCGGGTCTGCAGCATGAAGGTCCTTTTGCGAGAGGTTTACAGGCTCGCTGGAACAGAAATCTCTCCTCCTCCATTGTTCTGTGGCTTCTGCTGCTCCAGAATTTGTTGGGAGTTCTTTTTTACAGATATTTTATGGGCTGTGGGTTCAGAGCTAGCGTATGTGTGTCTTTCTACTTCGCCATCTTGGCTCCGCCCCCTAAAATTAGGGATATGAACAAATGTGCCAATTGCAACCCCGTTTAATTAGCTAAGGTCAGGCATCAATTTAAAAACTCTTGTTCCTGCACTGTGAACTGTAATTCTCTATTGAGAGGCTTGGACTCAGGTCCCAAGAAACATTTCCCCTATCTTAACATAAAGAGATACTGCTCATGTATTGGTGATAATAGAGCATATGTACTGACCTAGAGGAGTCTGAACACAGGAGGGCAGTGGCAGCTCAGACCCTCCTAGTTACCTTCTTTATAGATTCTGTAGAGTAAAATCAGGTCTGACATACAGAAGTGGCTGGGGAATGTATACATGCCCAGGTCCACCAACAACACTCTATTCCAATATAGAGCAGAAGACCTAGGGTCTTAGTAGTGGTAGTTGTACCAGAGGTGGGGAATCTGTGGTCACACGTGACCTTCTAGATCCTTGGGTTTGGCCTTTTGACTGAGTCTGTGTTTTACAGAACAAATCCTTTTACTAAGTGGATTTATTCCATGAAGTTTGGATTCAGTCAAAGGGTCTCACTTGAGGACCTATAGGGTCATATGTGGCCTCAAGGTGTGGGCTCCCCATCCCTGTAGACCCTGGAAGTGCAGGTTTCAGCTTCTGGCTGGAGGGTATCAGTAGTGAACAAAAGCAGGAAGAGATACGGGCCCTGCCAGTGCCAGGAACAGCCCAGTGGCAAAAGAATAGGCACTGGCATGAACAATAACAAAAGGCAGGCCCATTGCAACTCATCCATTATTGTAAAGTAAAACTAATTAACCATCCACGCTGCTGTCAGTAAAATACCTGGTGATTATGATACACACACATACACACACACACACACACACACACGCATCTCCTCCCCAGGGAGGGCTTAGGAAACAAAGGGGTGGCATTTATTATTGGGAGAGAGATTGACTTATGGCAACAAGGGAGAACTGAAAGTGTCTAAATTGCCCACACCGAAGTAGGACAAATCTTCAGAGGCCTTTTATGGGGCAAAGATTTTATATTTCATCTGGGTGACAGTATAGGGCTATTCTCTAGGATCTATGATGAGGATCAGTAATTCTAAAGGAAGTATCATTGATGTTCCTTCTGCTTCTGCTAAATAGACTCACTATAAACTGCAAAGATTTGGCACCACCCACTATATTTAATTAATCATTTAGCTTGATCCTTCTGGGAACTGTTACGTTGTTTTCTTTTTGTTACGTTTCTGTTTTAGTTTTTCTCTTTGTGCTACCTCTTATCAGGCTTCTTTATACCAGAGGTCAGCGTATACCAGTAACAGACCCTGAATCATTTAAGTGGTAGAAAGTCCACTGGAACACCTCAAGGACTTTACCTTTAAGAAATGGAGTATGGCAGGAGCAGTATATTAACCCACACCCCCATGCATTTTTGGCTATTTTTTTGCTTAAACATTAAGAAATTTCTCCAGATTTGGCTGGCTCAGGGAATAAGGATTCAGACTATTGACTTCTCATGAGTGCAAAGCACCAGCGTGAACCTGAGGGAGGCTGTTCTGTGAGGTTTGGCTGGTAGATCACCATGGGTAATCCAGGAAAGGGAGTCTTGCTTAGCTGGATCAACTTGAGGTGTCCTCAGTGATTATCCTTGTTGAAGATCCACCTATTATGACTAAGTTAGCCTCTATTTTGCTAACTCTTGACTGAGCTGTCTTTCACTTTGTTCCAATACTGAAGCTAAACTACTCAGAAAAGACTCTTCCTGGAAGACCACACAACACTACTGATATGTAGCAGTTAGTTTATTCCCAAAAAAGAGTGGGAGGATGGGGAACTTAGTTTCCCCTAACTTCTCTATAAATGTGAAGTTTTCAGTTCCCATATAAAGGAAAAAGGGTTTCTTTGAAACAGTCACACATTCTTCCTCTATTTGCCTGCTCTTAAAATTCTACTGAAGGCTTTGGACTCTGAAGGGTTAAAGAAATGTGGCTAAATTTACTAAATAATCATAGATTACTGTTACTTCTAATTCTTTAAGAGCGTTGCTTTCTTTTCAGAATGACTAGCAGGTGTCTCTGTGGAAGGCAAAGTTGTCTGCCCATTACTCATTCCTTTCCACTCCCTCTTCCCTTCTGAGAAGGAGCAGAGTTGATTCTCCCAAGACACAGCTATCTCTTCCCATATGACTGGTTTGAGGCATGACTTTTTCTTTGGTCATCAGCCTCTCTTCCCTGTATTGCTCCCTCTCCCTCTTTCATTGCAACAATTTGCTTACTTTTGACCTAGAAGCAATAGAATGACCCTCAGGTCCACTTCCATTTCTCTATTATTTTATTATATTTATATATGATATATATTACATATTATATATATGTATATATAATATTTATTAATCTAATTATGAAAGCTCAGAGCCCCCAGTTAGGAAAAGTCAGAGATTTATATCTCTAGCCTATTTAAATCCTAAGTATTTCTACCTAATTCCTCACTTCCTCCATTCCCTTTTACTTAGTATATAATAAGTACACAGACAAGCAGGATCCTCTCCTACTAACCTGCAAATAAGGTCTTTTATTATCTCTTTTGAGTCACATTAGAGGGAATTATGTTTGTGTAAAATATTTGGTTTTGAGTGGCTTTTTGGAAATGACAATACAGTCCTATAATTATGTATAGACATAGGATTAAGGAGTATTAAGCGTTAAAACTTAGCATTAAGAAGTAGCATCAGGGTCTCCAACTATGAGACAATGCACACCCAGGCATGGAATTTTAGGATTGTTTAACAGTTGTGCTGAAGAAACTGAGGTTTGTTTGTTTTCAGGAAGGGAGAGGGTCCTAGGGGATATATTTGGGGGCAGATATCTATTCTGCAGCTTCCCTCATAACAACCCTGTGATACTTACATACTATAGATATATAAATATTATTCTTCCAATAAAGCCTTTACATCAGGTATCTTTATCTCCTCTTTTTACAGAAGAGTTGGGTCCCTGAGCAAGGCTCCAACCCCTCTGCCCCTCAGGATTCTAGGATCTCAAGAGGTTATAGAGTTATCTTTTGAAAATTTAAAAATTTAAAGTACATTTTTATCTATATCATTAATATTTCATTAAACACTTTCCAATTACATTTAAAAAATTTTTTAACATTCATTTAAAATTTTTTTGAGTTCTAAATTCTCTCCTTCCTTCCTGCCCCTCCTCCACCCCTTAAGAAAGCAAGAAATATGCTATTGATTATCCATGTGAAATCATGCAAAACATATTTCTGTATTAACCATGTTGCAAAAGAAAATGCACATATACAACCAAGAAAATAGTTCTTTTTAAAAAGATATACTTTAATCAGCATTCAGAGTTCACCCGTTCTCTTTCTCTGGAGGTGGATAGTATTTTTCATTATGGATCCTTTGAAATTGTCTTTGGATGCTTGTCTTGATCAGAGTAGATGAGTTTTTCATAACTGGTCATTGTTAAAATATTGCTGTTACTATGTACAATATTCTCCTGGTTCTACTGACTTCATTGTGCATCAGTTTATATCAGACTTCCCAGGTTTTTCTGAAATCATCCTGGTTGTCTTTTCTTATAGCACAATAGTATTCCATTGTAATCATACTTGTTCAGCCATTCCCCAATTAATGGGTAACCCCTCAATGTCCAAGTCTTTGCCCCCCTAAAAGAGCTGTTATATTTTTGTACAAATAGGTCTTTTCTCATAGTTCCAAACTGTTCTTCAGAATGGTTGGAGCAGTTCACAACTTCATTAATAATTTGTTAGTGTTGGGGATATCTTTCTAAGGTCATTGGCTTAAGCCTCTTTTCAGGTGTGTTCTCCCCAATATCAATTACTAGTTACGGTTAACATCTCTCATATTATTGATAACCTTTGATAATTAGTGGCCAATTAATATTATTTAACTTTTATAAAGAGAAATTTACCAAGAAGATATAAGATGGACAAAAGTTACAAAGCTTTTCCACTGAGAACGTTAAGATTGATCCTCCATCATTTTATTATTGATCCTCTTTACAATTAATTGACTTTGTCCTGAAATGTTTAAGTCAAGGTTCTTTGTTTCTGAACTTGTTTCATGATTCAGCTAGCTTATAATGGGCTAAGTTTTAAAATCAAGCTCTCCTGTCCAGGTTGGGGAATGTTTGAGAAAGTAAGGGAGTTTGGGTCACCAAGCTTTCCTTCAAGGATGTCTGGTTTGCGGTACAGAACTCTGGGTCACTCTCTCACACCTGGACTCAAATAATAAGCACTTTTTAGTCTCATGAGAGAAGATGAGCTGGGTGTCCTGGTAGCTCCCATTACCAAATTTCCAACTAATCGTGTTGTCCCCTCTGTCTCAGCTCTGTAACCAATCATGCTGCTCTCAATCTCATGATGTAATCTACCCTGTTCTGTTCTTTGTTCTATACTCCCTAAAATCGATAAAAAAGGAATTTATCTACTCAGGGTCTTTGGCATAAATGGAACCATTGACTCATTTAGTGACATGCAGCATGCTCCTGCTAATAAATGTTATCTTACTTGGATATCTGCCTATTTGCCTATTTGTTAAAATTCAATTACAACACTCCTAAGAGGGGCATTTTCTCCTTTATACTACTTTGGTCCCTGGGGAAAGTGTTGTTTTTCCTTCATACTTGAAGAGGACCAATGACATCATGATGTTGGGGTCAAAATACAGTATGTTTGACTATAGCTGATCAACCCAATATGAGCTCAGAAGGCTCTACAATATGTTGGGCACAGACTATTTGAAAATTTGGGATGGACATGTCTCTTGATTTACACACCTCATATTTCCTTTGTGATACTTTGGTTCTGCTTTGCTTATAGATCATGGCACCTTTTTTGATATCAGCGTACATGCTGGGTAGTTTTGTGCCAGCATATCCCATGTCTCATAATTGATATTAAAGTTCTTCAGAGAGACCTTGAGAGCATCTTTCTCCTGAGCACCATGTGAGTGCTTGCCTTGTGTGAGTTCTCTGTAAAAGAATCTTTTAGGTAAACTCATGTTTAGCTGTGCTCTCTGTAGTAGAGTTTGACTGGTTGGCAGTTTAGCTTAAGAAAGTACCTCAATATCTGGCCAGTACTTTATCTTGCCAGGTAATCTTCAGAATCTTCCTAAGATAACTCAAATAAAAGTAGTTCAATTTTCTGTCATGGTGATGAGAGACTGTCCAAGTTTCAAAAGCATACAACAATGAAGTCAGCAAAATGCCTCTATACACCTCCAGTTGGGTATGCAGCATAATACCTCTTCTCTCCCACACTGTCACAATTTTTTTCGAAGATAATTCCTCTTATCATCAGTACATAGAATGTGCCCATGCTTATGGACCACACAAAATCCAGTACCTGAAAGATGTCTTATTGTGAGAGAACTCAGAGGTGCCAAATCTAAATAGTAGCCCTGAGAGAAACAAGGGAAGGCAAATGAAGGCCAGCTTATAGAAGTTGGAATTGGATTAATGTTTTTTTCTGGAGTAGTCACTGTAATGAAGAGTCCTGGGATGCTAGCATAAGTTACACAATCAGATCTAATCTAGTCAACAAGCTTATGGGCCTCCCCAGAGGAGTGAATGACAGGCTCATGACAGTGTGACTACCATTTGCAGGAAAGTGCTATGCCACCATCATCAGTGCATATGATGAACCTGATGAGGTCAAAGAAAAGTTTTATCAAGACCTAGAGACAGACCTCATCATCAATGTGCCAGAAGAGGACAAGCTTGTAATTCTGGGTGATTTTAATGCCAGAGTAGGCACAGATTATTACATATGGGAGGAAAGGAGTCAAAAACAGCATCTACAATGATCACTTACTACTGAAGACTTGTGCATCTCAGGACCTTCTCATCACCAGTGCTGCCTTACATTTACCTAAATGCAACAAAATGTCATAGATGTACCCTTGAAGCAAGCACTAGCATTTAATAGACTTTGTCATTATAAGGAGAAGAGATAGGCAAGATGTGAAAGTGATGAAGGTGATGTGTGGTGCTGAATGCTAGACCAGTCATAGGCTTATCTTGTTCAAGCTAAACATTTGCATTCAACAAAAGCAGAAGAATCAAGGGAGACTCAGCAGATTAGGCCATTGAGGAAAGAGTGGAAGGTACAAGCTAGGGTTGGGGTGAAGCAGACTTTACAAAGCATTTGTCACAACAAGTTCACTTAATGAGGCAAAGCTAATGGATCAGTTGCTATAACTCCCTCTTGGTTGCCTTAGATCCATTGTTTTGCTAGGTCAGGCAGGTCACTTGGGACTTGGCTCCTCACCGGGCTTAGCTGTCCACAAAATCTGGCATGGACCTACGCTGCTGAACCTGTAGTGGCTAGCTCTACAGGTTGCAGCTGAGTCCGATACTCCTTAAATGCCGAAAAGGACAAATGGAGAGAAGCGAAGAACAGAGATTTGTATTTCCAGGCTACTTATTTGTATTTTATAGGCTATTTGTATTTACAGGTCCTGGTGGAGAGATTAAGGCTTAAAATCTTTCTCCTTACTAAGAGTCCTATAGCATGTCTTCTTTACTTGAAACAGCCAGTCAAGAAAGAAGGAAAACCCTGACTGGTTAGTGCTTCTTAAATACATGCCCCGTTTCAGCTCAGTAACCAACCAAAAAGTCTGTTTCTTTATCACTTGGAGAGTACACCAGAAAAAGTCATAGCTGTGCATCCTCTGAACCCCGACATGGGGATTGCAACAGCTGAATATGCTGAACATTCTGATAAGGACTGGGCTTGACTAATCTCCTTGAGTTTTGCTGAAGAGAAAACTGCCTGAGTTCAGCTCTTTTTCTGCTACACCAGGCTACCTCTTTAAGTTTTAAGTTGAAGACGGTGAGTCCATTTTTAATTCTCTTGAATTTAAGTTTTAAAGGAACATCCAGGAAGTTCAAAATGAGAGATTGAATCTGATGTTCAAGTTATATAGGACTTCTTTTGCTTTTTCTGGCATTATGATGCTTGCACTGAGTGACCTTTTCATCTTATTTTCCACTAGATTTTCAGAATAAAGAAGTTTCTTGCCAAGAAACAGAAGCTAAATTATATTGTCCCTTAGTGGATTTGCATGAAAACTGGGGATAAGATCAGGTACTACTCAGATACCGGAGAAAAACCAAGTTGGGTTTATACAAATGTGATGACATTTATTTTATACTACGTCTAAACACCTTACTATGTCCCCCCGATAAGAAGTAAATGCTAGTACCCTCCCATTTGTAAAGCTGTTTGTTAAGGTACACACATAAAAAACTTGTTGAAGAAACCAACCTTGCCATTTTCTTTTCATACATTGTGTTGATAAGTTCAGTAATAAACAGGTGTGTGATATTAAGAAAAGATATGGTTGGTTGTTGTCCTTCGTCCTTGAAGAGGATCAAAATGACATCACCATTATAAAGTCAAGTTTCAGTGTGTCCGACTGTGACTGATCAGACCAATATGAACCTGGAATTCTCTACCATAGATTGGGCACACAGAGTCCACATGAACATTTGGGGTGGGTACTCCAAATTTGCACATCCTACAGTTTACTTTGTGCTGTTTCAATTCTGCTTTCTCATGGAACACAGCACCCTTTCTAATGTGGGCACACCATGCTGAGCAGTCCTATGCCAGTGTCTCCTATGTCACACAATCAATTCCAAAGTTCTTGAGAAAGACCTTGAGAGTGTCCTTGTATCGCTTCTTCAGGCCACCATGTGATTACCTACCCCATGTGAGTTCTCTATAAAATAGTCTTTTTGGCAAGTGTACATTTTGCATTTGAACAATGTGGCCAGTCCATCACAGTTGCACTCTCTGAAGCATAGTTTGAAAGCTTGGCAGTTTAGTTCAAGCAAAGACCTCAGTGTCTGGTACCTTATGCTGCCAGGTGATCCTCAGAATCTTCCTAAGACAGTTCATATGGAAGCAATTCAGTTTCCTGGCATGGCACTGGCAGACTGTCCATGTTTCACAGGCATACAACAATGAAGTCAGCACAACTGCTCTGCAGACCTTAAGTATGGTGTCAGTCTAATACCTCTTCTCTCCCCAACTTTTCTTCAGAGCCTCCCAAATACTGAGCTAGCTCTGGCAATGTGTGCATCAACCTCATTGTCAACGTGTACATCCCTGGAAAGTACCCTACCAAGGTAAGTTAACTTAACCACAGAGTTCAAAACTTCTCCATTTGTTGTAACCAATGGTTCCACATATGGATGGTGTGGTGGTGGCTGATGGAGCACCTGTGTTTTCTTGATGTTTATTATTAGGCCAAAATTAGCACAGGCACCAGAGAACTGATCTGTGCTTTGTTGCATCTCAGCTTCAGAGGCTCCATTGAGTGCGCAATTATCTGCAAACAGAAAATCATACACCCACACTCCCTCCACTTTGATCTTGGCTTGTTGCCTTTTCAAGTTGAAGAATTTACCATCATTGTGGTAGTTGACCTTGATGCCATGTTTATCCTCTTTGAAAGCATTCGACAACATGGCTGAAAACATCATGCTGAAAAGCATGGGAGCAAGCACACAGCCCTGTTTCACTCCATTGGTGACTGGGAAGGCACGAGAGCATTGTCCGCTATCCAGAACCCTAGCAAGCTTGCCATCATGAAATTGATGTACAATACTGACGAACTTCTCAGGGCAACTGAATTTTGACATAATTTTCCATAACCCCTCACAGCTAGCAGTGTCAAAGACCTTGGTCAGATCTACAAACGTTGTGTACAGACCTCTGTTCTGCTCCTGGCATTTCTGGAATTGTCAGGCAGCAAACACCACATCAACTGTTCCTTTGCCTTTTCTGAAGCCACACTGACTCTCAGGTAGATGAACATCTTCCAGGTGAAGGATCAGCCTATTAAGGAGGACTTTAGTAAGAATCTTACTAGAAGAGAAGATATGCTATAGAAATGTAGATTGAAAGAAAACTACAAAACAATAAAAAATGAATATTCCAAAATGTAAAAAAGAACAAGCTTGGTCCAAAGAAGTGCTAGAAGACACTTCTACCCAATCTTTTGAAGAGGTGAGGTGGGAAGGAAGGTCCATAGATGTGGATCATTGAATATGGAAGATTTTTTTGCTGTATTGATTGCTTTTGTTGAATTCCCCCCCTCATCCCCCCTACCCCACTTCTTACTTTCTTTTCTAAAAAAAAAAAAATTGTTATAAGAGATAGTTCAATAGAAAAGGTTATGGGGAGGGATAATGCGGAGAAATCTAGGTGGTATTTAAAGGAAAGATATCAATTAAAAATCTATTTTAAGAGACACATACGAAATTGACGCAGATACAACTATAAGGTATTCCTCAATAGACATGGTCAAAGAATATAAACAGTTTTCAAAAGAATAAATGTATACTATCAATAACCACATGAAGAAAAATGCTCCATAACACTCTGAGGTATTGTATCACACCTATATTGGTAAAAGTGATGACAGAGGATAACAAGCATTTGGAAAACAGGGAGTAAAGAAGGTGGGGGTCGGGGTAGGAAGTGGTCATTCCATGGCCACCAGCAGTGCAGCCAGTGTCTGCCACATCTGCAACTCCTTTTTTCAAGAACATGAGAGATGTAAATGAACAGGCTTGGAGAGGAGGCAAGCCAGTTTGTCTGAAATAGCAAGGCAGCCTGAGAAAGAGAGGGAGGGAGAAAGAGAGAGAGAGAGAGAGAGAGAGAGAGAGAGAGAGAGAGAGAGAGAGAGAGAGAGAGAGAGAGAGAGAGAAGCAGTATGAATTGAGAAAATCAAACCACCACTACCTTGACCACCATTTCTCCTCAGATGCTGATGAAGAGGGACAAGGACCCTGAACTCAAGAGCCTTGTGAATAGCAGTCCCCCCTCCCCAAACTACCAAACTTGCTGCCAACCCAGCCCCTAAAGCCACCACTGAAGGAAGAAATCTTTATGGAGAAGAGGCCAACCTTTCTCATCACCACTAGCAACAACTGATGACTGATGGTCAATTGTTAACAATAGCTATTGAAGATACAGAAAGGAAGTGATTGTCTTCAAAGTCTTTGGCACTGCCAAATCAACCAATTAGTCAATAAACACTTATTAAGCAACTATTATCCATTATGTGCCAAACCCTGGAAATATAAGGAAAGGTAAAAGAATCCCTGCTCTCAAAAAGTTCATGGTTAAATAGAAAAGCCAACATACAAACAAGTACGTACAAATGAGTTATCTATGGGATGGACACTGGCCTCGGGGATGTCCCTGATGACTGGGGTTTCCACGATGTTGCAGATGACAAACTTCTTGATGGCCTTGTCCTTGGGCATGCAGTGGGTGCAGTTGGTGCAGTGGATGAGCTGCGCGTGGCTGTGGTGCTTTTTGGCACACCAGTTGTTCCTCCTCTTCTTGGTCTTGTTGGAAGCTAAGAACTGAAAAAGGCTAGAACAGTCAATTTTGAAGGTGCTAGGGGATGAAAGACATGTTAGCACCTCATAGGTGGAGTTGCAAATTGGTACAATCATTCTAGATGATTGATCAATGTGGAATTCTTTAAGAAATCATGAAACTGTTCGTTTCTTTTTTCACCTAAGGAATCCCCAATACACAAATCCTGAGCAGGCCTAGGACTAAGGGAAAGGTTACACATATACCAAAATATTCATAGTATCACTTTTTTTTTTTTGTGGTAGTAAAGAATTGGAAACAAAGTGAGAGTTCATGGATTGGAGAAAGGCTGAATGATTTGTGTTATATAAATATAATTGCTTCACTTGCCTTACCTGGTCCACCATTTCTGGCAGATCCCAGCCATGTTTTACTCAATTCTGTATTCTTTTTGAAAACGTTGCCTCCTGAGGACTTTATCCCTTTCATCTCTGGAGATTCTGCTCTGGATTGACACTGTTTTGATGCTTCACTTGTTCTATTTCAAGTAGATCCTAGTCTTCCTTGTTTTCACACCCCTCCCTGTTCTGTCACTCCTTCTAGTAAGGGTGTACTGGTCTACTCCCCTGTAACCCTACTCATCATTCATATGACGTCAAACTAAAGATTCCTGCCTGGCCACCACTCTGTCTGTTTTCTCCTTCTATTAAAATTTAAGCTTCTTGAGGGCAGGAACTATTTTTCTTCTTATTTGTGTTTCTATGACATAGTATTTGCCCCACAAAAAGCACTTAATTAATGTTTCTTTCTTAATTAATTTATAAGAAACTACGAAGGCCTGTATGAACTAAGGAAAATAAGGAAAGTGGATCTAGGAAAACAATATATACAATAACTAGAATGACATGAAAGAAACAAAAAGGTAATTAATCTTGTATTAAATGTAATGAACAGTCATGGTCCCAGAAAACAGATGAGAAAACACAAAGGAGAATAGAGGTGAGGAATGTTATATCCATGTATATTGTCAGCCCCTCTCTGGGTTGCTAGGTTTAGCTTAACTTTTATTTTTTATAAGGGAGAGTTTTCCCAGTGGAGGTGGGGGGGGGGGGGGGGAGGCACGTGGAAATGACTGTGCTGTAGAAAACACATCAAACTTTGAAAAGAAAAAGAAAATGACACAGATTCTTAGGCAAGAGAGCGCAACTTTAACAGTGACTACCCTGGCCTCTGCTGCAGTTTCTGGTAAAGAAAGGGAATTAGATTTTCTGTTTAATTCAATTCCTATAGTATGGTCCTTCTAAGTTCAAATATGACATCAGACACTAGCTGCATGACCCTGGGCAAAATGCCCTGTTTGCCTTTGTTTCCTCATCTGTAAAATGAGCTGGAGAAGGAAATGGCAAGCTACTCTAGTATTTTTACCAAGAAAACCTCAAATGGATGCACAAAGAGTCAGACACTATTGAAAGGACCAAAAAAGTGGATTGGAAGAGAAATAACTCCTCACTATCCAGTAAAAGATCCAGTCTTTTCTACCGAACCCTCAGTATGTCAAAACCCTTTTGGTAGAGCCCCACATACCTTACATTGTCTTTTTGTTATTTGCTTTATTTTCAAGCCAGTCAATTTGACATAAGTGAGTTAGGATGGCTCATCTGGAATGATTTGGTTTTTAAATTTGATCTGAACTGCTTGCCCTGGGGTCACACATACATGGGGAAAGATAATGGTGGTGGTGGTGGTGACTACATGATGCCCAATCCACGCCAAGTGACAAGGTAACTTCCATGCTCATTTCCTCCTGCCTAACTTCTTCCCTCTTTTATATTGTTAACAGTAGAAGTTTGTGAGACTACCCAAGCAACATATAGGTAGAAGAGCAAGCAGTATTTCTTCAAGGGGATTTTTTTTTAACTGTAGTTAACAACTACAGTTAACTGCTTTGGAGAGTTCGGATACTGCGGACTGCAGGATTTTCTTTCTGAAACAGAGATACCCTCCCTTGTCTCCAAACACTCCAAGATGCCACTTGGCTTCTTTTTTGTACCTCCCACAGTGGAAAAGTCTTTCCTTGGATTCCAAAGAGGGTTTCAAAATCCGCTTCGGTGCTTACAGGGAAACGAGTTCCCAGTTATCTTGCTGCTGAGGGTTCGGGGTGGAGGTGACGGGGGAGAAGAAGGCGAGGTCAGTGGAACCAGGAGGTCGAATCTTCAGAAAAATGATCAGTTCCTGATTTTCCTCATGCTCATTTCAGAGATACACTACTACAAATAAATTACATCCATAGACACTCGGCTAGCCCGGACTGCATTGAGAACCCAGGGCGTCATTTCACTGGGGTTGAGTTAGGTTGTCGAGATTTGGGGCAGGGGGGACGAGGAGGCTAGGGGTTTGAACTGCAGCCTGGTTTTGAGTTAGGGTTATCGCTTGCAGCAGCGGAGGTGTCTGAGCTTAGGGTGCCGAGTGGACCCCAGAGGGCGTTCCTGGGAGACGCGCTGAGTTCTGGCTGCTTTCCGGGCTAGTGAGGCTCGTTAGAGTTTAGGGTCCGAGAGCTCGTAGACCCCAAGTCTTGACTGCAGACATGTGATCGTGCGCTGCGGCGGCTGTGGAGGCTGTGGTAGTGGTGGTGGCGGCGCTGGGGCTGGGGCTGGGGCTGCCCAGAATAGCAGCAGCTGGTTTCCGCTCCCTGGTTGGCTAAGAGAGAAAGACAGAGACAGAGACAGAGAGAAAGAGAGAGCGCGCGACCAGTGAAGAGGAGCCGGCGGCGGCGGCGGCGTTGGCTGTGCGGGACACCCGGGGGACTCCTCCCGGAGAATGCAAGCCCCCTGCCCTGCCCCAGCCCCAAGCAGATGATGGCGATACGGGAGCTGAAAGTGTGTCTTCTCGGGGTGAGTCCTGGAGCCAGCGGCCCTTGCCAGGGTAGACGAGCGAAGGGGACCGGCTTTTTCCAGCCGGGAGGGGGCGGCCGTGGCCTCGAGACCCCCGCCCCTATCCCAGAGAGGGTGGGGATGCTCCCGGAGGCATCCCATTAGCCCCCGTAAGCCGGGGGGCTTAGACTCCCTTCTGGTCTTTGTCACCCCCTCTTTCTCTCCCGCCCCAGCTGGGGTCCCGGGACTAAGAGGGCCCAGGGAGCTTTCTGGGCTTCTTGCCCGCCTCTTTTGGCTACCTTCCCTGGACCGGCTTCCTGTAACTGGGCTGCCCCGGGACTGGAGGGTCCCCTCGGGGAAGAGTGCCCCCGGAACCGCTGTCCATCTGCCACCGAGGGTCCCGGGGAGTCCCCTCCATTCCCTCATCCAAGCCTTGCTGGAGGGGCTTTCTCCATTGCCTTTGATAGTTTCCTTCCGGCTGAAAGTAAATTAGTTTTCAGAATAGCCTGAATTCCTTCTCGTCGCCGTGGAAATGATTTCGTTTGTTTATTTACTTTTTTTTAAAAAGCAGGTTAAGCTGTCCATAAGTGTTTTTAAACTCAGAGTACGGCAGTGGTTGGGAGGGTGGGTAAAGAAAGTATGCGGTGGGTCTGGAAGCCTTTTGTGTCGTGGATAAAGCAGCAGGCTAAGAAAGTCTTCGTTCCCTCTCCTCCCCCCCCCCCCCCATAAGTACTACTTCCCCTGTTTCTCAAATCTTCTTTCTTAGCATAAAGAAGAACTCTGTTTAAGCTGCCAGTGATGGAAAAACCAGTGGAATGGCTGGCCTGTGTCATTCACAAGGAGGGCCGCTCCGAAAGTTCCAACAGGACATTCTCCCGGAGTTTAGGATCTAGGGCTTTTCTATTTGATCTCATTCCACCTCGGAACCCATCCTTGCTCCCTACCTCAAAGCTGGTTCTTTAAAAAGAACAGTGTCCTGGCAACCCCCTCAACCTTCCCCCCCAACCCCCCCACCCCCAGCAAAGATGCAGCAGCTTTTGACATCTGTGGACTCCTGCTAGCTTGATCCAACTAATCTTGTCTCCAAGAAACTTGCCCCCCTCCACCAACTAAAGCAGCAGAAGGGAACACTCATTCTTGTTAGCCTCAAAGATATGTTAACTATGAGCTGTCAGTAGATTTCCAAGAAGCGAATAAGAGGAAATGATCTTTTAAGTCTCTATCCACTCTGTGACTTTTGTAGGGAGAAGATTGGGATAGACTTGTGTTTACAAAGCTGTAATGACGTCTGGACTGTTTTGAGGAGGGTTCTGGGACCTCTGACTGGATTGTATGGCTTTACTTAGCCTCTCTTCTCCTTTCATCTTTGCCATATCCTCAGTAACGACCCCCCTCAACCTCTGTCATTCAGTTGTGCAAAGTTATATGTTTCTAGGTTATTCTAGTCTCTCTGGTGGCTTTTATCAAAATTCACGTTGGTAGGTTCTTTTTTTTTTTGGCAAGGGATTCTAATATTGTCCAGACATAAATTCCAGGAATTTTATGTCTCCTTTTGAGGTATCATTTCGGTTTCAGAAAGACCATCAAGGACCTAGAAGGAATGTGGTACCTTAAGTAGTTGAAAGTTTTGGAAGCATACTTAGGTTGTGTGACTAGGGCTGGCCTTAGGGAAAGCTATGAAGTAGGTCAAGTATTCACCACTCGGTTTTGTGACTTCTCTTAGACACAGGATTTAGACTAAGGATTATAGAATTTTAGAGCAAGAAGATATCTTAGATGTAGTTTAATCTAACCCTTTCATTTTACAGAAAGGGAAACTGAGGTCTTGAGATAAAATGACTTGTCTGAAATCAAGTAAGTAGGGGCAGAGCCGAGATTTGAATCCAGGTCTTCTGATTTAAATTTAATGCTTTTTCCAATGCACTGGGTAACTGCCCTCTGAAGGAAAACTAGAATAAATCTGTTTTCCTCCTTCATATAAAAGCTATTCAAGTATTTTATGCCCATCATGATCCTACTTAGGATAAACATCTCCATGTATTCAATTGTTCCTTATGTGACATGATTTCCAAACCCCTTCTATCTTGTTGTTCAATTGTGTCTGACTCTTTATGATCCCATTTGAGGTTTTCTTGGCAAAGATACTTGTGTGGTTTGCCATTTCCTTCTCCAGCTCATTTTACAGATGAGGAAACTGAGGCAAACAGGATTAAGTGCCTTGCCCAGGGTCATACAGCTAGTAGGTGTCTGAGGCCAGATATGAACTCAGGAAGGTGAGTCTTCCTAACTCCAGGCCCTAACTCCACTATGCCACCTAGGTGCTCCATCTGCCCTTCATCACCCTCTTCTAGATACAGTCTGGTTCAAGGGCTCTTAATTTTGCTATGCAGACTCCCAAAGGGTGTGTGGATAGATTTGGGGGTGGGGTCAATGAACTTGGATAGAAGAAAACATCTTTATTTGCATTAGCCTTTAAACGGAACATAGCATTTCCTTCAATTATGAATTTTACAATTTCATTAATTCCAGGAATCTGTAAGTTTCACCAAACTGCCAAAGGGGGGGGGTCCATGACTCACAAAAAGTCAATAACTTCTCCTCTAGGTAGATAATGTTTCCTGCTGTACTAATAGAATTGTAGATCCTCTTGGGGTTAATAGCTTTTTATCTTGCAAAGGATCTCGTTTTCTACTGCTAATTAGAAGGCTTGGGTACTATTCTTCTCCTGTTGTGTGATATTGTTGCTTATCTATAAAATGGGGATAATAATACCTTACCTGAAGAGAGTTGGAGTAGGAAATCTTTTGAAATTCTTACCCATATTACAATCCATAATTCTATCACTTGCAAAGCTATGATTCTAAGATGATTTTTAGTTAATCTGAGAAATTAATTTGTGTAATGGGAGTTCTACTTTGATGTTTCATCAGCATGTGGAAATAATCCTTGGTTCTTGAAGGACATACCAGTGAAGTGTAAACTTTGGTGAGCTTTACTATACTAGAAAGACCCACTTCTAACACAATTGAGTTTGCTTTCCAAGGACAAGCTGAACTAAGGATAAAGAGGCTCATCGCCAGTATGCTGACCATTCATTCAGTGATGGATTCTTTGGTAATGGCAACCCAAGAAGCAAAAGAAAAGTGCAAATTGGCCCTCTGTCAATCCTCAGTGTCTTTCATCAGCTTCTGTAGTTGAAATGACAGGGTAATAGAGAGCAGATAGTACCATGGATCACATAGTTTATAGTTATTTTAAACCTTAACTTCATTGTTGATCCTTTAAATGTGAAGTCCCTGCAGTAAGATCTCAGCCAATAGACTACTGAAGAAACTGACTTGCAGCAATATTGATATTTTTTCCTACAAATGAAACTAGAAGATATAAGGAAATTGTAGCCAAATGTAAGGATGGCTCCCAGGCTCTCCATGTAGAGGCAAATAAAGAAATAGATTTTGTTGTGTTCTCAAAGTCATAAAGAAGGAGGGAGTTTGTTTTACTTGGCTATGCATATTTCTTATAAGAAATTGGCTTTTTCTTTTTTTCCTCCAATGTAGTGAGGACTGGGAGGGAGATAAAATAGATTTCTGTTAATTAAAAAAAAACATTTAAATAAGAGAAGTTGGGGGTATTACAGGTGTGGAATATTGCAAGCACTTTTAGATGAGGTCACTTGTTAGCTTTGCTCTGTTGTTTTACTTTATTACAAGAGAGCTATCTTTGGGGAGGGAAGTCCATAAAGTCCATAAAAAGCAAACACATCAATAAAACTTAAAGCTTAAAAAAAGATTTGCAAAGCATTTTGCAACAACCTCACAAGGTAGATATTACACATGTTTTTATTCCCATTTTTCAGATGAGGAAACGTGAGCTTAGAAAGGTTAAATGACTTGCCCATTGACACACTACTAAGTAAGTGGCAAAGGTAGAATATGAATCCAGGTCTTCCTGACCTCACATCCAACATGCTGTCTCTATATGTATCTCTATAAATTGTGTACAGAAAAAAATGTAGAAGAAATCATAAATAATGGAAAAGTCATGTGGCAAGAGAGTATGATAATGGTTGAATAGCCATTGTTGTACACTGGTACACACATAATGTTAGGAAACTTAAGAGGTAGTCCCCCTGAGTGGTGGGTAGAGCATACCTGTAGGATTTATGGATGGATTGCAATCTCTTTTACTGAGATTATCCACATTGATGAGATCATAAATCCATTGAAATAGTGAAGAATGGAAGGGAATTAAAGGAGATTCCCAGGTTTCATTCTCTTTTTCCAAGCAACATGTGTTTTATGGCCTTCTGTAGATAATGTCTTACCTTTGTTATCTAGTTTATTGGAGGGACTCTAGTGGAGGGAATTTCAGATTGGAGGTGAAGGGTGGTGTCCAAGAAATTTTTTCTAAGGTTGAGCCTTGTAACACCTCTCTAATCATCCCCCTTGGATGATTGCCCACTCTTCCTACTCTAGGTTGGGTTGACCTTACATGTTATTATACCTTTCTCCCTTATTTAGACTGAACACAAATATCATCACCACACTACTTATTTGTTGAACACCATACTATGGTCTTGTAGTCTTGAAGCCTCTTCAGGCACATAGTCTCAGGTTCAAAGGTTTAGAACTCAAAGGCCATTTAGCCAACTATTATTTTTTTATTTTTAAAGTACATTTTCTTAATGCTTTTTGTCTTTACATTGAACTCATTTCCTGTTACCTCTCCAGATAGAATCACTACTTGGGATTCAGTGACAGTGATAAAAGCAAACGAACAAAACACAAACTAACAATTAAGCAAAAGTATCCCAAAGGAAAACCTGTTACTTCTTCCTTTTCCTCTCTGTCCTGCCTCTCTGTCATGAGAAAGAAGGTATGTTTCATTATCTTTTCTCTGGAACTTCCAGTTTTTTTTTTCCATTATTCATAGTTCATTTTTCTTTTAAGTGATATTTTAGTTCGTATTATTGTAGGTAGTCATTGTGTATATTTTTGTTGGTTCTGCTTAGTTTTCTTTGTATCAATTAATATAAATCATCTGAGTTTTCTACGAATTTCTCATATTCTTCCTTGCTTATTATACAATAATGTTACAATGCATTCATTTACCATGATGATTTTTTTTCAGACATTTCCTGTTTAGTGGTCACTCACTTTGTTTATAGATCTTTGCTGTCACAAAGAGTGCTACCATAGATATTTTGTTATCTGCTGGAAATTTGTTTCTGTCTTTGGCTTAGCACAGCACTTGGCACATAGTATGCACTTAGTAAATGCTTGCTTATCAACTGATTTGACTTTCTCAGTGTATATGCTCAGAAATGAGATTCCTGGGCAACAAATGTGGACAGCATAATCACTTTTTTAGTGCCTTAAGGCTGACAAAATACTTCAAATTTTTTTTAAATTCTGAATTTTAGCACCAAAAAAAAGAGAACCATTTTCATATACATAGCCAGAAATACAAAGAGAATACTCTATTATTTATCTGTGAATCTCCATTTTATATCACTTGATACATACACACATGAATTCTACATATGATTTTCCAGAGTACAACCTGTCTGTGTTTCCTCCTGAAATTCCTTTTGTTCTTTTCTGTACATTTTAAAGATAGTTTTAGTGACCCTCTTTTTCCCTTGGCGTTAGTATTGCTAAATTTTTGCCAAATGTCTCCCCACTCCCAATTAACTGAGAAAATAAAGAAAAAAATTTGTTATAAAAAATGAACATAGTCAAGCAAAATGAATCTGTAATGTGATCATGTGCAGAAATACATGCTGCTTTCTGTACTTTGTGTCTTTTGCCTCTCTGTCAGGAGGGAAATAACATGATTCATCATAGGTCTTCTGGATGGTCACTACATTGATTGGATTTCTTGAGGCTTTCAAAATCATTTTTAAAAAAAATCAATATTGCTGTTCTTGTATAAATTTTCCTCCTGGTTCTGCTCCTTCACTGTCAGTTCATATAACCAAAGATTCTCTGAAATCATCTCTTCCATCATTTGTTAGCAGTGCAATAATGTTCAGTTACATTTATGTACCACACTTTGTTCAGCCATATCCCAATTGTCTAAAGTCTATCCAAAACACCCTTCTAAATCTGAATTCTCTCCTCTCCTCATCAGAAAGCTCATTTTGTTTGCTGATATTAATAATCTCTCTCATAACTTCTGCTTCCCCTGTGTCTACCTTTTCCCTGTTATTTGATGTTTTTCTACATCACCTTCTTTGTGTTCATTTATTCAGTTCTCCTTTGTCCATTTTAGATATGAATGAGCTTCATTTAATCCCCATTCCTTCTACACCTGTATACTTTTCTCACACTTTCCAATTATTAGAAAAAGTAAATTCTGTACCCTTCTTCCTCTAATAACAGTAGAATCCTCAATTTCCCCTCTTCAGATCCTCAAAACAAAATCATTTCTGCTCCAGAATCTCTTGTTTTTTTCTTATTTAATTCTCAGTATGCTTTGATAACATTAAGGTTCTCAAGGAGCCCATACAAAAGTGTTAGCCCTACAACAGCTCCTTTCAACTGCTCAAATAGATTTAGCTTTCTAGGATTTTTCTGGATCCTTATGTTTGTATTTCATAATTACTATTTCATCAGGGATACTTGAAAGCCCTCTATTCTATTAAAGATATATTTTTTCCATGTAGAATTATGCTTAACTTTGCAGGGTGAGTTATTTTGATTTTAAGTCTGTATCTTTTGCCTTTTGTAATCTCTTATTGTTTATATTAGAAGCTTCTAAGGCATGTGTGATACTGACTGTAGTCTCTAGGTACTTGAACTGATTCCATCTAGCTACTGGCAGTAATTTTTGTTTGACATGAACACTCTTGATTTTGGCTATGACATTCCTAGTGCTTTTCATTTTGGAGTTCCTTTTAGGAGATAATTGACAGACTCTACCTATCTTTATTTTGCGTTCTCGTTTTAACAGATCTAATCAGTTATCACTGATGATTTCCTAAAATATAATAATGTCCAGGCTTTTTAAAAAAAATCATGTTTCTTGGGAAGACCAGTGATTCTTAAATTATTTCTCCTCTACCTATTTTCTAAGTCATTTGTTTTTGAAATCAAATATCTTACATCTTCACCTATTTTCTCAATCTTTTGATTTTGTTCTAGTATATTTACTGTTTCATAGAGTCATGAGATATGATTTCTGTTTGGATTATTCTAGTTTTCTGGGATGTCATTTCTTGAGTGAAGTTTAAAGGTTACCATGTTCTCTTCTAAGCTCTTTATTTTCCTTCAATTCTTTCCTCAAGAACTTTTATTTCATTTTTTAGCTCTTGCTTCATTTTTTCTTGATATTCATATAGTTTTTATGGAAAGTATTTTTTCTTTGATTCTTTGTAATAGTTATGGAAGTCTCTGTTGGAGATCTTTAGGTCTACAATCTTTTTTCTTTACTATTAATTGGTGTTTTCTTTAATTTACTCATCTTTCCAGCTTTAGTTCCTGAATTGGGGCATTGTGCCAGAGCCATGCTTAATCTCCTACTGTGCTTTTGATGTTGATATTGGTGTTAGCTGGAGGACCATCCCTACTTGGTTTCACCCTCAGTCTTCTTGGTTCTTGGTACTAACCTCTATCCTAATAGTAGTCCCAGGTATGTCTTTGAGATTCAAATCACTACACCTTCAGGGTCCTCTCTGTATTCTCAGGACATAGTACTAGGGATTTCAGCATCCCTGGTCTTGGAGTGTCCTAGTTTAAGCCCTGCTACTTTAAGTTCTGGTCCTTACTGCTGGTTGCTGCCACTCTCTGGCACTTCCAAGGTCCCCAGTCCTAAAGTTTTCTGACCACCCTTGGGCTTTTTCAGGGGAGTCTCTTACTCTTGCTGCTATGCAACAAGGTAGCACAGTAGATGGAGTGCTAGACCTGGAATCAGAAAGACCTGTCTTCAAATCTATCCTCCATACTTAGGTGCACGACCATGAGCAAGTCATTTAGTGTGCATTGGTCTCAGTTACCTCATTTGCAAAATGAGGATTAATATTAGCACCTACCTCCTAGGGTTGATTGGAGGGTCAAATGAGATAGTATTTGTAAAGTGCTTAGCACAGTGCCTACATAAGTAGGTGCTATGTACAATGTTTATTCCTTTCCCCTTCTCTTGTTCATAGTTCCTGGCAAATAATAGGTACTTAATAAATGATTGCTTCCTTCTTTTTGTCTCAACACACAGAGCTTTGGAAGCTTCTTTTCTCTGGCTACCTTTGGTTGAACTGGAAGATCATCTTATACTGTTTGTTGGTAGAACTCATTTCCTATTACTTTAGGGCTTCTGGTTGACCTCTTCTGTCTGAAGTCACTTTAGGTTCTCATTGGGTTTCTTGATCATTATTCTGTCTGGTGCACACTTCAGGGTTTTGTTGGAGTAAGTATTTGGGAGCTGGATGGTCTACCTCTCATTCAGGTGACCATCTTCCATTTTAAATGCTTTCCTTGCATCATTCCAAATTGAAATTCAATACTCATTTTTTTTTCAGATAAAGAAAGAGAAACTCAGAGAAGTTAACTCGTTTAACTCAGAGAACTTGCCCAGGGTCACACTGGTAGTAAGGGTTCAAACCCATGTCCTTTGACTCCAAATCCAGTGCACTTTCCATGCTATCTTTGGTAACCTTACCTTCTACTTAGTCTGTGTGTCAATAACCTCTAACCTCTAACCTACATCTCTCTCGTGACTGGTATTTCTCAATATAACTATAAATAATTGTGGTATCCATTGGACTATTATCTCGAGTCTCATTTATACCTAAAATGAGATAAGCTTCCATGTTATTTCCTAAACACTCAGATACCCCAGTAGATCTAATGATGCTAAAAATGAGAAAAATAGAAAATGCCAAATTGATCTTGGGAATATCAGCTCATGAAACTCTACTAGAGAACTGGCAGAATCACAGTGTTGAAGTGGTTTAATGAAGATTTGGAGCTTTATGCTAGGCTAAAACTCAAGGTAGAGACACAAGAAATCCAAGCAGTTATCCTTAGCTACATATTTATAAGGGTGAAAATAGTAACAAGGGTGTGCTGGAACCAGCTATAACCAGTTAAATTATCAGTGTAAGCATTTATACCTCAGAAATCAGCAAACGTTATAAATCAAGACTTAATTTATTGCCTTGTTGATTCTCTAAACTTATGAAAGTGATATGGAAAATATTGATAATGCAGATTAAGCTTAAAAGTGTGTCTTGCATACATTTTTTTTTAGAAAGCTGTTTGTTAAACATTTACCTGCACATCTCTGCCTAGTAATATCTACCTAGAGGCCTTTATTTCTGGAATTGAGGACATATGTTGCTGCCTGAGGTAGTAACGAGGCATATTGGCACTCTTTGAGCTACCTTTATTTGTCTCACCTAACCTCGGGATACCCGACTACCTAGACCCTTGATTTTCTTGTGTTTTCAGGATTTTACAGTGAGTTGGATTGAGTTCCTGGTATTTCACAGGGATGACTAGAGTGGGATTGCTAGGGAACATTAATGGGCAATTAACTATCCTTGACTTGCTCAGTGGTCTTGGAAATCCAGGGACTCAAGAGCATTATTTGGGTTTACTTAAGTTACCTGTTGAAAAGATTAAACTTCAAATTTTCATCTCTGGAGTTTTCTTGAAAGTAAGTTAAATTGTGGCAGAAGGTTTGATGAACTTGTGAGAGTGCTGTTGACCCCATACTCAATATAAAGAAAATCAGAGGAGTCAGGAGTTAAAAAACAGAAATGTATCTTTAATATGGAACTGCCCAAGGATGAGCACACTGGGACACTGCAGCCATTGAAGTACAAGAGTCCCCATCTGTATAGGATTACAGAGTTGTATTTAAAGACTAAAGCCAAGGAGAACTGGGGGGCTACAAAGGGGCAGTTTGGGGAAGGGGAGTTTTTTGAATGGATGGAACAGGGAAGCGGGATATTGGTTCAGGTCACATCCCCAGGATCAGTTTTAGACTGGTTTGGGGTGGTCCAGGTGGTTCTAGGCACAGGGTTCAGTCAAAGGACAAACCCAGAGGTATTTGGGTAAGAGCAAGACTTTGGTCCATGGTTCTCTTTGGTGATAGGTCAGCTCAGGTCTTCCTCTGGAAATGGGAGTTCTTCCAGAGCTGTAGCGGAATCAAAGCCATTTTTACAGTACTTCCTGAGATGATCATCCAGAAGTGGATATGGTGAGCACAACTTAGATGAAGTGTCTTTGTCAGCATCCACAGTCACAGGGCTCTCATTTCTGCCTGTCACATATAGAAAGTACAGTTATCCCTTCTACATCACATCTTTCCCCATTGTGGTTTTGCTATATCATGGGTTGGCATAAGAAATGAAATGGGAGGGGCAGGTATGTGGTGCAGTGAATAGAGCACCAGTCCTGGAATCAGGAAGATCTGAGTTCAAATGTGGCCATAGACACATGACACTTACTAGCTATGTGACCTTGGGCAAGTCACTTAACCCCAACTGCCTCACCTCCCCCCTCCAAAAAATGAAATGGAAATTTTTGGGGAATTTTGCAGAAGTAGCAGATAACACAGAACCTATAGTCAAATACTCAACTCAAATTTTACAATAAGGTACTGTAAATATCCCATAAAAGGGAAAGTAAAGTTCAGACTTCTGCTCTGATGTAAAGGGAGGGCCAAAAAATTTTATTCAGATTTTCTGGGTCTCTGGGGTACCACAAACCTATCCCCAGAGATGTGGAAGGGATAACTGTAAAATGTTATTGCCTGGGGCAGTGTGGAACTGTAGTCATTGTTATTGGGGAGGCTGAAGCTGGTGGATCTCTTGAACTTGGAAGTACTCAAGGGTATCCAGCCTCACTATGGTAAGTACTTGGAAGGAGGAAGGCCACTAGGTTGCCCAAGGAGGGGCTAACAGGAAAAGGGTAGAAATGGAGCAGGTCAAAGCTCTTGTGTAATCAGTACTGGGATTGAGTCTGTGAGTGGTCATGACACTTCCATGCTTGGTGAGATAGGGAGACCCAGTTAAGGGAAAAAAGAAAGAAAAGAAAAGAAAGTAAAATGTCAAGCACATAGGTTGTTACTTTGTACTAGTACTAGGAAATAGTTTGGATTATAACCATAAAAATAATGAGTTAGGAAAAAGTAACACAGTGGATAGAGCATCAGACCTGGAGTCATGAAGATCTGAATTCACCAGGCCTCAGACCCTTACTAGCTGTGTGACTTTGGGCATGTCACTTAACTTTTGTTTGCCTCAGTTTCCTCATATGTAAAATGAGGATAATAATAGCACCTACCTTCCAAGATTGTTGTGAGAATCACAGCTATTGTTAGCCATTTTATTATTACTATCTTTTAAAAACCCTAAAAAGAGATTTAGGCAGCAGTCTTTCAAATCCCAAAGGTTTCCCAGTGTGCAGTTTTTAATACCCACTACCACATGACATGAAGAAGAAGGAGGTTTAAGGGATTTCCTTCTAGTCTGTTACTTCTTCTGTAGTATGTGAAGAGAGATATGTTTAAAAGCTCCTTCCGGTTGGAATCTTCAAGAGTTTTTTTATATTTGGCCTTTGAGTTGTCTTGACAACTAGTTATGTAGACATTTCTACAGCTTCCAGGCTAATAGGCCCAAATAGAGCAAAAGTTCTCCTCTTCTCCTCTTTTCTTCTCTTTATCAGTAGCTTGTAGAAACATAGCCTTTTGTGCTTTTATTAAAATTCTGTTTTGGCTCACAAAGGAGAAAGTCAGAATCTTGGTTTCTTTCCAGTACCTTTTCTGCATATATACATCTTGTGCTTCAGAAGCCAGCTGTTTTATTAGGACCCATTCAGGAACTCTTCAGCAATATTTGCTTCTGATTGATCACCTTTCCCTGGACTAAGTTGGATGTATTGTGGACCTCGTGGTTGAAAGTTGGTGACCTGTGGGGTGGAATGTTGGATGCCTCTGTCTTCCCTGGTTGGTAGAGTGAACAAACTCTCAACTATTGTCCCCGTTCTGCTGTGAAAATGGTAATGATTCTAATGGAAGAGAGGGATTTTGAGTTAGAAGATGGACACATGGTAGGTTCCCAATATGTGTATAATGGAGTGATGATGATGATGATGATGATATATATATATATTGTAGGACTAGACCTGTGATTTCACTGGTGTAGGACTGTGGGTAATACCTAAGGAGGGAGGAAACTCTCTCCTGTATGCAGATCAGGACTTGCTTTTTATGTTAAGTATATAGCAAATTTAATATGTTACTTTCAAAGCTTTGCTGCTTATCTGTATTTTCTTCTAAATTTCCCTTCAATTCTATGGATCAAAAAATTTGATGACTCTCCTTTCTTCTTTTATGACAATACTATTGCTAGCCCCTTCTTTTACCCTTAACTATTCCCAATCAAAAAAATTAAAACAATTATATATATATATGCATATAAACCTATTATATATGTATAGGTATACATATATTATGTCTGTGTGTATATAAGATACACACATATTACATCTCTCTCTCTTTCTCTCTCTCTCTCTCTATATATATGTATATGGTCATGGAAAACAAATACTTATGTTGGTCATATTCAAAAATTTCTGTCATTTGTGATAGGTACACTATCAGGAAAAAGGAGTAACGTGCTTCGTCACTGGTCCTCTTGAGTCATGGTTGGGCATTTCATTGAACAAATATTTAAAGTGTTTCAAAGTTGCTTTTCTTTTAAATGTTGCTATAATATAAATAGTTCTGGTTCTGCTCATATTATTGTTAATCAGTTCATATAAGTCTTCCGAAGTTTTCCCCAAACTTCCCTTTTCATCATTCCTTCCTTATGGAGCAACAATAGTCCATTACATTCATATTTTATAATTTGTTCAGCTTTTTTCAATTGTGAGATATTCTTTTAGAGCTGTTATTAATATTTTTATAAATATGGTTTTCCCCCTCCTTTTTCTATTAATTCTTTGGAGTGCATGATCAAAAGATACACAGTTTAGTTGCTTTTGGAGTACAATTTCAAATTACTTTCCATAATGGCTGAACCAGTTCATAGTTTCACTAACAGTGTACTATGTACTGTTTTTCCTCAGTCTATCCAAAAACTGACATTTTCTTAAAAAAATTTTTTTTGGAATATGGTGAATGTAAGCTAAAACATAATTTAAAAAATAATTTCTCCAGTAATGATTTGAGACATTTCTTTTCTAAAAAGAATTCTTTTTAAAAATATGACTGTTGATTAATTGAATTTCTTCCTTTGACAACTATCTATTCATGTCCTTTGATCACTTAACTATTGGGGAATAGCTTTTGCTCCTATCTGTTTGAATCAGTTCTTCAATATCTTGGACATGAGACCTTTATCAGAGAAACTATCACAAAGGTTGTTTTTTTCCCCAGGTTACCTGTTTCCCTTCTAATTTTAACTGCATTGATTTTGTTTATGGAAAAACTTTGATTTTATGTAATCAAAACTGTCCATTGATTTTCTGTATTACTTTTTTGGTCACTCATATTTCCCTAGCCATAATCATTCCTTGGACTTCTTTATGATGTGACTTTTTATGCTTAAGTTAAATGTATCCATTTGGGGCTCATCTGCTAAAATACTTTCCAGTTTTCTGAACTTTTGTCAAATAGTGAAACAGGAACACTAAAGACTATACTTAGCTTTAAGAGAGTAGTTTGGAAAGTCCCGTAACATTATTGCTTACCTATAACTTGTATCACTTTCCATTTCAGGATCCTTTGCTATTAAAACCCCAAATGGGGTCATAAAAAATCAGACACAATTAAAATAACTGAACAGCAATTATTAAGACAAAAATTTCAAGATAAGATCATAGACTCCAATCCTCTCGTTTTACTGAGGAAACCGAGGTATAGCGCGGTCTAATGATTTGCCTAAAGTCATAAAGATAAGTAGCAGTTCTAGTAATTGAATCCAGATTCTTGGACTCTCAACCCAGCACCCTTTCCACAATACCATGCTGCCTCCCTACAACAAAAGAATTTTATAGACTTGACTAACATTTAAATTTATTATTACTCCTAGTCACCACCCCTGATGAAAACTGGCAAGGTAAAAGGGGGAAAATCCAGGATATTAAAAAAATAGATTATTGTTTTTGCAAATCTAGTTTTCCCTATATCCATGCTCGTCCCCTCTCCCAGAGGGCCATTCCTTATAACATGGAATTTAAATAAAAGAGAGAAGTGAGAAAAAATTCAGCAAAACTGATCAACACATTAAAAACATCAGTCTTGTATGCAGAGCTTTGTATTTGCAGACTCTCACTTCCGCAAATGAGTGGAGAGGTATATTCTCATATTTCCTTAAGCTTGTTCTTTTCAGAAATCCAGTAGAACTTTACATTCTTAGAGAAGTATATAGTGGAAAAGAAAGGGTAAAAGAGACAGTATTATGCATACTATCCTCATTCTTTTCTTGTCCTTCCTTCCTTCTCGAAGAAGAACCAATGGCTTCATGAGGGCAATGTCTTGACTTGCAAGTGAATTGGATTTAAGGGAAGCACAGCTTTGTAAAGTCACAAGCCGCATTCTTTTCTCCAGTCATCCAAGTTCAGTGGCAAGATATAAATAATAATAACAATAATAATAGATAGCATTCATATAGTACCTACTATGTGCCAGGCTCTATGTTAAGCATTTTTACAAATATTATGTCATATGAGCCTCACAACAACCCTAGGAGGCAGATATTATTATTCCAATTTTATAAATGAGTAAACTGAAGCAGACAGGTTAAGTGACTTGCCCAAAGTCACATAACTAGTGTCTGAGGCTAGATTTCATGTCAAGTTTTCCTGACTCTAGGTCCATGCTCTATCCTCTGTATTATCTAATGAGTGCTGCTTTTGGAATTAGGAGACCCAAGCCCTTATTCTAGTCGACACTATATGACCTGCACAAGTCACTTGACCAATTTAAGCCTTAATTTTCTTAGCTATAAAATGAGTATTATAATCTTGACACTGTTGATTATTTTTTAACAAGCACTTATTTAGCACCAACTAAGTGCCATCCATTGTATGAGACCCAGGGATATAGATGAAAAAAAAAGAAAAAGAGTCTTTACCCTCAAGGAATTCATATTCTAAGGGGGAAGGGCAACTATACACACACATATATATATATAGGTATATACAAAACATATAAAACAGATAGAAGGTCTCTTCGCAGGGGAAGACACTAGCAGCTGGGAAACCAGGGAAGGTCTGATGCAGAATGTGCTACCTTGACCACTGAAGCCAACCAGGAATTCTAAAAAGGTGAAGTAAGGAGGGGTACATTTCAGGCTTATGGCACAGTCAGACAATCCTTCTTAGTCTTCCTCACTGAATCTTTGTTCAGGGCATGCCTACTAATCAAAAGTGTTACTTAAGACCTTGTGCTGGGGAGGACCTCTTCTTTTCTCCCTCTGTGGTGTAGCTGGAGCAGGATACTGTTTCCTTTGGTAATGTCTCATCAGTTCCCAGGGAATCACTTATCATCTCTATGAAGATGATTCTTAGATCTATTTATCCAGCTCTAACAACTCTCTTGAGGTCCACTCTCACATCTCCAACTCTCTACTGGTCATCTGGAATTAGATTTCCTGTAGATATCTTAACATGTCCAAAATGGAATGCCTTATCTTCCCCTCCCCAACCCAACCTTCCCCTTGTCCTAAGTTCCTGATTACTGTTTACATTTTCGCCATCCTCCTGGTCACCCAAGTTTGCAGCAGAAGTGTAATTCTAGATTTTTCACCCTTTTTTGCTCCCTGTCAATAACCAATAAATTATTTTTTGAATATATTTATATTCATTTCATTAAATATTCCCCAATTGCACGTAAAGTATTTTAACGATCATTTTTAAAAACTTACCTAACAATGTCTCCCTCTTTCCCACCCCTCCTCACTTCTTGAGAAGGCAAACAATTCAATAATGGCTATATGTGTAAAGTCATGAAAAAATATTTCCCTACTAGCCATCTTGCAAAAGAAAATACAAACAAAAACCACCAAGAAAAATAAAGTTTAAAAAGCATTCACCAGTTCTCTCTCTGGAGGTGGATAGCATTTTGATCAATTATTTGTTAAGCCCTGTTGCTTCTACCTTTGCAGTATCTCTTGTATATTGATCCTTCTCTCCTCTGACAGTGTCACCCCTCTCATCATCTCATGTCTGGACTATTGCAGGAGTCTTCTGATGGGTCTCCTGACTTGAATCTTTTCCCACTCTAGTTCATCCACCTGTAGTCCTTGCTACTAAAGAAGACTGAGATTGGTGGTGGATTGCTTGAATTTAGACATTCTGAGCTGCAGTAGGGCCAAAGCCTGTTGTACTAAGTACCCCACAAATCTGGTGAGTCCCTGGGAGTGGGGGGGGGGTTGACAGTAAGTGGCACAAGATTTCAAGGGAAGGAATTCATTCTGTTCTAGTGAATAGAAGGAATTTGAAATTGACCTTAAAAGATGGTTAGGGTTAAATAGGTAGATAAGAAAGGGAAGGATGTACATAGAAGTGTAAAGGTTGAGGAGGGTAGATAATGGGGGCAGTAAATAGACTATTTTGGCTGGCTCTTACATGTAGGAAGCAGTGAGAAATGAAGCTGGAGTGAAGGCTGTAGAGGGTCTTGAATACCAAGAGTTTATCCTTTATCCTATCAGGCATGATGTTTCTTATCCATTTATAGTAGAAGGCAAGACCTAGTAGAGATTTGTTCTGATATGCTCACGGTCATCATGACAGACAACATATATTTCCAGTATAGTTGACTGGGTTATGGCTGTAATTTCTAGCCTAGGAGTTGAAACATCATTTCTTTGGTGCTAATAGTAGTCCAAATAAAAGAGTGAATTGTAGACTAATACAATTTAATACTGCACCTCCTTTCTACAACCCATTGGCTGTAGACATTGTATAACTTTTTAGGATAATAGAATTTCATGCTAAGGTAACCTTACAGATTCTATGATACCAACATCTCATTTTGTATCTAATGAAACTTAAACCTAGGGAGGTGAAGCAATTTGCCCAAGATCACATACGTAGTAAATACAGAACAGGAATTCCAATGCACGTCCCCTGACTTCAGATCTAGTACTTTCATTCCGAAGGTGAGTCAGCCCCTGAGCACCAGCAGGTGGATTACAATGGTATGTTTAGAGGTGTATTTACCTTCTGCAGAAGATCAGCCTTTAATACCAAGATGGCAATTCTGTAGTCCTTCTAACATTTGGGGATTTTTTTTGAGGGGCATAGGGAAGGTAAAATTTGTTTGAACAGCAAAACCCAACCCCAAGGCACTGATTTGTATCAAGCTTAAAGTAGCTATATACAGCATATAAATCATGGCTCCATGGTTCCTGGCAGAGTTTCCCAGTGTGGCAGACCATTGCTGGTGAAGTACGAGAAACTGAGGTTCCACAGGCTACTGAGCAAGTGTCAGAGAACCCAGATTCTGGTTTGTATTGCATGATTTTTAAGAAATTGCAGCTTACATTAATTTAGTGCTTTGTTAATTACAGAGAGCTTTCATGCCTTGTTTTATCTGATCATATCAATCTTGTGAGGTAGGGAGTGGATAGATTTATTTTCCTCATCTTGGAGATGAGGAAACTAAGCCTCTAAGGGATGCAATCATTGACCCAAGAGTTCCAAGGCTAGCGTAGGATTGGGACTGTTTCTTAACTTATTTGGATAACAGTTTCCTCATCTGCCAAATGAGGAACCTTAGATGATCTCCAAGGTCTCTTCTAGTTCTAAATTCTGTGAATCAATGGACTAGAATCCTGATTTCATGATTCTAGGTCCAGTGCTGTTTCCCCCTCCATCATGGTCCCCTTTCCATAGACTTCATATAGTTAAATTATCATCTCAAGGTAGCCTATTCACTTTTCTTCCTGATATATATTCTATGTGGTCAGTTATAAAGCCTTACCTTGATTGAGGGGTGGCAGCTCTTATCATAACTGCTATCCAGGGAGCAGAGATTTTTCCTTTTCCCCTCACCCCACAAAAACAAACCAAAGCCAAAACCAAAATTATCAACTCATCCAACCTAATGGATCTTTGATATGGATAATTAATTTTGGAATGCTATAAAATCTTCTTATTTGGGACTAATTGGGAAGAAACTAGTTTGAATTGTAGAATGTTGCAGCATGGTGTAAAGTTTCAGCCACCTGGATTGAAATCTTATCTTTGTAATTTACTAACTATCAGAACTTGGGTAAAACCCTTATCCTATGTAGGCCTCTCTTTCTTATAAAATGAAGGTGTTGTGTTAGATCTCCAAGATACTTCTAGGAACAAATCTTTTGTATTATGAACATAATCATGATCAACATGCAAATATTGCAATAAAAAAGAGAATCAAATATGGTAATATAGGAACTTATAGACTTCTGTTATATGTGGGTTTTAAAAAAAATGTATACAAAATTGATATAGAAGGAGCATGATATATAAATGACAGAAAACTGGTCAACAAGCCAAAAAGACAACTCTTAAAGAGTATAAATTACAGTGAGGTTGAAAATCTTCATCGATGAAGGAAATTTTCTAGTCCAGGAATTCCCTCTATCAATGAAATCACAAGTTCTTTCCATTTTCCATTGGTATTAAACAGGGTGGCAACAAAATTGTTCTATTTGTGCTCCCTTAGAGGCAAGTAGATGGAGCAGTGGATTGAGAACTGGGCCTGCAGTCCCCATAATCTAAGTTTAAATTTGGCCTCAGACACTTACTAGCAGTGTGGCCCAGGACGAGTCACCTAACCTTGTTTGCCTCAGTTTCCTCCACTATAAAAGGTAGATAACAGCACTTACCTCTCAGGGTTGTGAGGATCATATGATATAGTAATCATCAGAAGCACTTAACACAGTTCCTGACACACAGTAGACCCTTTGTAAACAAATGTTTATTCCCTCTGTCTTTTCATTTTTTCCCCCAAATATTCAAAAAATGGCTTAACAATGTTTTCTTTTTCTTTTGTATTTTTTTTCACCTCTGCTAATTCACGGTACTCATCCCTTGTAACAACTAAGTATAGTTAAGCAAAACAAATCAGCCCATGTCACTATTTGTTAAATTGGGTAGCTAGGTGGCACAGTAGGCAGAGTGCCATGTCTGAAGTCAGGAAGACTCATTTTCTTGTGTTCAAATCTGACCTCAGACACTTATTAGTTGTGTGACCCTGGGCAAGTCACTTAAACCTGTTTACCTCAGTACTTCATGTGTAAATGAGCCCGAGAAGGGAGATGGCAAACCACTCCAGTGCCTTTTCCAAGAAAGCCCCACATGGTGTCAGGAAGTCAGATACGACTCAACAACATAATATTTCATTTTGCACCTATAACCTATTGCCTCTCTGCCTAGAGAGAGGAGCCATGCTTTATCATCAGTCTGTTGAAGTCATAATTGTTCACTGCATTGATTTGAGTTCTTAAACTTTTCAGAGCTTTCCCTCACCACAAAAGGAACTTTCTGGATCTAAATATTATAGTTTTGTTAGATTAATAGAATTTTATAAGTGTAAGGGACCTTTGTGGCTGTTCAGTCATTTCTCAGTCATGTCCTATGCTTCGTACTACATGCTAGCTCTACTTGAGGGCCAATCATGCATTGGGATTGTCCATGACTCCTGCTTTTTCAATTCCTTTTCTTTTGCTGCTTCTGACTTTCCAGACACTCTAGGGATCATTTATTTCTCTACCAGGTAAGGGAGAGAGGAGGAAGGGTAAAATGGAAAGCCAAAGAAGACAGTAACAGAAGATAGGATATCCATATGTCATCACTTTTGTTAATAATTAGAAATAGGGATTTTTGTTTCTGGATTTTATTCATCCGTGATTTTTTTGTCACTCCACCAGTTTTAGTAATTAACAACTGATTTAGAATCCATCCTTTTTTGGTGGAAATGTACCAACTGTGACCTGTGTTGTGATCTGGCAAATAGTAAGCTATCATGGATTGTTATGTGAGTTTGGTGATGAAAAGTCCCTCCCCAAAGTGTGCATATTACATGATAATAATAATTTTCCTGTAGATAAAGTTATAAGGTGCAGCTGTAAACATTTAATGTGTTAATGCTGGCCCTGAACAGTGGTGCCAGGGGTTCCATTAGCAGATACCTCTGAAAGGGAGAATCTAAGTGCCTTGAGCATAGGGACCATTTCTTTTTTGTCTTTTGCCTCTCAGGTTCTTGGCACAGTGCCTTGCCACACAGCATGCGTTTGTCACAGGGAGGTAGTGTGGTGTGGTGGAAAGAGTATTAGATCTGAAATCAGAGGATACAAGTTCAAATCTCAGCTTTGACACTATCCATGAGTTCTGGAGCAAAGTTACAACCTCTCAACATTTTAGTTTCCTCATCCACTAAATCAGTGATTAGTTAAATGAAAAAAAAATAGAGATATTTGATAAAAGTTAAAAAAAAAAAGAGCATAGTATTTGCCCAAAGGCAAGCTTTAAAAAATCTTGGAATGAGGGAGAACCCACTAGTGGAATTGGTCTAGGTAGAAAAAACAAGCCTTAGGCTAGAATAATAGAAGCACTGGGAGGAATCTGGGAAGCCATCAATTAGAGTTTGAGTCTTGAAGTTCCAGTCTAAAGCAAAGGTGACATTAGGTCCTCAAAACAAAAAAAGCAACTAGGTATACATGAGAGAAATAATGCTGGCTTTTGCAGGAGTCTGAAAAGACTAACAACTGAGATTGTAGGATTGTGCTGATTCATTTGAAATGTAGAACACTGTTGTTTAGTCATATCCTATTCTACATGACCCCATGGACTTTTTACTGGAGTGGTTTGCCATTTTCTTCTCCAAGTGTGGTCCCATATTACAGGCAAGAAACTGAGGCAGATAGGGGTTAATTGACTTTCCTAGGGTCACACAGCTAGTAAGTGTCTGCGAACGGATTCAAACTAAGATTTTCCTGACTCCAAGCCCAATGTTCTATCCACTACACTATTTAACTGCCCTGAAGATGTCTAATAGCAATCTACTAAGAAGATTATTGGGCTGATTGTTGGGCTAATTTTTGTCAAGGTTAGTCTGCCTTAATCAACATTATAATTGTCTACCAACATTTATTATAGCATTGTATCTTGACCCAGTTCATGATGCTTTCCACATGACAAATTCTGGGCAGGGAGCATTGTGTGGGAACAATCAAGTGATGTGAGAGTTAGGAATGGATACCTCAAGAAGTCATGAGGTGATAGAGATTGAACAGAGAAGAAGGTAAGGTTAGATGAACTCAGTGAAGGCTGGAGAGGGACTTCCCCAGTACCTAGGCTTTAAATTATGATAGGTTTATGAGTTTGCCTCAACTGCTGGAAAAACAAGCAAGTGATGAAAAACCACTTTTCCAACATCTACAGCATTTGTGTATTTTCCATGTTGTAAATCTTTCTTCATTTTTTCCACTTCTATGTGAATGTGATCACTCGCCTTGGATTCTATCCAGAAAATACTAAGTCAGTGGGAGTCTAAAAATGACAAATGAGCTGAGCTTCAGATACAACTAGTCTTCTTAAAAAGGCATTTTCCACTTTGGTAATTAAGAATATCTGATACATAGTGCTCACATGATAGAGTGGTTTGAAATATCCAAGGCATATGCCTGAACATTACAATGAACCAGGGAAACAAAAGAATGAAGCTTTGTGAGAAAATAGAAACGTTTCTCTTAGTGGTGGAACTAAGGTAGAAGCACCTGATAAGTTGAAAACTCCCTGCAAAAGTTACAAAACAAGATGTATTATTGGTGCATTATCTGATCTTTGAAAATTAACTTTATAACCAAGAAGTCTTGATTCAGTGCTTTTTTTCTGTGTCCGAGATACTATTAGAGACGATGTTATTTAAAGGTAGTGTATGGCATGATTCCTGTTCTCAAGGATCTTGAATCTATCAGGGAGATAAAATGAATCTGAAAGAGTTAAATGTAAGAATATATGACTGAATATGAGTGAAATATACAAGAAGTAACTACAAATGGTAAGAAAAAGGGTCTCTCTGTTGGGGGCTAAGGAGAGATCTGTGGTGGAGCTGAGATTTGAGTTAACCTTCATGGAATGGCTCAGAAAAGAAAGGAGAACAGGGAAGAGAATTAGAATTAGAAGAGAAATTAACTATAAAGGACATATGAAGAAAGAAGCTCTCTGTTTCCAGAGAAAGAATATGTTTGTGTCTAATGGTGTCTAATGTGTCTAATCGAGGGGGGGAGGGAGAAGACATTTACATGATTACTACTGTATATTTAAAAGAAATAGCAACTTGTACATAATAGATCTGCAGTTTCATGTGCAATCATCTTTTTGTTGTATTATGAAAACTCTTGCTTAAATCCATAAATTAAAAATAAAATAAATTTTAAAAAGAGAATAGGGCAGATGATGTTTTGAGTGGAGGAAGGTAAAGTAGCAATTACAAAAGTTTATTATGTAAGATTGTACTTTTAGGTCTACTACTTCCCTGTGCTTTACTCTCCATTTCTCCCTGTAAGGGTAGGAGGCAGTTAAGCACAGTGGGCTATGTCCAAGTCCTGGCTTTGGAGATTTGTTGTACTCCCTTTCAGGTTTGGTGATGCCAGGAGCAGGGAGATGACAGAAGGTGTAAAGGGAAAAATGTATCTTTTCTCCTGAACTCAGAATCTTTAGCAAGGTAGCTCTCAGTCTGGCTACCTTAGCTATTTAACCTTAAAGTGGAAGTTGGGGTGAGGCTGGAGCAAAAGGAGGGGAGGAGCTGGTGAGCTTGTTTGCCTGGTATTTCAGCCTCTGTAATGCTGTGCCCTGGCAAGCTTTTTTTTTTTTTTTTTGCTGGAGGGATGGGGAAAGCAGAGGGCAGGGCATTCTTGGCTGAAGGCTGAAATATGTTTGTGAAGCAGTAAGTATCCTCCCCAGCTCAAAGGGCAAAAATGAGTTATTTCTCCTTTTCTTTTTAACCTCTTAGAGGAGCTGGATGACTAGACAATGATAGAAAAGAATAAGCATTTTGGGTAATAACTTGAGAAAATAAATTACCTGAAAGCTTAAAATAATTAAAATAAACATCATTATATCTGGAAACCCTGGTTAATCATTTGAGAGAGTTTGTTCAAAAAAACATGAGGAACACTCTGTGTAACAAATTCTGAGTTGGGGATGGGAAAGACAGTTGGCCCAAATGCTCATTTTAAACAATGAGCCTGTCAGGCCAGAAAACGGTGGAATCAGGGATTTGGCTTGGGAATTTTCTTTCAGTCCTGGTTTTAGTGCTTTCTTGAACTGTTCCCAATCCCTTTCCATTATTACTTTTTTTCCCTCAGATATTTCAGGTGGAATTATTTAGTGACATAAAATAATTGCTTTCTGACACAACTGTCCTTACACAAAAGGTTTGGGAACGCAGTAACAGGCTATTTGTAAACTGTTTACTGTGTTTCCCAAATAACAGTTTCTTAGAAGAATTTTTAAATTAATACTTGGTTTTAAACTGGAAATATAAATCTCACTCACTTTGGCTGCTTTTCAGAACAAGTTTTAAAACTCTGTGGTCTGCATATATTTGAATCACACTTACTTCCCTTTAAAATGACAAATCTTCCTCCAGATGGTATGTAAATATTGTTGCTGCTTATTATGTTACAGCAGTCACTGGATGGAAGATTGGCATAGTGAGTCAAACCAACTCAACCAAACCAAAGCCTTGTTGACCAGAGAAAGCTCTTCTGGTCAGATAAAGGGTGTCAGGTCTTCATCCCTTCCTGGTCAGCAGTATAGCTGGAATAATTGAAGTCAGAGAACAATTCAGGGTCAACAAAGGCAAACTTAAGCCAATCAAAGATGCAGGTAGGTTACAAGGTTACTTAAAAGGTTGGCATGGGAAATATGGAGGTGAAGATGTAAAGTAAATGGAATGTAATAACAAAGTCACATGATTAAACCCAAGTTAGGAATACTGAAGGTGAACCTGAAGGAATTGGAGAAAGTATTATCTCCGACAAAGAGTTGATTATCCACATGATGGATTAACAGCAGAAGGAAAAGAGGAAAAAGGACTTTTTTACACCTGGTCTTGTCTAGGAGAATTTTCATCTTTTTCTAGACCCTGGTTTACAGGTTAACCTACCTACTACCTAGCAGGCTCCCAACAAAGGAAAAGAATTACAGGGTCTACTTCTTAATGAACCTCAAAGCGTCTTTTGTACCAGACTTTCCATCTGAAAGCATAGGTGAAGTCAGACTTAAAAATCATACAATTCAACAAACATTTTCCTAGTAAGAAAACAGTATTTCAGAAGGATTGATAAAACTGTAGATTCTTGGACCAAATGGATTCTGAGGTCTCTTCTAGCTCTAATTCTATGATATTTAGTTTTTTTAGTAGAGGTTCAACAGAAAATGATAAGAAATAATGGGGTAGGGGAATGGAGACCAGTTATAGCGGAGGAAATTAGGGAACCCTTCATGGTGAAATGGACCCAGAGCTGTGGCTTGTAGGAAGAGAAGAATTTGAACAGGTGAAGATGGCAACCAGAGGGAATAGTCAGAGGTCTATTAGGTTAATTTACAGTCTTGATGTAGACTTTATGTAACCAAATGGAAATATCAGCCAAGCGATTATCCTCTTTTAAAGGGGCAGAGGGAGGAAGAAGAACCCACAATATCACCTTGACTATCAATTTACTTAAGGCGAAAGTGAGCAAAACTTATCACTTGGACTGAAGGATGGTTTGCTAAGTCATTCTATGTTGTTTAGCACATCACCCTCTGAATATGGATTAACCATTATTATTTGAGAGCTGTTGCCATGCTTTTTCCTCATTCATTTAGCAGCTCCTTCTCTGGTTGCTGCTGACTCTAATTTGAGCACCATGAAAAATATGGGGATCAGAAGCATAGATTATGTCCCTTCAATTTCTTTGCATCTATTTCCATGTCTAATAATAGCTACATTTATGTAGCGTGGTGCTAAGTGCTCTACAGATATTGACATATAATCCTCACAACAACCTTGAGGAAGATTCTGTTATTATCTCCATTTTACACATGAGGAAGTTAAGTGACTTGCCTAAGCATGAGAAACAGCTAGTAAGTGTTTGAGGCAAGATTCCAACTCAGATCTTCCAGGCTCCAAGTCTAGCACCTTATCCACTGAACAGCCTAGGTCTCCTGGGCACATATGGCCCAGAAACATGGAAGCATTGGCAATGCTTGGTGTGTGGTCAGCTAGTTGCTGCCCTTCATTGGTTTCCAGGTTTGGGTTAAGATAGAAGGATCCAGGAATATTGAGGGTGAGATCCTTCAGTCAGTCCACAAGCATTTATGAAGCCAGGTCCTGTGCTAGAGCTGGGGATGCGGGAAAAGGGATGAACACTCCCTGTCCTTGTATTGGAATGGAGGAGACAACACACAAGCAATTATGTACATAGGAAGTATTACACAGACTAAACTAGGAGTAATCCCAGAGGCAAGGTACTAATGTTAAGTGGAACTGGAGCAAGCTTTTTGTAGAAGGTGGGATTTTTGCTGAGCCTTGAAGGAAGCCAAGAAATCCAGGAGGTGGAGAGAGAGACAAAAGAAAACTCTGTTCCATCAGACAATGAGGAAAGATAGGTGAAAGAAAGCTCTATTCCATTGAACAGTGCTGCTCCTCAGTTCTGCTATACACATTCTTTTCTGTGGATAAGTGAAAAATTGTTTTGGGCAGGGCTCTTTTTAAGAATATACGTCTTGCTTACATCTGCAGCCTGAAATATACAGCTGTTATGATGAATAAATGAATGAAAAAGCCCTATGCTAATAAGCACAAGAGATAAATAGGAAAGTCAGACAGTCACTGCTCTCAAGGAGCTCACCTTCTAAAAGGAAAAGAAACAAATCTAGAGGATTTCAACTTCAAGCCAGATGCAAAAGTTCCATGGTCCTCAGAGTGCAATAGCAACAGAGACGATAATGGTGATGTGTCTTTTTTGTGCAGGGGGAGTGTCATTTCCACTGATATAAGCAGTGGAATCATTTGACAGTGGCAAAGACTTTGGCGACCAGAAATTTCTTTGCTGGATATGCAGCTGATGCAGCTGTGACACCTGCAGAAGCAGGTGCCAGGCTACATGTTTCAGTAGATGTTCAATATCAATTTATGGATGGATAATTGATGAAAAAGGTCTCTCTTGACTACATGTCCTGTCATTTCCAGCTGCCTTCAACTGTCAATTCAAAATGTTTAAATCTTTCTTTGTCCAGTTTTAAGCTTTATGAGAATTTACAGTTACTGAGGACAACTAATGGGGCAGCTAGGTGGTACAGTGAGTAGAGTGCTGGATCTGGAGTCAGGAAGACTAATCTTTCTGAGTTCAAATCTGGCCTCCGACATTTAAGAGCTGTGTGATCCTGGACAAGTCACTTTAATCCTGTTTGCCTTGTTTTCCTCATCTGTAAGATGATATGCAGAAGGAAATTGGCAAACCACTGCAGAATATTTGTGAAGAAAAACCCAAATAGAGTCAGGAGGAGTCAGACTTGACTGCACAGCAACAAAGCAACTACTATAGTATTATTTATCTAACAGGTGCTCAGTTAATATTTCTTGATTGTGCCAATATCATATTTGATAGGCACTTATTCAATGTTAATTAATATTACTGTTTAATAATGATGATGATGGTTTTGAGAAGCATAGAAGTGATAATAAAGAAGTCCCATTTACTAAGTTTCTATATTTCTCTCCAAGTATAGTGGTGAATTTACCCTTAAAATGTCCACAGTTTTATTTCAGATAACTGTTGGCCATTTGTTTCTTTCATATGGAAAATTACTGATTTTTCTTGTAACTTCTGAAATGGTTTTGGTAACTGAATGCTTTAGAAAGTATTTACAAAGGGAAGTGTGAAGATCAATAGGAGCCACCATGGGTTCATTATGCCAGATTAACAGCATTTCCTTTTTTGACAGAGTTATTGGATCAGTAGAATGCTTCAGACATAGTATAGTTTTTGCAAAACATTTTAGAGAGTTTCTCATAATATCTTTGTGGACAAGATGGAGAACATTGGACTGGATAGCCATATAGTTAGGTGGATTTGAAATGCCTGAATGATCAGACATAAAAAGTGGTATTTGATGAAACAATGTCAAGTGGTGAAGATAGACAAAGCCATCACAAGGAATTTTTACATTTGACAAGAAGAGTGTCCTTAGTTTGGGAGGGGTGGGGCAGAAATAAATTCTGGTATACTGACTCTGAGAGGAAGGTAGGAAGAAAGCGTTTACCCTAGCAGGTCATCTGGTAGTCATTGCTGGGATTATCTCATCCCTGCCGTGCATTTATGTATTGAGTCACCTGAACTTTTGCTTATTTATTATATGTTTGTGTGTAGGTACGCATGTGTATATCATGCATAATGTACATATATTGTTCAGTCATCTATCTATCTATCTATCTATCTAATCTACTTTATGTATAGTGATAGGGGCTAGACTTGTGATTTCATTGTTATATGGAACTCTAAGAGGAAAGAACACCTCTATTGCTACAGTTTAGTATCTCCTTTGCAATTTATGGTCATAGAGAATTGTCTGAGACACTGAGAGGTGAAATACCTTGGCCAGGGTCACCCAGCCAGTATGTATTAGAGATGGGACTTGAATTCAAGTCTTCCAGACTCCAAGGACAGCTTTTTATACATTACGCCATACTGCTTCTCATGTTTAAGGTACGTGATATATGTGTATATATACATATGGATATAGATATTTTACATAAAAATTTAAAGAATTGATAGATGGACTTACATGCCCAAAATCTAAGCCAGTTAATTGGTTTTAAATAGCAAGCCAACGTGACACTCATTATTATGACTTTCAACTCATGATAGATTATGGGACATAACAAGGTCAAGAACATTAAAATTCAAACACAATCCTGTGAAAAGTGCAGTTCCATATGTCAATTTAATCATACAACTGCTTTTTGCCAGCATAACTGCTGACTCCATCTGTTTCAATTTAAGATTCACTCCAATCATCCCTTCATAATTGGTTTAAAAAAAACTCAAAACACTTTTTTCCTACAGGCAACACAGATGACAGTTTGTGACTTTTTTGAGGGGGGAGGGTTGGAAGGGCAGAGGAATAGGATGAATGGGTAAGACAGAAATTGTATTCTCAGCTCAATAGATATGGTGCAATGCTGATTTCTCCTTGGGAAACAATTTGCCATCTGACATTCATTTCAGTCTAAGGTAGGCAGTGCTGAAGAATGTTATAGTTCCTCATGACTTCCTAAGCAAGTCACCCTCTGGCTCTTCTATTCCACCAAAATGTAGTCAATGCAGGAAAGGTGTTTACTTTGTCATTCTGGTTATGAGACACTACCAGGTGTCACAGGAAATGAATCTTCTATCAGTAACAATTTGGCAGCAAAAAGTGGAGGCAAGAACAAGTTGTTCTATAGCTATTATGCAGTTTTAAGGGATGATCATTGTTTTCCCTGTGAGTGGTTGAAAATACTACATAACAAGTAAGGATCACTAAATAGGTCAGAGGAACCCAAGAGATCTGGCTTTCCTTTTTTTTTTCTGTGAAATTGAATGGTTATAAATAGTGTTTTGTCTTCCTGAACACTCTAAACAGCAAGACAGGATTACCAACAACTAGGTCTTGGCATGTAGCCAGTGCACCGGCATTTAAGTGATACTTGCTGCTAAGGCAACTTTACTGGGCTTTCCATATGTGAAGAATGGGTGACATCAGGACATCTAAACAGCTGCTTAGGATGGCTGCACATGGATTGGGGGCAAGAGAAACACAACAAAGCCTGAGTTCAAATGAGAGAGTGAAGCTTTGGACTGCTGGGGAAACTGGTAGATGAGCCAGCCTAGGGTGAAATCCCCAAATGTGGCAGTTCTTTCCAAATAAACACAATGAAGAGAATGGGAATTTGAAGAAATTTAGTAGCAACAGCAAGGCTCAGCAAATGGAACTCATGAATTTAAATTTTACTTGTTCAGAGTTTATGCTGATTCAGACAGGATCTAGGCTAAGACTGACCTCTGTATGATCCTTGAAAAAGGATTTGCTGTGCAAATGAATGGTGTAAGCAAGATTATGAAATGATTTTTTTCTCCTAAGTAGTGTTTTCAAGTCTTTTAGAAATAATCACTTTATATAAAAACTGTTGATGCTGCTTTGTTTGAGGTACTGGCTTGAAATGATTGACATGGTGGATAGAAACCTGGGCTTAGAGTCAGGGAGATCTGAGTTCAAATCTGCCTTCAAACACTTACTAGCTATGATAGTATATACTTCCCAGGGTTGTTGTGAGGATCAATGAGGTGATGTTTGTAAAGTACATTGCAGTACATTGGCCCATAGTTGTTTCTATGTAAATACTAGTTAAGTATTATCATTAATTTAGTCCAACATCCATTAGGCAACAATATTAGTATTGTTTGCTTGGCTATATGTACATGAAAGTAATAAAAGGTTATTTCTTTAAAAATATTTTATAATTCAAACTTTAGCCATGACTAATTTTTTGAGTATCCTTTTGAGTGTCAGATGGAAGGGACCTAAAATGTGGCCCTTTTCCTCAAGAAGCTTTCAATTTAATCAAAGAAACTAGACAATGACAGAAAAAGTTAAATTACAAACCAACGTAGTTAGAGTCATAACTAAGAATTATTTGTTCCTAAAGCAAAGGGTGTTGTGCCTATGTGAGGAAGGAGCTTACCTGGAGTGTAGCTGCCAATGGAAGGAAACATTCTCTAGGATACTGTGAGATTTCTGTGATACTGAAGAACTTTCTGCTTTTTGGGAGGTTAAGATATAAAAGATGTAGTAGCCTCAACTGCCAGAAAGAGGAAGCAAACCTCAGGAAAAAGTTGCTGACCCTGAGGATAAGATTGGGCAGAGAGGAATTCACCTGAGATGTGACCACTGAGTGGGAAGAATCTTCCTGGGGTGTGATTCCTTCATTGCCACTGTCCCCAAAAAGTTGATTAGCTTAGATGAACCCCTAAATTATGGGCAGAAACTAACCTAATCAAACTAGTTAGCATCCTCTAGAAGACTCTCAGACTGGCCTCTGCAGGCCTCTTCTGCTGTCCTTCCAGATGGATGGTATTCATTGTTATTCATATTCTCCATTCATTCATTAGAGGCAGCTAGGTGGCCCAGTAGATAGAGTGCCACGCCTGGAGTGAGGATGACTCAAAACCAGCCTCAGACATTGACTACATGTGTGATCCTGGGGCAGGTCATTTAATCTCTGTTTGCCTCAGTTTCCTCATCTGTAAAATGGGAATGCTAGTAGCATCTACTTCCCAGAGTTGTAAGGTTCAAGTGACATAATAATTATAAAACACTTAGCACAATGTCTGGCATGTTGTAGGTACTGTATAAATATTAGCTATCATCATTACAGGCATTCCTTAGAGATTTTGTGGGTTTGGGTCTAGACCACCACAATAAAGTACATATTGTAATAAAGCAGGTAAGATGAATATTTTAGTTTCCCAGTGCATATAAAAGTTATGTTTACATTATACTGTAATCTACTAACAGTATTATGTGTGAAAAAGATGTTCATACCTTAATTAAAAAGTACATTGTTGCTAAAAAAAATGCTGACCATCATCTGAGCCTTCAGTGAGTTATAATCTTTTTGATGGTGGAGGTTCCTAGCTCAGTGTTGATCAGGGTGGTGCTTGCTGAAGGTTGGGATAGCAGTGACAATTTCTTAAAATAAGACAACTATGTATCTTGCCTCATCTTTTGACCCTCTCACTTGAAGACTTAGAAGATATTGTGGAGTTATTAATTGACCTAATTTCAATATTGTTGCATCTCAGGAAAGAGGGAGTCTAAGGGGAGAGAGAGAGGGAGAGTAAGAGAGAGAGAGGGAGGGGGCAAGGGAGGAGGAGAAATGAGGCAACAGCCATCCAGTGGTGTAGTAATCATTTATTGATTCAGTTTACTGTCTTCCATGGGCATAGTTAAGGGCATCCCAAAATAACCACAACCACAATCAAAGATCACTAATCACAGATCACTGTAACACATATAACAATAATGAAAAAGCTTGAAATATTGGGAGAATTACCAAAGTGTGATACAGAGACATGATGTAAGCACGTTATTGGAAAATGCTGCTGATAGACTTGCTTGATGCTGGGTTGCAACAAACCTTCAATTTGTAAAAAACTCAATATCTGTGAAGCACAATGAAATGAGATGTGCCGGTATTTCAGCAAACATTTATCAGACTCCTGTGATGTGAAATGCATTGACATATATCCCACAGTACATTCTGCTTATTTCTTCCATGTGAAAAAACTATAGATTGGTGGACATGAAGCTTGGTGCTGCTGGGCTGTCAGTTCACCACCGTACGCTACACTACGTCCTCCTCTCTCCAGTCCTCATGCATGTATAGTGGGGCTTCTATATGGAGGACCATTTTAGGGTGTAGAAAGCCTTGCTGAAATGTCCTACTATTATTTTTAACCTTCTTTGTTCAACTTGAAGTTTATCTTCCTTTGAGATTGTGTTTCAAATTTCTTTTTACTTCTGTCTCTTCCTCATGCAATCTGAGGGACACAGAACATACTCCATATTTTTTTAATGGCAGCTGGGACAATGAGAATGATGCCTAAATTTACACAGGAGGGCTTTTCTCAGTTCACTGGTTAGTATGCCTTTTGAAAGCTAAGTAAGAGCCTTAGATTTCAGTCAGCACACAGAGTGAAATATCTTTAGGCTTAAAAGTTTTCTTTTTGTCATATTCAGATTAATATAAAGTGATTTCATCTTTCCTTTTAATAATCTCCTTCAATTATTTTTCTCTTTCATTCTATCAGCTCATGTAAATACATTTTATTTCTTCCTACATTTGTCACCTATATGCTTTCTCAGAATGTTAAAAGGACTTATATTTGATTCTGGAGGCAATAGGGAGCCACAGGGGTTTATTGAGTTCAGACAGGTGAAAATCATTTGGCAGCTCCTCTGTACCTGAAATACTCTCCCTCATCACTCCCTGGCTTTCTTCAAGCCTCAGCAAAAATTCCATCATCTGCAGACGGCCTTTACAGTTTCCATAGCCACTATAAACTTCCCCTTTAAAGTTTCCTTGCAACTGCTCTGTGTCTTGTATATACTCATTTATATTCATTCATGTTATCTCCTCCCTTAGAATATAAACACCTTGAGGACAGGAATTGCTTTTGGGTTTTTTTTCCTTTGTATCTCTCATTGAAAGTCTTCAAGAAGAGGCTGGATGTCTACTGGTATGTTATGATGTGGATTCCTTTCAGCTATAGGTTGGACTTTAGATTGTTCCTGAGGACCCTTTCATCTTTAAATTTTTTGGTTTTGTGACTTTCACAAGGTCACACAGTAAGGAAATACCACAGGCAAGAGCCACGTGTAGATCTTCTGAGTCTAAGACCGTTGGGGGATCCTCTTTTAGGGGAGATATCTTGTGATTATCTTTTGGGGCTGTAAATCACATCTTGGAGGCTGCTACCTTTGGGAACCATTGGGATCAATGGCCAATCATTATGGAAATGATTATTATTTGAAGAGAATGGTCAGTTCTATTCAAGTGTTCTCTGCCTAAATGGCTTATGCTTAATGCTCCTGGCTGATGAAAGACATTTTGTATAGCATCTCTTCAATGCTTGCCTATCCCAGGTATACCTTTACATTGATATTGTTAAGCACATTTCTTAGTAATTTACGTACTAGTGCCTAGGGACTTTTTTAAGTTCTTACTTTCTTTCAAATTGGGTGATTTCAGAGAGATGGTGCCTAATTTTCATTATTATTGTACAATGTCACAATCATTACAGTAAATTTCTCATCATTCCCCAAATGCAAAATATTTCCTTTGTTTTTCCAGGGTAGTTGGACAACCAGAAGACTAATATTGTTAGCAGCTTCTTTTGTATCACATTGTTCAAAGAATAGCAAGAAAGGGGCAGAAAGTAGGGATTCTTATAAATTTCTGTTTTCTGACATAGGGTGAGGAAGAAACTTTGAAAAAGCCAGACCTCCAGAAGTGCAATTTATTGCCTTGGAAGCTGGTGGATTCCTCCCACCATAGTTTTTCAAGCAAAAACTGAATGATCATTTGTTAAACATGTCATAATAGGGATTTCTTTTTCCAGTATGGGTTGGACTTGATGTTTGTTGAAGTGCTTTCCAACCCTAAAATTCTGTGAATTTATGAACTATTTAAGTTGTCTTGTGGTAGATCTTTCACTGAGAAAAAGACTAAGGAATAGATCTTGAAGTCAGAATCTTGGTAGGTAATATACATTGCAGTCTAACATTTTTCCCTTAGGGGGTTTTAGAATGATCTATAAATAATTAATATAGTGTGAAATTTCGCATTTCTAGATTCTGAACCATGGCAGGTGATTTCTCAAACCATGTATTCCTTCTGTAGACTGAATGCACTGAGAGGAGAAAGGGAGGGGAACTTAAAAGAATAGGGATAAAAAAGTATTCATCCACCTCACGGTTTTGATAGTCCTTTCTTAGGTCTACCTTGACTATTCTTCACCGTAGGAGGATGATCCAAATGGTATCCTTTCTCACACTGCTCTTGGTAATTGTAATAACCCCTTCCAACTGCCTTGAATGGTAGGAATAGCCACATTGAGGAGATCATATATCCATTGGAATATTGCTTTGTTGTATGCCTACATCAATAGAATCAGAGCATCCTAAAGTTAGAAGAGGTCTCAGAGTAGTATTCCCTTTTTGAAACCTTCCATGATAAGGAACTCACTCTATGAGGAGCCCGTTCTATATTGGGCCAGCTCAAATTCTTAGAAAAAAAGTTTTTGAGAAAGATTTTCTTTTTATTGAATTTACTTATGTTTCCCCAGGAGAGTGGGGGAAAAGAAGGGAAGAAACATTACCTACTATGTGTCAGGCACTGTACACTTTACAAATATTATCTCATTTGATTCTTACAACAACCCTGTGGGGTAGGTGCTATTATTATTCCCATTTTACAATTGAGGCAACTAAGGTAGGCAGTAGGCAGTAGCCTAGGATCATACATCTAGTAAGTATCTAGGACTGGATTTGAACTCGTCTTCCTTACTTCAAACCCTGCAGCTGTTACTCTTTGCTACTAACTCTACCCTTTGAGGCCATGAAAAATAAGTCAAATTTATTTTTGATATGATAACCTTCAAAAATTGAAGATACCTGTCATGAGTCTTCCTTTCTCTTAGTCCCTCACTCCACACATGCACACTTATACTTCTCCTGGTTAAACATTCACTGTTCTTTCAACTGACCATGGCATGACTATCCTGCCTCCTGCTTCTGTAAATTTCCAAGCTAAACAATAAGAAGAGCTTATCATAAGAGGAGACCTCTTATGAATGAGACACAGTAAGGATGTTTCATCTGTTCAGAGTTACCTCAATTTTGACACTATTTTTTCTATTAATGTATCACAGGACCATAAGACTGAAGTTTTGGCTGTCAGATTACACTGGTACCTCATTGCATTTGCAGTCCAGTAAAAACTTTCAGGTTTATTGCACGTGCTGTAGTATAGCCTCTCCTATATAATATTTTTGAAGTTGGTTTTTTGAACTCAGATGTAGGGCTTTGTATTTTATTCCTACTGAATTTCATCTAATTAGGCTGCTCTTTCCATGGGGTAGTAGATCTTCTGAACTTTGTTAATTATTTTTTTCCATGTGAACCATGTTTTTATTTTTTGGAATTTCAAAATTTTTGTTTTTCTGAATCTAACACCTAACATATATGAACATTTCCTTATAAAAGAAACGCAAAGAAGATGCATATGAAACTGCAAATCTCTATTGTGTACAGTGTGCCTTTAAAAAGTACAAAATAAATTCAGCATGTTAATTTTTTTTCTTTTTTGTTTTTTAAAGGTTTTCTTTTTTTTTTCTTTTACAAAAGGATATTTACTTCCCCCTTACCAGTCTCTGAAAGAAAAGGCTCAAAACCCATCTCAGTTCCTATGTAGCATGAGTCTTACCACATTCAAGTCTAGCTATAACATGACTTCTGGATAAGGCCTTGGCTAAGCTTCCACTGGGCTGGTTACCTGAGGGTCCCTTCCAAAGGTTACTCCTTGCTCCTTGGGGCATCGATGCTGCATTGACTGCACAGTCCAGCCTGAATTTTAAGGAAGGGTTTCCACATCAGCCATATTCAATCCTTTACTTGTCTATGAGCACTGTTCCTGACTCTCTGGGCTTCTTTTTCCACTACTTCAAGCTAATTTGATAATCATGTCATCTATGTCTTTATACAGTTTGGCACAACTAAGGTTTGAGAGGGTGCTTGAAACAATTTATTTTCTCAAGTATTTTAAGTGTTCTTCCTCCCTGAAAACTTTGCTTACAGTATCAGTTTTTACTTTGTAAAGAACAGTAAACTTCAAGTCAACTTTTGTCCAGAATGTCATAAACTCTATGAATTACTGTAAATTGCCCTAATACTACTGATGAGACTTTGAGTAAAGAAGACTTGGGTTTCATTTCTTCCTTTCTCATTCCAATATGAGTCAGTTAACTTTTCCCAACTTCAGTTTTCCTCATAGGAAAAAAGATTAGTTATAGAACTTGCACCATCTACTTTATTGAGTTCTGGGGAAATTGTGTTGGAAAGCATAAACTATTATGGACATGTGACCTTTTTGGAAATCATAATGCTGGAGAAGGCCTAATTCATCCTCTTAGTTCAAACCATTACTTTTACAGATGAGGAAACTGAAGTCCAGGCAGGTTCAAGGACTTGTCAAATGAGATATTTGTAAAGTACTCAGCATGGTGCTTGGCATATAGTAGACACTTAATAAATGTACCTTCCTTCTTCCCCCTTCCTTTTGTCCAAAGCCACATAGATAGCAAAGAGTAGAAGAGGGAATTCATTCAGCCCAGGTTGTGTAATAACTAATTTGGTGTTCTTTTCATTATACCAGTAGGGTCAAACTCAAATCATAATGAGTCACTAATTGAAGATCCCAGTGGTAGCATACTGACTTAATTTTAAAATGTAGTGTATCTGTGTTCTCTTGTGTTTTTGTTTATTTTGTCAAGTGTTTCCCAATTACATTTTAATCTGCTTTCAGATGGACTTAGGAGTATTGCGGTATACGATATCACACTCTCTATTTTACAAGTGTGATCACCCTGCTTTTTTTATCTTAAACCCATCAATGCAGCATAAATCACCTAGGTGCTTCATAAAATTCAGCTGAATTACGATTTCCCTTGTTAGAATCTTCTTTCTCGTACTTTTAATGGTATAAGGAAGAAAGATCGATAAGTTTGTTTCCTCTAGATGAATGGCCCTATTTTTATTTTGGCCCAGGTGTGTATTCTCTGTCCTCTACCTGAACCTTGTACTTTAATGTTTGCATTTATTTCCACAGCATAAAGCAATCAGGGCCTACCAGGAATCTAGTCTGGGGACAGTTTTACTTCTACCGTATATACTGTGATACTCTGTGAATTAAATGAAGAATAAAAATTTTTTTTGGACAATTTAACCCTAAGCCATTTTTGCTTAAATATCCAGATTATTGAAGTTGAAGTACTTTATTGAACTTTGTGAGTTTCAGTTCTTCACTTGACTTTCCAACTACATATATATACATACATGTATATGAATGTATATATTCACACACACATATATAGTCATATAATCTAAGAAGTAATGTTATTTTATGAATGCACTACAATTTTATTGTAGTTAAGACTCATATAATAACCAAAGTTTTGTTAGAAAGAATAAAGATGGTAGATTCAATGTCTCTATTACACGTCCCAATCACTTTAACATAGATTAAAATGTTCTTTTCCCTGTAAATTAATACCAATACACCAAAATGTCTTAACTAGATCAAAGTGTTTTAACTTCCTAGATCTCCAACTGAGGCATCAGTTGACAAATGATAATATAGTTAATGGGAAAGGGACCCTTTTTGGTACCCAAAGGAATTAGAAAGCCTCAGGTTATTGCTCGTCTCCTCACCTATTCACGTTGAGTCCAGAGGTAGATAGAAAGATCATGGCATAGATGAGTGGGTGTGGGAAGCTACTGGAGCTAGAAGTTTCTTTCCCTTTTCAGTTATTGGACTGTGAGAAAAACTGCTTACTCAGCCCACATGCAACACCAGCTTTGTGACTCATTCCCTGACGCATTTCAAGTTTGGGAAACAGCAGAGGAGGCTTTGGCAGTGGCTCTGACAGCAGCGCCAGCTGCTGGGGTAGCAGCAAATTTTGTTTTTCTTGTCCACCAGACTTCCTCTCACTCTCCTTGCTTGTGGTCACTTAAACTTTCCTCTCTCTTGCATTTTGAATCTTTTATGCCTACCTATTTTTAAATGTAATTCTGTGGATTAGGGTCTCCCATCGTGTCATTCAGAGCTCATGGTGAGTGCTGGCAGGTTCACTACTGAATTATTTTACATTTCTCCCAGGTAATTAGAGGTCAGCTTCACTCTCTATTTTATTATCTTCAGGTTCGTATAAATAAAGTTAAGTATTTAATACTGTTCCCTGTGTCTTGTTCATGAGCAACATCCCATGTCATTATATGGGCTGCTACTTTCACTTTTAATTTGGTCTTTTATAGAATTGTTGTTGTTTGTTTTTGCTTTGCTGTATTTCCCATGTAACAGCGTATTTCAGTGTCAGCTATTTACATGTAAGGGTGATGTATTAGGTTTAAATAACAGTCAGAAAGACTTAGCTTAGATATATAACGAGGAGCTTAGTTTAAACACATTTTTATTGATATTTTAGAATTTTGGGTCACATTCTTTTCCAAATATGTTCTTCAACCATCCCATAACCAGCGAGTCAGCCCTAATAAAAAAAATAAAAATAACAGGAAAGTAAAGTAGTTCAAGAAAACTAACCACGACATTAACTGAGTCTTGGAGGATGTGAAATAGTTCTCCATGGACCTCTGTTCCTCTAAAGAAGGGAACGAGGTACTTTTTCTTATCTCTTTTCCAGGGTCAAGCTTGGGCATTATGATTGCGTAGTATTCATTTTAGTTTTGTTAGTGTATTCTTAACGTTTATATTGTTGTAGACATTGTATATGTTGTTTTCCTGGTTCTGCTTACTTCATTCTGTATCAGTTCTTTTCATTTTTCTGTCTTCCCATATTCTCTGAATTCTTTGTGTTGGTCCTTTCTTATGGCACAGTAATATTCCACTGCATAGATATATCACAATGTATTGAACTGTTCCCCAGTCCATGGGCATCTGCTTTTGTTTCCAGTTCTTTGATAGGATGAACTTCATTTTAAAGTTTGGAAGACAGTAGGAGCTTCCCTTAAAGTCTTATTGAAGTGTCTCACTGGTTTTGTACTTGAATGGAGGCAGACAGTCTATCTCCCACATGTATCCCCTCCCCCAAAACCTCAGACTGATAACGATCAAGAAATCTAATGAGAAGCTACAATGACTTCATCCATTCCAGAACAAAAAGTCAGCCAGAAGCCCACATGCAATACAAAAAGGGCAAGAAAAAAATGACAGAAAAAATGACAGAATTCAGAGACAACTATAGCCAGTAAGCCTCTGTATCTCAGGAAAGCAAGAACAGAGAAGCTCAAGGTGACTGAAAATTTTCAGTGGACTTTAGAAAATTTAGTGTGGCCCTTGGAAAATCTGAGTGTGTCAGGAGACAGTCTTAGTGTGGCAACACTTAGACCAGGGCACTACAGACTCAGGGGCTCCAAAATATCTTGAACTCTGCCCTGAGATGTCATAGAGAGCTCTTATTATATAAGAGCTCTGCATACAGAAGGGCCTAGAACCTCCCAGTGCTATTAGCTTAGATATATCCTATGAGGTGGAAATCTGCACAGGAGAAGGTGAGGGAATAACCATTTATTAAGTGCCTACTATATATTAGGCACAGTGATAAGCACTTTACAAATGAGATAATAATCTTGTTTGATCTTTACAACAGTTGTTGGAGTAGGGTGCTATTATTACCCCCATTTTAGAAGTGAGGAGATGGACAGACAAAGCTGAAGTGATTTGCTCAGGTTTACACAGCCAGTAAATGTCTGAGGATGGATTTTAACTAAGTTCTTCCCGATTCCCAGCACTCTATCCACTGGGCACCAAACTGTCTCAAAGATTTTGCCACAGAAACTTAGGTGATCTAAATTGAGACTTAGTAGAGTCAACCATCTCCCTCTCTCCCCAATGAACAACAGAGGCAAAAGCCTAAGCCTAGCACAAAGACTCAATTCAGGTGAGATTGAAGATATGAGTAAACAAAAGAAGATATTGACTACTATAAAGATTTATTGTAGATCTAAAAATCTCCAAAAATCCAACCTTGAAGGAGATACTAACTCCATAACAGCTTCAGAGACTCAAAGGACAAAGTAGATTTTGCACAAGGACTACTTGACTTTCTGAAAGAAATGTTGCAAAAGATAAAATACTCTAGAGAATAGAATTAAAAGGATAAACAACTTAGGACAAAAAGTGGCAAAACTTAATCCAATTTATGAATTCTCTGAAAGTTAAAAATAGACCAAATAAACCAAAATCAGTGGCTCTATGAGACAACAAGAAATATTAGAACAAAATAAAAATATTGAAAAAATAGAAGAAAATGTAAAGTATCTCTAAGGTCCTACTGTTACACTTTGGATCTTATGATCTATGATCTAACAATCTTGAAAACATGTCAAGAAGCAATAACTTAAGAGTCATTGGACTCCCTGTAAACTATAATGAACAAAAAAAAAAACTCTGGACATTTTATTTTAAGAAATCATAAATGAAAGTTGCCAAGATATATTAGAACTAGAGGGAAAACCAAAAATATAAAGAATCTACTAGTTACTTTCTGAAAAAAAAAATTCTGTAAGGGAAAACTCCTGGGAATGTCATAGTCCAAATCCAGAGCATCTGGATTAAGGAAAAGACATTGGAAGCAACCAGAGTATTCAGTTGCCAAGGAGTCACAATCAGAATTACACAAGATATGGCAGAGTCTATTATAAATGAGAGGAGATCTTAGAATGTAATATTTCAAAAAAAAACCCCAAAAGATATAGACATATAACCATAAATTACTTATCCTGTCCAACTGAGTACAGCCCTATAGGGAAAAAACAGTATATCTTTCATGAAATAGAAACTTTCAAGAATTTCTAATGAAAAGATAAGAGCTGGGTAGATTCTTTGAAATGAAAACACAAGGATCAAGAGAAACCTAGAAAGGTCAATTTATTTGGGCAATTGAAAGGGATTGTATAGTGATACAGTTCTAAGGATTTCATTGAGGAGAAGAAACAAGTATCTCTTAAAATAATGTCTTAATGTCTTCAAAGGACATCGAAGAAGTTAAATAGGACAAACAGATTATCTGGGGGTGAGACTGGTGAACTGGTTCTATTCTTATAGTTTTACAAATGAAAGAAAATAGAGGATAAAAGAAAAACATTAGTACATCAAGGAGGAAGAATAGGGTGGAACTTATTTTTTGTAATTGGCATGCTCAAAAAGAGATATACAAATAGGGAAGAAAGAATGGAGAGTGGTTAGCATTTTTTCTTACTAAATAATTTTCTTTGCAATTTCTTATTAAAAACAATTTTGTGGCTTTAGCTGGCAAACCAACACATTCAGACAGAATAATTGTACCTTAGATTTTAATGAAAAGTTATATATTTGGAATTTATGTTCTGGTCATTATGAAAAAAGGGCAAAATAAAGAGCAGTGGAGATGCATTACAGACTTGTGCCTACTGGAAATCTGATTGGTCTAGGACTAGAATGACTTGACATGATGTCAAGTTCTCCAGGAAATAGTGATGCAATGGATAGAGCACTAGGCCTGGAGTCGCCTTAGCACTAGCAGTATGACCCTGGGCAAGTCGCTTAACTCTGCCTGAGTTTCCTTATAATGGGAATAAAAATGGTATTTACCTCTCAGGGTTGTTGTGAGAATCAAATAAGATAATAATTGTAAAGCCCTTATTACTATGTACCTGGCATGGTAAGTGCCATGTAAGTCTTAGCTATTATTGTTGTTATTACTTAGCTGCAGGTATTTGCCTCAGTTTCCTCATTTGTAAAATGGGGATGATAGTAGTTAAAAACTGCCTCAGGATTGTTGTCAGGATAAAATTTGTAAAGACTTTTGCAAACTGTAAGATAGTATATAAGTGCTAATTGTTTTTATTATGATTATTTCTATTATTATTGTTATTCCAGTCCTGCTCCAAAGATTTTTCCTTTGATCAGCAGTGGGACAGGATACTGCTGATGACAGTTCCACATTCTGGTTGACCTTGATGTTTCTGGCCTTTTGCCTGTATGTTTTACTATTGATCAATTTAATGCAAAATTGTTCTTATGCAGAAGCATCTTTCCTTGTGGTGCAAATTCAGGTTTGGCAAGTGCAGGAACTCTTAAGAATATCTTTGCTAAATATACTTTAATGTACTTCAGTCTCCTTTCCCTTTTTCTGCTGTCCAAATAGCAAAAAATACCAAATACACAAAAAAGACTCAGAGAATCTCAGGGTATATACAATGTAGCTCACAGACTTGTGGCAAGAAGCTTATATTATTTGCTACTGCCTTCACTATACCCACATGTACTCATGTATATGGGCAGCTAGGTGGCGCAGTAAATAGTGCTGGGCCTCAGGTCAGGAGGACCTGGATTCAAATGTGACCGTAGACATGAACTAGCTTTGTGACCCTGGACAAGTCACTTAATCCTGTTTACCTCAGTTTCTTCATCTGTAAAATGAGCTGCAGAAAGAAATGGTGAACCACTCCAGTATCTTTGCCAAGAACCCCCAAATGACATGGTCATGAAGAGTTGGACGTGATTGAAACAACCAAACAGCAACTCATGTTTATCATCCACTCTGGAAATTCCCTCCAACAAAGCAGTTTTGGAAACACCACTTTTATAATTTCTGATGGGTACCAGATTTATGAGTTGGAAATGAATGCATGGAATTGGCATTGAAGGTCATCAGGGGAGGAGTGTGATATAGTAGAAAACCCACTGGTAAAGTTTGAAACACCTGGATTTGAATTCTATAGACAATACTAGCTGTTGGTTAAGGGCAGATCATTTAATACAGTCTTCCATACCTCTTGAAATTCAACTTCCTTATCTGTAAAATGGAGATAATTAATAACTGTAGTACCTACCTCATAGGATTTTGTGAAGCTCAAATCAAATTATGTGTGTAAAGTGCTTTTATTCTTTAAAGTGATTTGAAATGTCAACAAGTCTTTTTTTTGATGTTGTATAAAGACTTCTTTATTTTTCCCACGTAAAAGTATTTTTTCTAATTATGTATAAAGATAGTTTTGAACATTCACTTTTATAAGATTTTGAGTTCCAAATTTTTTCTCCCTCCCTGCATCCCTCCCCTCTCCCCAAGATGGCAAGCAATCTGATATAGGTTATACATGTACAATCATATTAAATATATTTCCACATTCATCATGTTGTGAAAGAAGAATCAACACAAAAGGGTAAAAACAAGAGAAAGGAAAAACAACAAAAAAGTGAAAATGGTATATTTTTATCAATATTCAGACTTCATAGTTCTTTCTCTAGGTGTGGATAGCATTTTCCATCTTGAATCTTTTGGAATTATCATAGATCATTACATTGCGCAAAACAGCTAAGTCTGTCATAGCTGATATTTGTACAATGTTGTTGTTACTGTGTATAATGTTTTCCTGGTTTTGCTCACTTTACTCAGCATCAGTTCATGTAAGTATATTTCCAGGTTTTTTGAAATCATCATTCCTTATAGCACAATTGTATACCTCTGCATTCATATACCTCATCTTATTCAGCCATTCTCCTTTTGATGGATATCCCCTCAATTTCTAATTCTTTGCCACTGCAAGAAGAGCTGCTATAAATATTTTTTGTACATGTGAATCCTTTTCACTTTATTATGATCTCTTTGGGATGCAGACCTAGTAGTGGTATTGCTGGATCAAAGGATATGCATAGTTTTATAGCCCTTTGTTCATGGTTCCAAATTGCTCCCCAGAATGGTTAGATCAGGTCACAACTCCATCAATAATACATTAGTGTCCCAATTTTCCTACATCTTCTCTAACATCATTTTCCTTTTCTGTCATTTTAGCCAATCTGATAGGTGTGAGATAGTGCCTCAGTTGTTTTAATTTTCATTTCTCTAATTGATAGTGATTTAAAACATTTTTTTGTATCACTCAAATAGCTTTAATTTCTTCATCTGAAAACTACCTGTTCATGTTGTTTGACCATTTACCAATTGGGGAATGACTTGCAGTCTTATAAATTCGACTCAGTTCTCTATATATTTGAGAAATGAGGCCTTTGTCAGAAACACTGGCTATAAAAATTGTTTCCTGGCTTTCAGTTTTCCTTCTAATCTTGGTTTCATTGGTTTTGTTTGCAAAAACTTTCTAATTTAATGTAATCAAATCATCCATTTTGCATTTCGCAATGTTCTCTATCTCTTGTTTGGTCATAAATCTTCCCTTCTTCATAAATCTAACAGGTAAGCTATTCCTTGCTCTCCTAATTTGCTTATAGTACCACTCTTTAGGTCTAAATCATGTACCCATTTTGACCTTATCTTGGTATATGGTGTAAGATGTTGGTCTATATCTAGTTTCTGCCATACTATTATCTAGTTTTTCCAGCAGTTTCTGTCAAATAATTAGCTCTTCTCCCAGAAGCTAGAGTCTCTGAGTTTATCACACAGTAGATTACTATAGTCATTGACTACTGTGTTGTGTTTACCTAACCTATTCCATTGTTCCACTACTCTGTTTCTTAGCCAGTACCAAATAGTTTTGATGTCTGTAATATAGTTTTAGATCTGGTACAGCTAGGTCTTCCTTTGCATTTTTCTTCATTAATTCCCTTTATATTCTTGGCCTTAACTATTTTTATTATAGGGCAAAGTCATGGAAGAGCATAACTTCATGTGGGTGAAAAGTGGTGGATGAACAAACAGTTGAGTTGTGTTTCTTAATGAAGGTGGCTGTGGTTTACACATTTAAAGAAAGTCTATGCCATCTTCCTTGTACTCTGAGTTTGTACAAACCACTAAGTGAAGAAACAAGTTTCTTTATATGCATCTGACTAAATATTATCTTCAAACTTCTGCAACCCCAAAGCCTACTTTTTCTGCTTCTGGGGAACAGAGTACTGCTCCCCAGAGTCAAAGTACAATGAAGGGCAAGGATCCAAGTTGAAAGCAGAAGGATGATTTCACTCATGGAACAAATTATACTGTATATTAAAAAACACATAACGGCACAAAATCCATGAGCTTAATAGAGAGCCATTGTATTATTCAGAGGTTAGAGTGTAATGCTGAAGACATCTTCAGAAAACTTGAATATGAACAGAATCATTGTGGGCACTAATTTCTGTTACTTTTTTTTAAAAAAAATGAATTTATGGGATCTGACTTACATTGACCTTAACCCTTTGTGTAGATTAGATACACTTGAGTATCCCCCTGTTTTTGCTAAAGTTAGGCAGACTGTCCATGTCTGGGGAAGATCTTGACAGAAAAAGACCATAACTTTTTTTTTGTCTTTGTTTTTTGATCTGCTTTCCTAGTGAGAAGGGAAACCTTTATTTGTGAATATTGTGTTTTGTTCTGAGCATCCAGAAGATGGCAACCATGATGGTGAAGGACTCCGAGACCACATTACATGTGGATTGGTTGAAAGAATGAGAGCTGGTTAGTTTTCAGAAGAGAAGACTTGAGGTGGAAGGTATAGTAGGGAGGACATGATAGTGCTCTTCCTAGTATCTTAAAGGAAGCCATATGAAAATGGAACTGGATTTGACCCCAGAGGCCCAAGCCAGGAGCAGTAGATTGAAGTTATAAAGAAGCAAATTCAGGCTTGATGACAGGAAAAATTTCCTAACAGAGCTCTCCCAAAACGGCTGCTTTGGAAGGTAGTAAATTCCTCCTGATTGGAGAGCTTTAAGTAGAAGCCAGGATGACTGCTTGTCCAGTATGTTATACTAGGCATTCATTTTCTAAGTATAGTTTGGACTAGATGGCTGCTGAAGTCTGTTCCAGCTCTAAAATTCTGTAATGTTAAATTACGGATAATTTCTCTAATAGCAATAACATAGCATACTGTATTTTCACAAATGTAGGTATTTCCTTCTACAATGCAGATCCCAACTCATCCATGCCTCCCCATCTTATGTAACTTTTAATTTTTTCCAGTTTATTTTTTGTTTAAAATAGTATTTTATTTTCCTAATTGCATGTAAAGTCAATTCTAAACATTCACTTAAATAATTTTGAGCTCCAAATTTTCTCCTTCCCTTCCTTCCATCCCCCTTCCTTAAGACAAGCCATTTGATATAGGATACATATGTGTATATGTATATGTGTATATATAGTGTGTGTATATATGTATACACACATATATACAATCATGTAAGACATACTTCTCTTATGTGACACCTTTAGAAATGTGTTCAGAAGCTTTCTCATAAAGTTTCTATCTGCGTGATCCTGGGCAAGTCATTCAACCTGTCAGTCTGAGTTTCTTCATTTGTAAAATGTAAATAATAGCACCGACCTCAAATGAGATAATATTTGTTAAGTACTTAGCATACTGCCTGACACATAATAGATATTTAATAAAGGCTTGTTTTCTTCTCCCCTTGTTAGTTCTAGGGTCAATTTGTTGTTCGTTTGCAGTGTCTTTTTTGATCCAGCTCAGAAAAATGTCACCTTAACTCTCTTTTCTCTCAAGTTGTCTGACATATATATACCAAATTATACCATATTCCTTGAAAAATATACTATAGATAATCTTGTTTGACAGTCCTTTAATCGTTAATATCAAGCAAGGCATTAAACAGGATAATATATGTTCACAAAAGGGTTTGTTACTGTCATGGAGGAGATCCAGTGATGAGTTCAAATTGAAAAAAGGATTCCCTATATGTTGTAGTCCTTCAGACCCTTCTTTGTGGGGGGGTACCATTGTACTGGTACCATCAAGCCATGGAATATTGACAAGCCCCTTCGATGAGATCAATAACCCTTCAAAAGAGTTCCACTTAACCATCCACACAAGAAAAAAATAATAGCAGATAACAATTATGTAGTGCTTACTATATGCCAGGGAAAGTTAGGTGGTGTAGTGGATAGAGTGTTGAGCCTAGAGTCTTCCGGAGTTCAAGTTTGGCCTCAGTCACTTACTAGTTGTGTGACCCTGGGCAAGTTACTTAGTACTGTTTGCCTCAGTTTCCTCAGTGGTAAAATGGCAAATCACTCTAGTATCTTTGCCAAGGAAACCCTAAATAGGGTCACCAAGAGTGGGATATGACTGAAACAACTGAACAATCCCACCATGTGCTAAGCATTTTGCAATTATTCTATCCTTTGAGCCTTATAAAAGGAAGGTGCTGTTATTATTGCCATTTTGCAGATGAGGAAACTGAGGTAAACAGAGGTGAAGTGACTTGCCCAGGGTCATACATCTAGTAATTGTATGAGTTCAGATTTGAACTCAAGTTTTTCTCACTTCAGGATCAGTGCTTTATCTACTGCCCCACGGGTGAATGAACAGTGTCTACTATTCAAATTATGTCATGCTGTTAGAATGGTGTAAATGTTTTGGACAGGTGTTGCTGTTGAAGAAGAATATTCTCTTGTCTATATTTTGGACTCAGACTTTCCAGGAATAATTTTATTAGTTAAATTATTCTAATCCTATGCATCTTTGCCTAGAGAGAAATCCCTCATGCCTTTGAAAGTCTCTCATCCCAGCTATTCCCTATCACAATTTGTAGTATTCCCAAAGACAGTATTCCACGAGAAGACATAGCAGTTACAGAGCAGTTACAAAAGCTCAGTCAAGATGTTAATTCATTGAACACAACATGGTCACCTGACTTTCAGCCTACCCTCAGGAATAATTTTCCTAAAAGCATTGAATCCTTCTTTATCCACTCTCTCCAAGGATTCTTCCTTCAGTCTGATCAAAAGTGATTTCAAGAGATACTTCTATTAAGCAAATTAATTAGAAACTTCTTTTTCTTAGTCTGATCCTTTCTGTGATCACTTCAGGAGATCTCGCTGGGCTGCATAGGCCATCAGTGAGAATGATGTTTAAAGATGTCATTGATAGTAAAGAATACGTGGTTAAGGTTTCTCTTTCAGGTGGAGCCAAGGACTTTAGACTTAAGTGTTATCCTAATATTACTTTGTAATGGGTAGCCTAAAGAAGAAATGCTTTCACATTGCAAGTGGTATAGCATATTTACTTTAAATCAAAGATTCTTAACTTGGGATCCACAAATATAGTTTTTAACATTTTTTTAACTTTCAGTGTAATTGGTTTCCTTAAAAACATGATTCTGAGACGGGGTCTCTATTCTTGATCACACTGCCAGTGTTGTGTCACCAGAGATGCAAAAAAGGATTAAGAACTCCTGCACTCATTGAGCAGTTACTAGTAGGTAGAGTGTAGCTGTCCTATTGGTTGAGGGGGAAAGTAGGCCATTTTCTTCCTTTTTACAGAAATAAACTTGTTACTAAAGAAAGATTCTTTCATTTGTATTTTTGGTAATATCTTACAGTAAGTGTTGTTTCACACTGTTGATAGAAGATAGATTTATGCTAATACTAGATGTCTACTTGTTGAAGAGAAAATGCTGTGGAATAAAAATAGCCAGCATTAGTTTGCATAAAGTTGTATATTTGCATGATCACTAATTTAATAGTGAAATACCAACATCCAACTAGAACCCTTCTCCCTCCCCCTACTTCTTTTATCTTCTCTTTCCCTCAGCTCTTGTCTTTTTTCTATAGATAACCCTCTTATGTATCTAGGCTTAGGATGGTTTTCTCTTAGGATTCTGACCTTGAGTACTGAATTTGAGACTATAGTAGGGATGAGGAAAGTGTAGTGTCAAGTCAAGCCAATAAGCCAGGTGCTGTGCTAAGCATTGGAGATACAAAGAAAGGTCCGAAATCCCCCCAAACCAAAAATCCAAACTCCCAAACAGTACCTGTTCTCCAGGAGCTCACAGTCTAGTGGATAAGATAAAATGCAAACAACTTCGTATAAATTAACAAGATAGATAAACTGGAAATAAAGGAAGACAGGAGAAAGGCTCCACCATTGGTTCCAGGGGGTTGTAGAACATGGGTAGCAAGTAAATGGACTATAAGTCTCATTATCTGAGTTCTAGTTTTGCTTTAGCATTTGCTAGCTCTTTGACTTGGGGCAATTATTTTAATGTCTCTGAGCCTCAATGTCCACAGCCCTAAAATGGGGATAAAATGGGGATAGACCTATTCTGGCTACTTCACTGGGTTCTTTTGAAGATCAGATGAGATGATCCATGTTGAAAGGATTTTGATGTTAAGGGAGGGTAAAGAACTGCATTCCTTTGTTCAGTTTCTTCTGAGGTAAAATGATGATGATATTCTTATACAGTCTCATCATGATCAATCTGTTTTTTGAAAGCAGGCCAGATGGAAAGTTTTCACTGTGATCCTTTTTTACAAGGTAAAGACAAAGGTTAGTTAAAATAAAACTACAATATGTGGCAGTTTGTATTGACTTACTGTGTACATGTCATTTCTATCCGTAGAATTTATTTTCCTTAAGGAGAGAAAGTCTTATCTCTGTGCCCCTTGTACATAGTTGGCACTTAATAAATCTTTGTTGAGTGGCTGAATAAATGACATTTGATCAGAACAACTGATTTGGAAAACTAACATTGCTTGGGTGTGACTGAGTTCAAGGAAGCATTTAGATAATCTTTATCTTTTATCATTGGAGAAACAAACAAATCACATATCAAACAATTACTTTGTTGAATTTACACTTAGCTGTAAAATAAAGTTGTTCGCAGGCACTTGTAGCATTGTTTGCAGGCACTTGTAGCATTGTTTGCATGGCACACAGAATTTCTAGCTGCGTGGTAGATAGTATCCTTTTGTTTTTGGACAACCTTAACTAAAATGCCTAAGAACTTCCTATTAGAAATTAGTAGACTAACATGTTAGTCAAGATGATGTTCAGTGGCCACTTGGTCACTTTGTACCATTTGTCCTCTAGGGAAAATCCTGAAGAGATTGTTTTATTTGCTTGTTTTATTTCTAGCATCACAGTGTCACAGAAATAGTATGTGCTCTGTTCCGTAATAACAATATTAAGAAATAGAGGTGATGGTAACATAGTAGATGTGCTCTGGTGGGTCTCACCTCTCTTGAGTTTTTCTGTTTTCAGCAAAATGTGTGTATCTTAATAATTTTATTGATGTCTTTTGTATATTAGTTATTTCCCAATGTATTTCCTGTCCACCATGAACAAAGTCAAGTGACACAGCAAATATCTAATGGACAGCTCATATATCATAATCCCTGTTCCTCCCCCACCTCATCTCCCACTAGTTTTCCAGGAGGGACAAATATGTTTTTGCTTCTGTTATCAGGGATCAGAACTGGTCATTGAAATTTAACTGAATCAAATAGTAACTTACTGTTTTGATAAGTTTATTTTGTTTTAATATAGGATGGGCCTGCACCTTAAGATTAATGGCATGTTGTTTACTACTTAACATGTAGAATATGGCAGTGTGTTACAGTGGCATTGTCATTGGCTCTGGCATTAGAGAACATGGATTCAAATATTACCTGTGATACTACCTGTTTGACCTTGGATAAATTATTTAATCTTCCTGTCTTCAGTTTCCTCATTTGTAAAATAAAAGGATTGGACTAGATGGCTGCTGAAATTCTTTCCAGTTTTAGGTCTGTGACCCTAAGTGTCAAGGGAATATCTAAAAAAGACTTCACCCCACCCTCTTTTGATCTTCAGTTGACCTTGGATGGAATAGATGAGGGTGCTGCTCTCAGAGAATAGCAAGGTCTATTTCTGTGAATTGAATGCTTCCTTTCCATTGAACTAATGATTGAGAGAGGGGTATGAGAGTCTTTGGTCATATTGGCATTTCTCAGCTCTCCTCTGTTTCTTTTTCTCTTTCTCCTTCCCCTGAGCTCTCACAGTTTTTTGCATGCTTGCTTGGGTAAAGGTTTTATAATGAATCATCTTAATTTTTGCTCTGGAAACCTTAGGGGTGATGAGCAGCAGTTGTTATGATGGTTACCATATCATTCTCACCAACATCTACTCAGAGCTTACTTCTGAATGCGTTTTTGTACATATGTTGTTCTCTTTGTTTTTGTTAAAACAAATTAGTCATAGTCAGTGCCGGTACTCTTATTCCGTTGATCTGTCTTTTAATAAGTTTTTCCTTGTCAGAGAATTGAGCTCAGTAGAATAACCCTTGTGTCTTAGGTTCTTCCTGACTCAGAGGGACCTGATTAATTCTTGAACCATTCATATTTAAGAAAACACTTTCAGAAACAAGATGGGGGAGGAAGAGCCCTGATAGTGGTTCCCACTAAAGGTTCCTGGAATATTCAGGCAGAGGAGGAAAGGGGGAAGGAGAGAGAAGCCCCCTCTTTAAAATTTATTATTATTTATTTAGCATTAATTAAAAAGTTTTAGAGATCTGAATTCTCTCCCTCTCTTTTACACCTTGCCCCCCCATTTAGAAGGCAAGAATGTGATATCAATTATACATGTGAAATCATATAAAACATATTTCCATATTAGCCATGTTGCAAAAAAAAGCAAGAAAAATAAAATGAAAAAATTGTACTGCAGTCTGCATTCAGACTCCATCATCAGTTCTTTCTCTGGAGGTGGATAGAATTTTTCATCATGCATCCTTTGGAATCATCTCGGATCATTGTATTGATGAAAATAGCTAAGTTATTCACAATTGACTGTTGTTCAATATTGACATTATTACATACAGTTTTCTCCTGGTTTTACTCACTTCGCTTTGTTCATATAAGTCTTCCCAGGTTTTTCTGAAACCATCCTCCTCATTTTTTATAGCACAGTAGTATTCTATTACATCTATCTATTACGTCTATTACATAGTATTCTATTATAATCATGTACCACAACTTGCTCAGCCATTCTTCAACTGGTGGTCATCCCTTTGATTTCCAGTTCTTGGTCACCACAAAAAGAGCTGCCACAAACATGTCTTTCCTCTTTTTCTTTTATCTCTGTGAGATACACACTTAGAAAGAGTACTCACAGTTTTATATGTTTATGCTTTGGTATATGTTTATCTGGTCCAGATACACTTCATCTTGGAATGTTTGTTATCATTCTGCTGGTGGTAAGGTGGATAAACATTCAATTATTCATTCAACTGATCTGCTTGACATAGGAAAGATTAAGTGATTTCCTAAAGGTCACAGAGAGCAATATGAGTAAGATGTCAATTGAGTGGTTTGGTGTGTTAGGGGATTGGAATTTTAGATTTGGCTCTGTGGCCTTCTAGCTGAGACTTTGGAATGGAATAAGTATTTATTAAATCTCTAGTTTTATAGTTAGTATCAAGTTCCAGGCACTTTACAAATATTATTTCATCTGATTTATACAACCCTGTAAGGTAGGTGCTGCAATGATTTCCATTTTATAGTTGGGGAAGCTGAGGCAGGCAGAGGTTAAGTGACTTACCCAGGGTCACATAGCTTATAAATGTCTGAGGTAAAATTTGAATTCAGATCTTTCTGATTCCAGGTCCAGCACTCTGAACACTGTATCACCTAACTGGGTGCCTTTGAGCAACTTCATTTGCCTGAGACTTAGCTTCCTCATCTGTAAAGTGGGGATAATAATGACCTCAATGCCTGCTATGTTCAAAGCACTGTGCTGCTTATTGGAGATACAAAAATTCAAAAAAGAAACAATCCTTGCCCTCGGGAATCTTATATTCTATGGAGAAGAACAAGGTAGAGAGCAGACGTATTCAACATGTACTTGAGTAAATAAAAACTTTGTAATACTTTGCATGCGCATTGTGATTTCTAAATGGAGAGAGTATTGAATGAGATAATGCCTGTAGAGTGTTTGGCTTTAAGAGTGAGCTATGAAACCTGGAATTAACAGCCTGTGTTTATATATTCGTTCTTATCTCACTGAGTCAGTCTGTATCTGAACTAATGTGGTGATGATATCTTAATGACAGAAAGCTGTAACTGAAACATCAAAAGGCTTTTAATAAAATGACATGATGCTAAAGTAATGACTTCTCAAAGGAACTTAGCATTTGTGAAATAAGATCCAGGAAGCAAATTCTAATATTCTCTTCCTTGTGCTGTGTTATGATCTTGGGTGCTTTGTGCTGTCTTTGAACTTTCATTCTTTTGTGGGAATCATTGTTTTTAATTCCCAGTTCCTTATCAGTGCTCCAACTATTAAAGAAGTTTTCTTCAATTAAAACAATGTGTTTGAAACAGTTTTATTTTTCAGAGGCTAAGTCCGGAATGCCCTTTGTGGATTTAAAGGGCACGTTGTACTTCATGATCTTGGGTGTTGTCTTTGTGTCTCCCTCTTTACCTTAACAATTAAATTCCACGCTGACCATCAATTTCAAGATTATTCACTCCAAGGCTAGAATTAAATGTAGTCAAGGATTAAGCTTGGGATTCATTTTTCCTTAAATAGTATAAGAGAGGTATCTCCAGGAATTTTATAGGCATTCCCTTGATTTTCCTAGTGTTTTGAGGAAAAAAGGAATGAGCATATTTTAAGTTCATTTTACAGACAATTTCTGCATCATTCATGAGCACCAAGCTTGGTAGAGGATGGAATATGTATAAGGGTCTGGTGCCCAGTAGCTCCATTTTTTAAATACAGTAAGCAAATTTTTCATTCAGGGCGTTCAGTATCCTGTGTCTTAACAGTTTGAGTGGCCTGCCCTAGTTGCCTAACAAATTAGTTTGCATATATATATGTTTCATGTGAAGAAATAAAGATTCCGGAGGGACATTGTTTCCTCTGACAGGAAGTGTTTCTTAAGTAAAAAACTGTGCACATTTTTAGACAGGGGATAGCCCCTTCCGAAAGTCATTAAATAAACTAAAAAGTCTGCTTAACCACAGAGAGTTTGTGCTTTGGGGCAACTTGTTCTCTGAAAGATGTCAAGGACCTATAATAAGAAAAGACGAGAAGTTCTGGAACTTTCCTTCCTCTTTTGAAAAAATCTTTTTTTTTTTTTAAATCCCCTCATCCTTTGGTTCCTGAACGGAAATGAAAGGGGAGGAGTAGAGGTGAATGACACAAAGACAGTGTGCATCCAGGGTCCTAAAAGACAAAGAAGCTTCTTTTCTTGGGAGTCACTGGTGCAAAGGGCACAGATGATCTAGCATTTACAGTCTCAATTCATTAATTCATTCAGCTTTCTGTAGGTCACTGTTGCACTTTTATCTACTCACTTAAGAAATTCAATTTGACAATTCTGTGCTGCTGACTCTTCTTTTGTCATTGGCTAGGATTTAGGTTAGCTTGAAACTTTGTGAGTTAGAAACTTTGTGACTGTAAATCTTCTCAAGAATCTGCTCATCTTTAGGGAAAGACTGGCACACTAATTCATCATGGGTAGACCTGTGTATTGGTCCAATTATTTTGGAAAACAATTTTGAATTAATTTTAAAAATTGACTAGGGGTAGCTAGGTGGCACTGCAGTGGACAGAGCACCAGCCCTGGAATCAGGAGGACCTGAGTTCAAATCCAGCCTCAGATATTTGACATTTACTACCTATATGACCCTGGGCAAGTCACTTCACCTTAATTGCCTTGCAAAAAAAGAGAAAGAAATAGATTAAAAATATCCATTTCTATGGAGCAGAGAGTCCTCTGCTAGGCATAAACCCTAAGGAGGTCAATGATAATATATATGAAAATATTTATAGGAGCATTTTTTTTTTTTTGTGATGGCAAAGAACTGGAAACAAAGTTGATATCTGTTGTTTGGGCATGGATACACAAATTGGGATACATGCATGTAATAGTATATTACTGTGCTTTATGAAATGATGAATATGACGAATGCAAAGAAACATGCAAAGATATATAAATGGATGAAATGTGAAATAAGCATCACCAGGAAAATGAATTTTTTAAAACAAAATGGCCTTTACAAATATTACATCATACAATCCTCATAATTTCTCTACAAGGTAGGTACTATTATTATCCCCATTTTACATATGAGGAAACTGAGGCAGGTAGTTTAGTGATTTGCACAGGGTCACATAGCTTATAAGTATTTGAGGCTGGATTTAAACTGAGGTCTTCCTAACTCTAAGTCCTGGGCTCTAACAATAGAAACAACAGCAAACAGTTGAAACTGAATGCTGTGAAATTATAATTGACTCCAAAGAAGAAATATGAGAAGACTCTTCTCTCTTGGGGGACCATGAGTATGGAATATTGTGTATAACATCAAACATTTTTGATATATTGGTTAGTTTTACTGAACTTGTGTTTTCTATTTTTAAATTCTTTATTATAAGAGAGAGCTCTCAGGAAGGAACTAGGGGTAGAGAAAGAATTAGAAATATTGAGCATGTAAAAACAAAATCTATCAATAAAAATTTATTTTAAAATAAAGAATTTCATTACCCAAGAATATATACATTCCCCCCCTCCCAAAGCCTTCATTGGAGGGAAGTATAGTTTATATTTAGATGGCATGACACCCCCACTTTTGAGTGGGAAAATATGCTGGCATACAGAATGAGAGTGGGTCAGGGCATGCCTTTTTAAAGGCAGAATGGTGCAACCAGGGTTGGGGGAGGAACTCTAATAGGCAGTCTAGCATTAGCCTGCTCATTGCCTCTTGCTGTTTGCCTTGTGAATAGTCAGGCAAAACTACCTCATTTTGGAGGAACCCAGTAGTTTATTTCTAGTGATAAAGAGACAGGGTTATACAGAAGCACATGGATCTGATCTCAGGGAGGGGAGAACATGAGCACTAATTAGAGGAATTGCAAGTCAATCAACATCAAAAAATTTCACATGATATTGACAATTTATTGAGAATAAAAACATCCTTGTAAAAACTTTTAGCATTCAATTTAATGTGAATATTTCCACCAGAGGCAGGGTACTGTGGTGGATGGGGAGACTTGGGCTGGAAGCTAGGAAGACCTGGGTTTACTTCTGTCCTCTGACACACATACTGGCTGGGTTTCTCTAGCCAGATTTCTTAATCTCTTAGGGTTCTAAGCAACTTTATAAATTTATAAATTTTGGAGAAGATATGAACCTACTTTGTGAGGGGAAACCCTTTTACCTGGGAGTTCCCTATTTCACTGAAATCACAGGTCCAGTTCCTAACCCCGTTCATAGCAGAGCTAGTTTCAAGATAACATGTTCTGAAGACTTTAATTAAGAATTTAACTTTTCATACATAAATGTCCTATCTCCCAGATAATTTGTAAGCTGCTTGAGGTCAGGGACTTGAAACTCCTAGATGTGTCTCTTTGAACCTCTCACAAAGCCTAGCACACGAGTAAGCACATTCCAAGTGGATTTGTTGAATGAACTAATGAAGGAATAAAACTTGGTTAAAGACAAAAGAAAGTACATATTCTTGATAATTTGTAATCTAGAATGAATAAAAGAATGAATGAATAAAAGGATAAAAAAATTATTAAGCATTTACTCTATGCAAGCACTGTGCTAAGCAATGGGGGTAGCAATATATTCAAACAAGACAGTCCCTACCATCAAAAAGCTTGCATTCTGACAAGAGGAAGAGGACACATAAGGGGGATGGTGGCCAGGAAAGAGTGTTTTGGATGAGGGAATCAGAGGAAATTGGAGCCATTGGGCAAATATTGACATGTTCTTCCCAGTAATGGTAGTGTTGATTTGATTACTTTTCTCAGAGCTAGAGTTGGAAATTCTAGAGTAGAAGGAGGGGAGTTGCATTGGCTTGGAGATGGTTAGGAAGAGTCATGAAGGACCCAAAGCTGGACGAGATAAGATGAATGAATGCTCACCAGGTTGAGCTCAGCATCAGTAGCAAGATCAGGGCTCTGAGTTCTGGTTCACTATGGGGAAAGCCAACAGGGGCCTCGCTAAAACTCTTGCTTCATCTATACCCCTGAAAGAAAATTTTTTTTAATTTCAAATTTTTTAAATTAAAAAAAATGTTTTTTACTTGTTTTTCAAAAGCCTTTCAATTGTTTCATGCTTTTGAGATCACTGATATTTATATAGCTATAGACCATATCATAAATAATAGTTCACATATCTCTAAATAGTACATATTTTTGTCTGACCCTCCAATTTAATCAGCATAGGGAGTTTCTAGTGAGGAAACTCTACCAATACAAATAGCGACTGTTATATTATATTGACAAATATATTATATTATATTGACAAATAGCAATTTAGGGTATTTAGAGAGTTGCCTAAGTCATTGGAAATTTAAGTCACTTGCTTAGTATCACATAGGTAGTAGGAGTCAGAAGGAGGATTTGAATTTTGGTCCTCCTGACTGAAGCTGGCTCTCTCAGACTCCCTCTTGCTCTCCTCTAGATAGATGTATACATCTATGAATGAAAAAGTGCTTAGTAAGTACTTACTCTGTGCAAAGCACTGTCCTAAATGCTGAGGATTCAAATAGTAGACATAATCTCTTAAATAATAAAGGGATACAACATGCACAGGAGGTTTCATCTGCAAGACAGATGGAAAGGCTCAGTAGGTCCTTAGGTCCTTTAGAGAGGTAAAGTAGGTGTAATGCATTACTTCTGCTGTTATTTTCACTGAGAGGGGAAGGGAGAGAAGGACTCTTCTGTTCCTAAGGCTCTTGGACTCAAGGATGGAAGACTCTCTCCATCTAGGTCTGAGGAGAGGTGGTATTTGAAAACAGGTGGTGGTTTGACTTGTCTGGCACATGCACTTCCTGTCTCTCCTTCAGGATGCCCTGCTGCTTTAGGTAGGCTGGCTTGTAGCAGTTGGTGGGATGGCTGACCCCTTCTCTATGGGAGTATGTACATATATGTACAATACACACATATATGCACACATACGTAAAATATAAATTCATGCATGTATGTAATAAACTCAAAATATAAAAAATACCATTATCCATTGGTGGTTAGGTCCTAGGTTAGCCTACAGTTCTTCATACCTAATGTATGATGTAGTAAAGGCATAAAGCTGTTATGCCTTATCACATATGATGGTGACCCTGGGTTTCTGAAGGCATTGTGAGTGGAGCTGAAACTTTGTCAGGAGTGACTGGAAAGTCACACTGTCATTCAGAGACCTCAGCCAAGCTAAATTAAGAGGCTTATTATCAGGTTGGCTAAGGGAAGGTCAACCGTAAAACTTCCTGAAGACTGCTCACTTAGGTATAGGAAAACTTCAATTTGGTTAGGCAGAAGTGCAAAGTCAAAGTCTTGGTAAATAGTATTATACAGATAGTACCAAGGAACCCAACCCATTATGTATATTAATGTTTCAAAAAATGTATTCAGAGTTACAACCTGGAATGACAAAAATACAACTTTTCTCTTGCTGTAATGGGGCTCACTTTTTCTCTCCACCTTTCTTCCCAAATTCCAGGAAGTGGGACAGGGGTTCTCCTAGTTCTAGGCCGTAGATAGGGACTGGGAAGGTGGAGAAGAAGTGGGTGTTCAGGACCGGATGATAGCAGGAAGTGAGAGGCGAGAACTGTAACTGAGAGGGGGAGTGGATGGGAGGTGCACTGAGAGGCCTCTTGCTGGTGAAAGATGCATTGCAGTTTTGGGTTGACTGCCCAGTCAGCCCCTTTATTTGTTTCCCTGGACCTCAGGGATTGACTTGTCTGCTTCCCTTCCCATTGCTACCATCTGTTGTTTTCGACCAGGGTTTCTCCTCTCCTTGGCCGTTGTTGGAAATGTAACTTAACCGCAGACAGGCACACAGCCCATTGTGGAGCAGCGTGCAGTCTCACAGTGTTTTTCCTTGTCCTTTGTCCCCAGGCAAGAAAGCACACAGCAATTTGTAGGTATTTTTTAAAATAGTTTTTCTTTGGTTTGTTTTTCTCTCTAGTGATTGTGAGTAGACAATTTTTAAAGACTTCTTTCTGTGGCAGCCTGCTTTCCTCCTCCTCCACAGTTTTTCCCTCCTTCAGCCCTATAGGGAAAGTTTCATCTGGGCCCTAATAGCATGAACTAATGTTTCAGTTACATTGCAAAGGAAAAGCAAAGATTGTGTACTGAGTTTTCACTTCCTGGAAGGGGCTGAGGGCTGTGAGGTTAGGCAGAAAAAGCCTGAGACTGCTGGTGAGGAGAAGGGATAAACTGAAGGAGGGGTGGAGAGGGATGGGAATGGTTCTTCCTGGGAGTTTACCTTCCTCTGCTCTAGTCTCCTCTCCTCCCTTGCCACCCTAATCCTGCTACCTGAGACTACACCCTGGACCAGCCCTGAAACAGCTGAGAAGTGGGGCAGGGTGGGGCTAGCAGTTTCAGGAGTCAAGAACTCCAGGGAGAAGTGATAGCTGGTAGGAGGGAAAGTCCGCAGGCCTGGGAGGAAGGGTGGGTTGCAGCATATGTAGTCTGGGGACAGTTTGTACCATAGTTTCATTCCATCGCAGAGGAAAGCATGTTAAGAAGGAAAGTGACTGATTAGATCTAGATTCTTAAAGGAGTTTCACTGGCAGTGTTAGGAAAATGATCCAGTTTTCCAGATTCCCAGTCCAAAGTGCTATTCAGGATTTAATTATATGACAGGAACCTTACTACTTCTGACCTCACTCAGTCTTGTGTGTACGACTGAGGCTCCCTAGTGGTGGTTTTGTTATAAACTCAGTCAAGGAAGAGGAACAAATGACTGAGAATTCCGCGGAGGCATCCCTTCTCCCTTCAGAAAAAAAGTTGGCTGGAATGGGGCCTTTTCATCTTAGGTTTCTGTCAGTAGCATCCCTTTGATGCTCTGCAGTGGGGGAAGGGAAAGGATGTGTGAATTGTGCAATTTCCTACCCTATCTTGGAGCGTGATATACCTCCCATGCCATGCTGCCCCACCTTGTGGTGTTTAGGGTCTGGATCTAAATCTTCTTACTGTCATGGATTCCTCTGGCAGCCTTAGGACTCGTTCTCAGATTAATGTTTTTAAACGCACAAAACAAAATACATAAGATTACAAAAGAAACCAATTATGATCACTTATTAAGATATTTAAGGAAACAAATTCATGGACCCCAGGTTTAAGGACTCCTAGTATAGAAGCATGTAATGGTGCTGGGATCACCCTGCAACTGTCTCCCCAAATGATCCTTATCCTGGGGCTATTTCTCTTGTGACAGTGTCCCTGAATGAAAAACCAAATACTCATCTGCACAAGCAGTAGCATACAGGAAGAAGGGCAGTAGATTTGAAATTGGATGACCCCTAATTTCCAATTGAAGATCTGCCAGTAATCACGATAAACTTTTATTAAGCGCCTACTATATACCAGGCAGCATGGTAAGCACTGGGTTTACATAAAAGGGCAAAGACAGTTCCTGCCCTCAAACAGCTTATAGGCTAATGGGAGAAACAAAATGCAAACAAATATACGCAAAGCAAGCTATATGCAAGATAAGTGGGGAGATAGTTAACCGAGTAAAGCCTCAACTTACAAATATGATTGAAAAAGAAGGACAAGACCAGAAATGTCAGTCATTCTTCCACAAATTACAGCGTCTTTAAAGCTGAAATCAGAACTGGATTCTCAGATCTCTTGAGAGTTGGGTCACTTTGGTGCCAGCACTAGTGATATTTCTATTGTACATATGCTTTTCACCTAAACTTTCTAGCTGTGACACATTTTGGTGCTTTGGAATAAAATTCTCATTGACTCTGTATTCCTTGTCCCCTGGCATCTGATAAAACAGTGTCTCATTCAGTGCCATGGATAGAATGAGAGGTGGATCTAATGATCTTCAGTAGCTCATATTTTGTGGGCAGCTTCTGTATGTGTTCTCTGATATTTAAGAACTTAAGGAAATAAAGAGGGTGCTCATAGTATTTCAGGTTTCCAATTTATGTTAAAGATTAAGATAGTAAAACAGTTTGATGTAAGTCCCAGAAAGCTTTGGGACTATATCTCCTCTACAGAATTTTTTATGAGTCTATATTTTAGGATTTCTAAACAGTTATTTTTTAGCCCCAGGAGTATCTCTTTTCACATCTGGGGTCCTCAGAAATGCTACCCTAGGTTTAAGGTGGGTTAGGGGGAAAAGTGAGAAAGTTAGGGGAGATAGCCCAAGTAGTTAGGAGGCCATGGCAGTAGTTCAGCTGTGAGTCAAGTATTTTAGTAATTTTTTTCAAATTGGTGCTGCTTTGAGATTTAAGGAATTCCTTTGGGATGAAGTAACTAGGCAGTGACCTAGAAAGACAAAAGTTGGTGTAGACAGAGGTGGCCCTAATAGGTGCTATAAAAAGATTCAGGCTCAGCATTACTTAGCCACAGTGTGTCCTGGTTCTGTTTATTCATCCATTAGGCTGATGCCTTTTTGTAACTTAGAATTTAAAAAAATTTTTTTATTGCTATCTGCTGTTTTTATATCACCTACATTTTACAATTTATCTTTTCTCCTGCCCTTCCCAAACTAACCCTCATAATAAAGAATAAAATGTTCTGCAAAACTAACCAATATATCAAAAAAAGTTTAATCTTATTATTGTGGTTAGTTGTCAATCAATAAACATTTATTAAGCTCCTACTACGTGCCAGGCTCTGTGCTAAATGCTGAGAGTAAGAAGAAAGGTTAAAAAGCTTGTCCCTGCTGTCAAGGAACTCACAGTCTATTACTGGGTGAGATGTAAAAGCTGGTGTCCATTTCTGGAAAAAAGAAAGGGAGGAGAGGTCTTCTCATATTTCTTCTTTGGGGCCAAGCTTGGTTATTTTAATTTCCCTATGTTCAATTTCAGTTGTTTTGCGGTTCTTTTCACTTACATTTTTGTAGTTTTATATGTATTGTTTTCCTGGTTCTACTTATTTTACGTTGTTTCTGTTTATATAAGTCTTTCTATGCCTCTCTTAATTCATCATGTTTATTTTTTATGGCAATGGTTTTTTTTTTGTTTGTTTTTACTAAATTATATAATCAGTGGATTTCAGGACAAAAATCAAAAGCCAGTCACCAATTATTACCTTATTTCAATCAGTGACTCCCTGATTTGCATATTAAATTAGAGCAACCATAATTTAGGGTGACTGGGATGCAACACTGGCATGCAGAAAAACCCTAGGTTTTTGTCCCCACATTGTAATGTAATCTATTACATTAATGTATGATAATTTGTTTAGCTATTCTCCGTCAGCAGACATTTATTTTGTTTCTATTTCTTTACCACCACAAAAAGTGATGCTATAAGTATTTGGGGGTATTTGGGTCTTTCTTTTTATCACTGATCTCCTTAGGGTTTATGACCTAGCAGTGGGTATCTGGATTAAAGGGTATGGACATTTTAGTCATTTTAAAAAAAATAATTCAAAATTGCTCTCTAGAATAGTTGGACCAGTTCACAATTCCACCCACAGCACATTAATGTACCTGTGTTTCCAAAGTCTGTACATTGGTTATTCCCATCTCTTGTCATCTTTGTGAATTTGCTGGGTGAGAGGTGAAACCTCAGGTAGTTTTAATTTATGTTTTTCTTAGCAATTTAGAGCACTTCTTCATATGGTTGTTAATAGTTTGCATTTCTTTTGAGGAGTGTTTGTTCATATCTTTTGACCACTTATCTTTTGGGGAATGGCACTGTCTTATATTTTTGTTAGTTGTTTACTTTTTGTGACTTTTTAACCACAAAAAACCAACCTGAAGCATTGTTGGCTCCCTTTAGTGTTATTTTACCTGCATAAAACTTCCCAGCATGTCATTAAATTTTTGACTTAGGATTCTATGGCTACCAATTTATATTTTCTGAATAAATGCAAAGAGAAAGAAAAAATGGGAAAGTGAAGTCTTTCAAACCTGAGTACTTGAGTAGTCACAAATTAGTTTTACCAGTGAAGAATGGTAATTTACACTGGGCATAACTGACTATTAGCTGTGTAAACAAAGAAGGAAAAATTTATTACCCCATAAATGATTTTTTTTGTTGTTTTTACTAAATTATATAATCGGTGGATTTCAGAACCAAAATCAAAAGCCACTCACCAATTATAACCTTATTTCAGTCAGTGGCTTCCTGATTTGCATATTTAAATTAGAGCAACCATAATTTAGGGTGATTAGGATGCAACACTGGGCACACAGAAAAGCCCTAGGTTTTTGTCCCTGCTCTGCTTCTTAATGGCTCTGTAATCCTGGGCAAGTCAGTCCCCCTGTTCATGCCTCAGTTCTCTGATCTGTAAAATGAGAGATTTTAGGTTACATTATTTCTAAGGTCCTTTCCAGCTTGGATAATTTGTGAAGCGCAGATACTGTGATTCATTTTCGACAGTGCTACAAAAAGATGTGTAGCCTAAAAATGCATATTTATAACCCTTTTGCACACTGAAAGATTTACATTGGGTTTTCACTATATTTGGAGAGAAATTTAATCTGCCATAGAATCCAATTTGTGCACAAGTTCAGGCGGACAGAGCTGACAGAAATGGTTATTCAGAACCCCTAACTGGGAGTCAGCAGACTTGATTTCTAGTTCCGATTCTGCCATTGTGTGATCTCAGGTTCCTTAGAGGTAAAAGATAGAAGAAGAGTAGCTAGATGATCTCTAAGGTTCATTTCAGTCCTACCAGTGTGTCTAGACCAGTGATTACACTAGTGTGGGGGAACTCCCAGTTAACTCTCTGAAGTCAAGAAGATCTAAACTCAAATCCTTCCTCTGATGCTTACTAGCTGTGTGACCCTAGACAAGCCACTTATTTGCCCTCTGTCGCAGTTTCCTCAACTGATAATAATAGCACCTACTTCCAGGGTCATTATGTGGATCAAAATGAAAGAAAGTTTGTTAAAGCCTTTATAAACCCTAAAATGTTATACAAAACACACACACACACACACACACACACACACACAGAGCTTTATACAAATGCTATTACCCATGCAGGGAAGAAATTTTCTTCAACTTATGGCCTGAGAAAGATGCCTGGCAAGTCTCCTAATTCCCATTTTAGAGGTTCAGTTCTGTTAGGCTGAGCTTGGCATAAATTGAATTCTCTGCTAAATTTCTACTCAAATACAGCGAAAATCCAATGTAAATCTTTCAGTGTGCAAAAAGAATAAATCTGCATTTTTAAGACTTCCCATCTTCACATAACATTGTCTAAAATGCACCATAACATCATAGTTTGAGTGGTTTGCCCAAGGTCACACAGCCAGTGTGTGTCAGGGCCTGGACTTACTCCTAAGGTCTTCTTGACTCCCAGACCCATTCTGAATCCACTCCTTAAGCCTGCCTCTTAGTGTTCTGTGTTTATATGAAATCAGGAAGGGAGGAGGGGAGAAGTTCTTAAATAAGTTGGTGAGATCATCAAAGATGGAGTGGGTTTCAGTGAAGAATGATGATCGGTACACTCCTTTCCTATTGTTTCTGTTTTTTATATACACACTTCCACCTACTAGATTCTGTGACTCTTCTTGCTTTAATCTTTCCTGTTTTCTGCAGATTAGACTCATGAATGAGTCACCTAGGAGTTTTCCTATGTGTCTCAGATGACACTGCAGTGAGAGATGGGGCCGGTTAAGACATCCTAGAAGTAAGAGATTTGAAAACTGATGGGGATGAGGAGGTGCACCCAAACCCACAGTCCAGCATATCTTGTGTAGGGCCTTCCCCTGGTGGCCAGGAGAGGGACAACAGTTCCTTTAGGTAAACTGAGGCTAGTGGTGGAGTCAGTGAGTTTCCTGTATTTCTTGATGGTTTCTCAAAGCAGCTAGCCAAGGTGAGGGGTGGGGGAGGAGATTTGATGCAGATCTGTTGCAGAATCTTTTCCTTCTCTGGAACATTTTCAAATAAATATCAAAACTCAAGGACTGAAAGTTCCCATTTTAGTTAACTTTTTTTTGTTGTGAAAAATATGAGAGAGACAAATAGTAAGTTAAGTTGTGAAAAAAGGAAGCAAGCAAGCTTTGGCTTATTTGAACTGGCAGTTAACTTGTTAAATCCAAATTTAGGCAGGCAGAGCTACTCTAGATATTCATAACACCTACAGTTTGAATTTGGGGGATGGAGAGTAAAAGAAGGGAAAAGGCAGAAGGTCTTAATTGACTTTCCCCCTCCCTCCTTTAACATATACTTACTCTGCTTCTTTCTACCCCTCCAACCCATGTTAACTGATATTCTGTGGTTTGACCTTGCAGAGTCTAGCATATAGCCTTTGGGATTTGATGTGTTGCTTTCAGCTAAGCCCTTGAGTAAAGCAAATTGATCTGACTTGCCTCCAAGGCAGCGCTTTTCTATATTATGGATAAAGCTGTTAAGACAGTATCTTAGTCAAAAGGTATAGACATATATTAAAAATTCAGACAGTATTTATTCCAACACTCTAATTTTATAGATGACAAAACTGAGTCTCAGAGAATGGATTGCTCAGCCACTCATTTGTGGAGATGGAATTCAAACTATATTTTACACAGACTTTGCATTAGGGGAGATCCTTTTAGCTGCAGCTACCCAGCTTCTTCTGAGCTCGCTGTGGGCGTCTTTTTCTTTTAAGGGCATTTAATTTCTTTACCCACCATGTCATTGATAAATATGTTTCTTCAGCTAGGTGATAAGGCAGATGGAACCCTGGACTTGGAATCTGGAAGACTTGAATTTGAATCCTGCCTCAGGTTGTTGTGTAGTCAGTTTACCTGTAAAGTAAGGATGATAATATTAACACCTATCTTATAGGGTTATTGTGAGCATCAAATCAGACACAGTGCTTTGTAAACCTTAAAGATTGATGTAAATGCTGGCTATTTTCATTATTCAATGGTAACTGGGAATAGTCATTCAATTTCTCTAGATGCCTCTTCAAAATGGTACTGGGGCTAAAATATCTCCGTTTCTTAATTTTGATAACTCTGCAAAGTCTGTTTTGTCTATAATGCAACATGAGCTTGTGGGAAAAAAATACACCTAAATTTCAGTTTGTTTTTTGATGTCATGCTTAGGAAGGGAGAAATTTAAAATTTAAAATTTTGATAACCTGGTAATAGATTTGTATTAACCCAGTGATGCTTAGGATTTTGCCTTTTGTCTTATTGGTCAGTAGGGTATCAAAGGAAGGTGATAGCTCATGGAAGAAGAAGCTCCGACCTATCTTTGTCTCTTCTGCATGATATACCAAGTTCTCAGGCTACTGCACCATCTACGTAAAGTGATATAAACAGGAGCATAGATGGTGATCAAGAGATGGGGTGGGGCAGGGCAGAGGGAGGAATCAAAAAGCTGGAGAGAAGAGACAAGGCAAGTTACATCCATGAGGAGCAGCTTCAGGACCAGGAGCTAGGCTGGGGGGACTCAGACAGTTAGTTGAACAGGATTTATTGAGTACCTTCTGTGTGAAAAGCACCATGGTAAGCTCTATAGGGGGATACAGCATTATGGATGGGTTAGTATAAAGTGTAAATATGAGCCTGAGCTGGTGCGCCTGCTCCCCCAAGAAGTTCACAGAGTGATTCAGAGGATAAAACATTATGCCTCTTAAAAGGTAGCTAATAATATTAGGCCACACAAAAATAATATCTACCAACTTATCATTAGAGCAGTAGAGACACTGAATTCTACAGGAGTCTATTGGTTTGAAAAGGAAGGAAATTATTACAGTTTTGGGTAGAGTTTAAGTTGGACTCTGAGGGATGTACAGAATTTAGCTAAGCAGAGAAAAAGGCAGAGGGCAAGGGGAAAGATGGGAATAAAGCCAGTGGATTTCATTCGCCTTCTGGGCCAGAAGGGACTATTAGATGTAATGAATGTAGTCCAAAACCATTCCTAAATGCTCAAGAAAAATAGGTGACTCAGTTAACTTGGACTCTTGCTTCCTATTTTGGGGGGATGGGGAATGACTTCATTCCCAAAATGAACAAAACCCAGGTGAAGCTATTAACCATTTTGGATTGCCAATGAGAATGATCATTCTACTTATCAGAGACAGCATTATGAATGAATTAATATAAAGTATAAATATCATAGAAAAGGGGTCAAGCATGTGGATGGGTTGCTGACTATTTTTCTTCAGTTTAGTAATGGAGATTCTGAGTCATGGCTTGAACCAGAGTACTTTTTACCCTCTTCTCTTGTCCTTTCCTCCATGTTCACTATTTCAGCGACTGAAGGACAAAAAGAAAGGAGTTATAGCTTTCCTTGGCACATCTCTTTTTAAAGAATGACCTCTGAATTTTTCCTTTGTAATTAGTTCATTTATTAACTAGTTCTTTCATCAGTTGTTATTAGGCATCTGCCACAATGCTAAAAGGTGAAATTATAATAATATATAGCACTTATATAGTGCTTTAGGTTTGCAAATACACACACACATATATGTATGTGTATAATTTTCTTTTTATCCTCACAACTATATTATAATGTAGGTGCTATTATTATCCCCATTTTATAGAGGGGCAATTGAGGCTGAGATATATCAAGTGACTTACCTGAGATTATATGGCTAAGGAACTCAGTTCTTTCTGGTTCTAAGTCCAGAACTCTATTCACTGCACCATCCAGCTGCTTAATACAAAGATAAATTAGATAGGAGCCTGCATTTGATGGGTTGAGGAGACATGTACACAAGTAACTATGAAACAAATGAGAATATGGTAAATGCCTAAGAAAAGAGAAAAAAGAGAGAAATGATGACCAGCTGGGGAAATCAGGGAACATACCTTAGAGGATGGTAAAATTTGAGGTTGGCCTCAGATAGGTAAGGTTTAGATAGGCAGAAGTGAGAGCAGAGGACATTTCATTTGTTGATTCATACAAACAGATAGTTGTCTAGTTCCTACTGTGCTTTCTGGGGTTTACCAAGGTGAATAGCATAGTCTTTATTGTCAGGGAACTTATGATCCATAAGAAGGGATGACATATATAGATAATTGCAATGAAAGAAAGAATGTAATACACCTATAAGAAAAAAGAATGATATGAGGATAGATGAAAGATTTCAGGTGGTGAAGTTTAGGGGATGAGGGTAGGCATTCCTATTTGAGAAATTAGATCTGAAACCTAGTCTTTCATTCAGACTGTGTAACCATCAAAAGGATTTCACTTCAGTCTTGTTATGAAATTAAAAAAAGAAAATTAAAACTGAGGACCAGCAAGGCTTTCATGAGCAAAGTACCATTTTATATATTTTTGTTTCATTAATATTTCTCAATTACATGTAAAAAATTTTAACATTAATTTTTAAAAATTTGAGTTTCAAATTCTCTCTCTCCCGTCACACTCCCATTGTTGAGAAGGCAAGCAATTTGATATCAATTTTGCATGTAAAGTTATGCAAAACATTTGCATATTAGCCATCTTGTGAATGAAAACAGAAAAAACAAAGAAACCAAAAAAAATTATGCTTCAGTCTGCATTCAGAATTCATCACTTCTCTCTCTGGAGAGATTTTTCATCACAAGTCCTTTGTAATTATCTTAGATCATTATCTTGATCACAGTAGCGAAGTCTTTCACAGTTAAACATCCTTACAATATTGCCGTTACTGTGTACAATGTTCTTCTGGTTCTACTGACTTCATTTCGTATTGGTTCATATAAGTCTTTCCAGGTTTTTCTGAAACTATCCTGCTCTTCATATCTTTTGACTTCCTGATACATCTATATATCATTCCTAAGTAGCAGCATCCTAGGGCTCTAATGGATCCTTTGATTAGCTAACAACAAATGGGGAACACAATTAGGGAAGGAAGATCTAGGAAGGGAGTGGAAATAGTTGAGTAGATCTAGGGAAAAGTAGCTTCTTCATCTAGCTCATCTTCATCCGGTAAATGTGAACCCAGGGAAGTAAGGATTTGTACAGTCATCGTTGAGGAGGTTGTCCTGGTGACAACTTGCCCCTCCTCCCTTCATTCTCTTTTTTACCCTCTCCATGGGTTTTTGTATTTAAAAACCCTACCTTCCCTGCTGCTAGCTTATCCTGGAACTTCTTTCAGCACCTGGGGTCTCCTAACAACAACACCCTTGTTACCCAGCAGCTGCCTACCATCCCTGTGGCTGGCTCATTCTGACATATTCCTCCACAAGACCTTTTCTTCTACCCCTTTCTTCTACTGGTCAGTTCCCACAGAAGCTTTTATTCTGTGGAAGAGCCCAGGCTGATCTACTTTCATTGTCCTCCTGGACTTGTTCCTGACTGTCTGGACTTCAAAACCAAGCACTGACCCTAATTAATGAGATACTTTCCTCCTCTTCTCTCTGCCTCCCTTCCATCTTTTAAGCCCTCTTTTGTATGATGTCTTCTCCCATTGGAATGTAAACTCCTTAGGGGTGGGAATTAACTTTCTTTTTTACTTACATTTGTATCCCTAGCATTTAACTATACTTGGCATATAGTAATTGTTCAATAAATTCTCCTTTTTTTCTTTCCTTCTTTCCTTTCCCAAACTTGAGCTGAACCAAACAAAATTATCCACCCATAAAATAGTAATTAAACCAAAAACTACCTTTTTTCTTTGGAAGGAGAGATGATAACTAGTTGAGTTCTCAAAGTTCCCAAGAGGTTTCAATCACTTTTTAGCCTTTGAGCTTCCCAGCCCTAATTTAAAAAAAAATCAAAATAGGACAGTTTCACAACTGAGATATAGTTTGAATTTTTAAAAACTTATCAGATGTTTTTTTTTTTTTAAATCCTTTTTGTACGGGGAAAATCTATCTTTTGTGGAATTTTGAGGCAGGTTGAGACCCAGCATCACCTTGCAGCCTTTTAGCCTATATTGAATGATAATTGTTCTTTACCTTCTTACATTTGAGGTCTCCATTGAACTTGAGGGCCAGGTCAAAAGTCCTCCTTGCTCTCTTGGAAGAAGAAACATGATCACGTGGAAAGAACTCTGGATTTAGAATTAAATGGCTTGGGTTTGAAACCTAGTTCCCTTTCTTACTAGCAATGTGACACCTGGTGAGCCACTTATATTTTCTAAGCCTTAATTTCCTTACTGTAAAATCAGGGAAGTGGACATGATGATCTTGAGGTTGTCTTGTAGCTTTAAATCCCGTGATTCCTCTAACTGGCCCTGTTGCCAGCAGGCACATTTTTGCCATTGCTGGTAGCTAGGGGTGGATGGGCCAAGGCTGATGGAAACTAATGCGCATGGTGTTCAGGGTGACATTAGATCGCTGGTGTCACGACTGATTTGGAACCAGCCATGGGAGGCAAGGGCCAGTTTCACAGAGATGAGGTAACATGATTCCTTTGACCTGAACAAAGTCAGTTTCCAGTTTCTATGGACTGGCTTAGAAGAAACTATAGCAAGGATATATGCGCCCACAAACGACTTTAAAAACAGCCACCAAGGAGAGGAAAAAAGAACTGAGCTGTGGTAAAGGAATATTGTACAGTGATATTAGCTGGAATCTGGCCTGACCGAGCTCAGAAATAGCAACAGCATTGATCTGGGACCTTCCAAGCTGTTTGTAAAAACTGTTGTCACCCCCTCTGAGCTCTGTGCATTGATTTTGCACACTGCAGATAAACAGCTTTTTTTTTTAATGGAGTTTTATTAATGGTTCCTGAGCTAGAGGGAAGCTCAAATCCTGATATGGATTTGAAGATTTGTGTTTAATAAGAACCAGGTAGGGAGGATACCTGGGAAAGCCAATCTCTGTAATTCTTCTACAAGTATAATTTTAGAAAATAGTCAGGTCCTCCCAGACTTCCTTATAAGGCTAAAGGCAATATCACTTCTATTCCTTTGTAAGCCCTATATATCCCTTTATATTCCTCTTAGATGAAAAACCTACAGTATATCCATTATGTATCAAGTTGAAAACTTTTGGTTGTGACTTCCCTGGGCCCACAAAAGGGAGCTGCCCTGGAGTAAGCCTGTCCTCTCTTTTGCTTTCCTTATTTCTCCTAATGAATAGCTGGTGTTAACCAGGGGTCAACACAACCACCTTCTATGGTCAGCCCCTACTGTACTCCTCTGTTCCTGTTTCCTCTGTTTAGACCATCTAGATCTACCTTTCTCCCAGAGAAGAGCTAATGGTTAATGTGAAATAATCATCCCTTCCCTTGTTTTACTCCCCACTGGTCTTGGCTTGTTGGCATCAAACTCCCCCTCTCCCTAATACATTGACAGTAAACAGTAATAACAGTTTGCATTCATATAGCGCTTCAAGTTTTCCCCAGTTCTTTCTTTTACAATAAATCTTTGAGGTAGGTAGCTTAAGTATTGTTATCTGCTTTTTGCAAATGAGGAAAAGGAGGCTTGGCATGGTCATAGGGTCATAATTCTAGAGAGGGAAGGAGCCTCAGAAGCCATCTAATCCAGCCCCCTCCTTTACAGATGAGGAAACTGAGGATCAGGAAAGTTCAGTGATTTGCCCACAATCACACAGCTAGTCATTACAGGAGCAGAAATTTGAACACAGGTCCTCTAACCAAACCTGTGTTGTTCTTTCCATAGTGCCATAGTAAGTGGCTTTCTCAGGGTTACATGGTAATGTCAAATCTAAGATTAAAATCCAGGTCTGTTTTTTCCTCTAGCATTTTATCCGTTAACCAGTCAATCAAGAAACATTTTATTAAGCACTGTGCTTAGTACTAGGGATACACAGAAAAAGGCAAAAGACAGCACCTGCCCTCAAGGCACTCACATACTATTAGGGTAGATAACATTCAAACAACTATGTGCAAACAAGCTATATACAGGATAAATGAGAGATAATCAGCTGAGGGAAGGTTTTGGAATGAAAGAGGATTATGAAATTCCACCTGAAGAAGGTGAAATTTTAGTAGGGACTTGAAGGAAGTAAGGAAAATCCAGAGGTAGAGATGAGGAGGGAGATAATTCTAGGCATCATGGGGACAGCCAGTGAAAATGCCCTAAATTGGGGAAATGGAGTGTCTTGTATAGGGAACAGTAAGAAAGTCAGGCTTATTGGTTCACAGAGTACATGGGGAGATATGCCACATTTCCTCTATTTTAAAACAAAATAAAGTCTAATTGTGATGTGTGATTAAATGGGACTACAGTATTGACTATTTAGGGTGGTTAATATCTTGGCCCTTTTTTATTTATCCAGTTGCTGGAGACAGTGCTGCAAGTATTTGGAAATTATGTGAACAAAGTAAACACTTTTCACTGGAGTTATTCAAGCTAAAGCTAACTGATCACTGTTGGGTATGCTCTAGAAATGACTTTTTAATTTTTTTAGCTATGGGGTGATCTAGGTAGCACCTGAAGTCTCTTCCAATTTTGTATGGACACTGGCTACCAAGGATTATCCCACAGAAAGATGCATGGAGAGAATTCTTGTAATATTTTCCCTTCCTTCCTTCCTTCCTTCCTTCCTTCCTTCCTTCCTTCCTTCCTTCCTTCCTTCCTTCCTTCCTTCCTTCCTTCTTTTCATCAGTCGAGGTTAAGTGACTTGCCTAGGGTCACACAGCTAGTAAGTGTCTGAGGCTGGATTTGAACTCAGGTCTTCCTCACTCCAGACCCAGTGCTCTATCCATTTCACCACTTAGCTGCTCCTGAATTTCTTGTAATCTTTAGTTTTGAAGTGATTGCCCAGTAGAGTAAAAAATAGGGAAAACTTATCTGACATGAAAATTTGTAATTAAACAGGACTGAGCTGTAATGGGGCAATCATTAGATGCTAAAGAAAAGAATGTTAGAAATGCAGAAATTTAAACTGGTATGCTCCAGATCTGAAAGTGATTCTTGTATAAATAGCCAGCTTGAGATCATTTTCATTTTGGGAAACCCTCAGTTCAAATCCTGCCTCAGAGGATAACTAGCTGTGTAACTCTGGGCAAGTCACTTAACTTCTCTGTCTCCATTTCCTCCACTTAAAAATTGCTAAAAAAACAAGCTCCTCCCCACCATATGTGACCCAGGCTTCCAGATGATTTAAGCAGATCATATGGACCTTTTAATTAATGAGAAAGATCTTTCCATTTAAATTACAATTGCAATACCCTCTCTCTGAGAAGATCATAGTGGCCAAATTTCTGATCCTTTCCATCTACATTCTAGGATTGTTGTGAAGATAATATTTGGAAAGCACTTAGCAGAGTCACTGCTATTAGGTACTTAATCAATTCCTGTTTCCTTCCTAATCCCCTCTAAAAGCACATTTGCTATGACCATCTGAATTGAAAACTTTCTAGCCCTTGCTTCGGTTCATCAGTGTTTTGACTTTATCTGTGCTCTCGTTAATTTCTAGGATACTGGGGTTGGAAAGTCAAGCATCGTTTGCCGATTTGTGCAGGACCACTTTGATCACAACATCAGTCCTACAATTGGGTAAGTGCTTTAGGATATTATTCTCCTTCTTCTAGAATCAGGACTAGAAGGGCTTTGATGACCTTGATGACTCGTCTTATTCATTTCCTTGATTCCCCCACACTATCATTGCCCTTTAAATCATTGTGCATTTATTTTATAAATATCCTGTATTTACTCATCTGTGAACGTTTTGTATCCTCCTAGGAGAATGTAAGCTTCTTGGAGGACAGGGACTCTCTCATGTTCCTCAGGCACACAGGTTCTTAAAAATGCTTACTTGGTTGCTTATTTGTTCTTACCTGGCCATGAGTTGTAAAATGAGGGAATGAATGAAAATGTACTTATTAAGTACTTTTATTTATTAAGTTCTTATTAAATGCATCTATTAATGTGCCAAGCATTGTGCTGAATTCTGGTACTATACATGTGAGCAAGGACGCCAGTTTCTTCCCTTACATTTTAATAAGGGAAGATGAAAGATAGAGAGGTATGGTGACCAGGGAAGTCCCAGGGAAGTCATATGACAACTGATTGACATGTCCTTGCCAGAAATGCTAGTATTGATTTGATTATGTTCTTAGAGTTGGAAGAAATATGAGGGAGAGAAGGGTGCACGCAAATGGCATAAAAATGAATAGGAAATAGCATGATGGGACTGAGCTATGTGAAATGAATGTTGATTAACCAGAAGCCAAAGATCCTGGGTGGGGGGTGGGTTAAGGAGGAAGGGGTTGCTTGAGTTTTAGATTGGAAGTAGAGGTTGGAATGCAAGAAAGTGAAACCTGCAAGAGGACTGGGAAGAGAATGAACCAGATGAGAATCAATTCCATCTTCAGGTTTCATCGCCCCATATATCCTTCTGTCTAGTCTGTGTCCCTCATGTGCTAGTTTAAGGCCATTTTCTTATTTAGAGATGGATGACTCCATACAGCACACCCTTGTTTTTTCCAGGCAGAACTTGATACCCAGAAAAACAAACAAACAAAAAAACCAACAAACTACCTCCTTAACAAGTCCTGTACTAAGAGCAGACGTGGGTAAACTTATCCATGCATGCCTCAGATTTCTTTGGATATCCTGTGGAGCAGACTGACTCAACCACTTCCTCTCCCTTTCTGGACTAATCCTATGCCAGCAATTCTTCTCTCCTTATATTTGGGTGTGTTCATATACGGAAGGGTGGTGGTGGGTTTATTTTAACTTCCAAGTTACTACTGTTCTTTGAATTCAGTGATCTTATTTTCTTTCCTATATGGTCCTCTGCAGATGTGCCTCCAATATGCTTTCTTTTCAGCATGTTCTTAGGCAAGTAAAATAGGTCATTTTATACAGATATGCATAACATGTACGTATAATACACATAATACATACATAACATACATGCATATTCTATGCACACAATGCATGTATGTGCATACACAAGATAAAGGAAAAAAAGAAATACAGCAGTGGATTTGTACATAATAAGTGCTTTATAAATTCTGTTGAATTGGTTGTTCAGTCATTTCCAACTCTTTGTAACCCCATTTGATATTTTCTTGGCAAAGATACTAGAGTGGTTTGCTATTTCCTTTTGCAACTCATTTTACAGATGAGGAAATTGAGGCAAATAAAGTTAGGTGACTTGCCCAGGGTCGCACAGCTAATAAGCATCTGAGGCCGAGATTTGAACTCAGGAAGAGGAGTGTTCCTGACTCGAGGCCCAGCACTCTACCTACTGTGCCACCTCACTGTTCTTGATGAATTCACTTGACTTGAATTTCCTCCCTGATTTGTGTAATGGGAACTTTGTTTCCACATTGCTGTCTAATTGATAGTTTCATGTATAATTACGTAGTTTACTGCTTTGAATTCCATTGTGGTGCTCTTATAATAGTTTTGCTTTGGGTAGAGACCATATGAACTTCATTATTATCATGATTTTTAAAATTGCTTTGTTTTTAATATTATTTTTCTTTCCTCCATTTCTTCTCTGTCCCCTTCCTCTCCCCTGGCCATTGCCATATTTAGATTACTCTTATATGGGCACAAAAGCCATTTTAGTGACAAGTGTGGCTATTAATTAACTCTTTCAGGACCCTTAAGGTATAATTGCTTTTTTTTTTCACTATCCCTTTAGGTGCTTCTCACTGTGCCTTTCCTCCTCCATGTTTTCTGGACATGTTTAAATCATCTGGTGAACTACACAGCATGACCACAAACCTGCAATTTTCCTGCCTTTTAAAAGACTTCTTGTCAACTGTAGTCTCTTTGCGTGTTGCTCTCACAATTTCTAATCACACAGCCCTGGTCTGTGACACTCTGAGGGTTGCTCCTGACTACACTTCATTCTGGACTCCTTTTTTGCCTCCATCTCACCCCTCTTTGTTTTTATTCACTTCTTTTGCTAGGTCTGTCTATGATCCTGTTGTCCTCCCTCTTTGCTGGAAATCTGGGTGAACCTGAGTTTTTTGGAAGTGCATAGATTATTCCAAAGCTTCACTTTAGCCAGTGCAGGAAGAATTCCCATTACAACAAACCCTATCTTCTTTATTCTTTTTTAGGGGATGTGGGATTTCATTGATATGAGGGTTCCCAGTATAGAAACTTCTTCAGTTGACATAGTTCAATAACTCCTCTGTACATTTTAGTCTTTTAGAGTTGCCTGGGGGCACTGAAAAATGATTAAATGTCTTATTCCTAGTCACAGAGCCAGTGTGTCAAAGGCAGGACTCTTCCCCAGATCTTCCTGTTTCCAGTACTGGCCCTTCCTGCTACTCATTATGCCATACTGCTCCTCAGTCTCATGTTTTATCATTTCAATGCTTCTAGGTCTCAGTTTCCTCTCCTTTGAAATGAGGGGTTTGGAAGTGCCTTTTTAGTTCTAAAGCCTATTGTGCCTAGTTACCTGTCCCCCATAATTTGTTGTGGCTGCCATGCAGTTGTATGACTGTAATTATATCTTTCTTTCTTTCTTTTCTTATTCCTGATATTATATACTGTAGACCACAAAAATACTTTTTAAAGAGTTTATTAATAAGGGAAAGGAATACATACAAATTCAGAAAATTTGTCAGCAAAAAATAATTGGAAGAAGAAAGCTTCCCAGTCCTAGACTTCTTCCTTCCTTCCTTCCTTCCTTCCTTCCTTCCTTCCTTCCTTCCTTCCTTCCTTCCTTCCTTCCTTCCTTCCTTCCTTCCTTCCTTCCTTCCCCCCTTCTTTCTTTTTTGTAATGTAATATGCATGAATTTTTATTGAATTAGAATAACTTTGGAGGGAAAACAATATTAGATGCCTTTTAGCTTTAGATTCTATTTAGAATTTTGTTTACAATACTGAATAAAGGCTAGTGTTATCAGTATGTTTTGTAAGACTGGGGAAAAAAATCTTATCTGAAAGCTGTTATGCTACAAGAAGCTTCCAACTTGTTTTATTTACTTTAGCAGAGTAATTGAAAACACCTGAAATTATAATTAACTTTCTAGAATCCAAGAGATAATGTTCCAGGTTGCAGATTCTTACTTTTCCTTCTAGGCACTCATTACTTTGTTATTTTAACATAAGAAGGCAAGAGGAGATAAAATTCAATTTTGCTTTCTATGAACTCTGACAGAAAGAGGTTGAAATTAAAGCTTAGTTAAAATGAGATTTCTGACCAATCAGACTTTCTAAACTAATTTTAACTAAAATTTCTCCCACTTAGCTTGCCCCTCATTACACTCTTGACAGAGAATTTTCCCCAAGTCATTCTGTTTCCTTTTTGTCATCAAATTAGATGGTTTCTTCAGAGGAAAGGGAATAAGCTTTTATATAGCACCTCCTATGTTCCAGGCATTATGCTAAGCGCTTTACAAATACTGTCGCATTTGAACTTCACAATAATTCTGGGAAGTTGATTCTTTCATTATCCCCATTTTACATTTGAGCAAACTGAGGCAAAGAAAGGTTAATTAACTTGCTCAGGGTCACACAGCTAGTAAGTGCGGCTGAATTTGAATTCAATTCTTCAGGACTCCATGCCTATCTGCTTTCTTCATTCTCAAAATACCCCATGCCAAATTTGGATTGGCATATCTTTATTAGCTACTTCTATATTTCTAGGTTCCTTCTGAACCAATCAGGAAAACTCTTTATTTGCCTGACAGATTTTTGCCCATTCCACACACATTTTTGGCTAATCACTGGCTACCTCACAAAGACAGATTAGATAGATAGACAAGCCCTCAATAAGGAAATTCTGCTAAAGCGGACCTGCTGTTATCTCAAAAATTGTATTTACTGAAGCTTTTCCAACAATCTACAGAGATGAGCTCATCTCTCCTGGGCACAAATGATTCATGAAATGGTAGAAAGTCAGGGAGAAGAATGGGAGCCTTGATAATAGAAACCAGATTGTATGGTGGTATGGCTTTTATCATTTGTACTTTGAAGTCAGTATGATGATAAGCTCTTCTACGGATCTTGGATACATTTCTTCCTGGGTTGTTCAGCTACCTGTGGTTCAGGGCTTTAGATAAGCCTTTGTTTAAAGGATTGAAAGAAGCATTTAATTGCAGTGGAGCAGAAAGGGTCCTGGACATCACTATGTACCAGGCATTGTGCTTATATAGGCATTATAGGGATCCAAAGATAACATGAAATAGTTCTCTGCCCTCAAGGACCTTATATTCGAACTGTCAGTGGAGATTTAGATTGATTCTTGCCTCTGACATTTATTAGCTGTGTGACAGTGGACAATTGACTTAACATCTCTGAACTTTCATTTGTAAAATGTGGGTGCAAATATACAAAATAGACATATAAGGCTCAAGTATGATGATATATACATATATATGTAAAAGATTTACCAAGATTTAGTAAGATTTACCAAGTATTTTATATATACACACACACACACACACACACACACACACACACACACACACACATATATATATATATATATATATATATATATATATATATATATATATATATATATATATACATATATAAAATACTTGGTAAATCTTGAAGCCTTTTACTCTGCAGTGATTGTTATGATCTCTCCATTCTCCCTTCTCCCTTTTCTTTCAAGAGGGGGCACTTTTTATCTGCACAGAGTTTTTCAACAAATTCAATTCAGGAAATATTTATTGAGTACTTAGGTATAATGTTCCCTTTGGGTCCTGAAGGAAATGCAAAGTAAATACATTCCTGTCTCTGCTGTAGAAAACATAAAATGCTTTGAGAGTCACTTTGGGCTCTAGGCAGAATAGAAGAGGGAGACTGCAAACAGAGAAAGCTTCATGGAGAAAATAGCCCTTGAGAGGTAAGACTGGAAGGATACCAGAAATTTTTGTAAAGGAGATGATTGTTTGTATCATTTCTCAAAATTCACAGTGTGCAGTACTCAGTCTTAGTGCTTAAACCAAATGAATGGCCACGTATATTGGTGTGTATTAATTAGTTGTTTATACTCATTTGAGGATAGAAGTGATATTTTAAAATTCTTCTTTTCCCTACCCTTGAAGAATCAGATTGATATTCCTCTCTGCCCTCCCCCCAGCATACATGCATACATACACACTCATATATACGTACAAGGTCTTTTTAACATTTATACTCTTGGACTCTTCTTGGATTTATTTATTATTAAATAAATAATAAGTATTTATTTAATACTTATGAGAGAAGTTAGATAGGGCAGTGGATAGAACACTGAGCCTGGCGTCTGGAAGACTTGAGTTCAGATTTGACCTCAGATACTTGCTAGCTGTGTGATCCTGGGCAAGCTACTTAGCCCTGTTTGCCTCAGTTTTCTCATGTGTAAAATGAGCTGGAGAAAGAAATGGCAAACCCTGTTCAGTGTGATCACAAAGAGTCAGACATGACTGAAAACAACCAAGCAAAATCATGAGTAGCACACAGTAGTAGACACTTGGTCACTTTCACCTCTGCTGTTAAAACTCATTTGTTCAGTTGTTACTAGTTGGTGCTAGTGGCATAAAGTTCATGGTTAAATTTCTGTTTAGATTTGCTTCATTCCGTGGTTGTGGTTTATATACCTTAGTTCATCCATTTTTTTCTTTTTTGGTACAGACTGCTATTAGATATTATTGTTATGGTTTACAAAATGCTTTTATTTACCTAAATAAAAACAGTAGCCAACATTTAAATATCTTCAAAGTTTTTGAAGAACTTTAATATATTATCTCATGTGATCCTTACAACAACCCTGTGAGGCTGGTACTATTATTACCCCGCTTTGCAGATGAGAAAACTTCGGCTGAGAGAGGTCATACTTTGCCGTGTGACCCTCAGCAAAGTGATTTGCTGAAGGTCATACAATAAGAAAGTGTCTGAGAAAGGATTTAAGATATTCTGACTGTAAGTTATGGGCAGCTAGATGGCAAAGTGCATAGAGTGATGGGAGTCAGGAGGCCCCATCTTCCAGAATTCAAATGCAGCCTCAGATACTTACTAGCTATGTGACCCTGGGCAAATCATTTAACTCTTTTTGCCTCAGTTTCCTCATCTGTAAAATGAGCTGGAGAAGGAAATGGCAAAAACCACTCCAGTACCTTTGCCAGGAAAACCCGAAATTGGATCATGAAGATTTGGACATGACTGAAAAACTCAACTGCAAAGTCTGAATGCTTTACTTCCTAATATAACCTAACTGTCAAATTTTAAATCTTTTAAAGAAGACTTTGTCTCTTTCCTGTTGCTTCTGGCTAGTATTTTTGTTTTGTTTTCCAGTGCTAGTATCATAAAAGAAAGATGTAAGGAATAACCTCAAAGCATAAAATCCAGGACTTTTTGCAAATTGTCATCAGCTGTCCTAGGAAACAGACCATCCTACAGGCTAGCAAGTCTTGTTCCATCACTCAAAGGGTTAATGCTACATCTTCAACTAATTGAAAGGAAAAAATCTTAGCTGTGTTAATGAAGCAGATTGCTTTGACATTTTTGCGTATATGTGTGTACATATCTCTCTCACTTGTAGCAAGGAGGACCTGTCACTTGCCTGCCAGATTTTGGCTTCTGCAGAAAATGGAATCATGATGAGCTGTAATGCAAATACTAAATTCCCAGTCCTCCCACTCATCTTCCCACTCCTTTCACAAACACTTTGGAATGAACTTCAACCAGGAGAAAGAAGCCCAAGAACATTTAAGATAAAACTCAGGCTATGCTCCAAATGACCTTTAGTTCATAGTACTTATTACAAATGTGGTTATAACCTTTGTGTGTCAGAGGTGCTTATATGATGTGAAGGACCCAGGTAAACCCTGAGAAATTTCTTACTTCTGTGGCTTATTCTACTGCTGTATGCATTTTACATTCCAGTCAGACTATTTGATTCAATTAAACAAGCATATAGTAAGTGCCTACTATGTGTCAGGCTACTAAATGATAGAGATTGTTGTGGTTTGTCCTTTGTTTTCAAAGAGGACCATGACATCAGGGAGATGGTGCCATGACTTGCAAGTGACGTGGATTTAAGTGAGGAAGAGCTGTGCAGAGTCACCAGCCTCACTGTCTCCTGGGTCTCCTGGGTCCAGTGGCAAAATATACATCAAGATGACTGGAGATTGATTTTTTTGGCTGCGGATAAAAAAAAGGCAAAAGGCAGTTCTTGCCCTCAAGGATCTTACAGTTGAATAGAGGAGACAACTTGCAACAAATACATACAAAGCAAGATGTAGATGGAATAAATAGGAAATGATTAAAGGAGAGAAAACACTGGAGTTAAGACTACCAACTATTTCTTAAATCATATGTGTTTTTCCTGTTTCTAATCACTTGTGCTGGCTGCTGCTCTCTGGGGAATGTCTTCCTTGAAGGCTCAATTCAGGTGCTCCCTCATCCTGAGGTTTTCCCAGATCTCCCCAGCTTGAAGTCTTCTCTTCTTCCTCCAGTTTTCCTAGAGCACTTTGTCTGGATCTCCTTTGTGCCTATTTCATCTTACTTGTATTTTATTGATTTGGATTTATGTCATGACTCCTCTCACTCCCTCCACCCCCATGTAATTTCCTTGAAGGCAGGAGCCATGTCATTTTTTATATTTGCATCCCTAGACCTTTTCATATAGTAAGCACTTCACAAATGTTTATTGAATTGATTGGATTTCACAAATGGTGGTCGATATGCACCTCACAAATTAGCCATAGTTTTATCATGGGACTAAACCATGGTGTAAAATCTAGTGCTGTTTTACCTGAAAAGCAAAGCTGATGCATTTAGAATCATAAAATTTTATACCTGAATAAACTGAAGTCCAGAAAGGCATGGTTAAGTTTACACAACAAATTAATTGTAGGGCTAGAAGCCAGGCCTCCTGACTCTCAATATGATGCTCTTTCTACTAATTACTTATGTTTACTAAGCACTTTAAGGTTCAAAAAGAGCAATCCTCACAACAATGTGAATCAATTGGTACAGATATTATTATTCCCATTTTATAGGAAGCTGAAGCTCAGTGGGGTTGCATATGACTTGCCTGTGGTCACACAAGTAATCCATATCATAGTGGGGCTTTGAGCCAAGAGCTTTGGTTCCAAATCAGAATTCTTTCCTGTACAGCAAAGGCCCCCTCGGTTCTTATATTCCTCTTGTTCATGGAGCATTTCTAGTGTAGGCAGGATTCTAACATTTTCTCTTCCCTAAATGCCACTGGAGGAATACTTAGCTCCATGAATGATTGGATAAATCCCAAACAGTTCCATTCCCTAAAATAGAAAGAGTTAAGGGAGGAAAAAGCCCTGTGGAGTTTGGATCACCCCAATATGGTTGACCACAGAGTGATTTAGGGAAGTTCAGAGTGGAAGGGATAATTCAGTAAAGGGGACAAACCATTGATTTTGCCAAGCCCCTAAACACATGGGAAGTACTCACATGGGCAGGGAAGATATAACTCTAATGTTGGGATGAAGAGGATATCAGATTGAGTAGAACTCTGACAAAATATGATATTGCTGATCACAGATCCAGTCAGAGATATCAGGAACAAATTATCTTTGTGACCCCTAGACGTGCTTCTGTTTAAGGCCAGAGATGGGCAGAACTATGTAGAAACTCTGAGGGCCACCTCATTTGGCATCCAAAGCTGGGGTGCTTAGAGGCCAAGAAAAAGGATAACTGTAGAAGATCTCCAAATAACTATAGGATTGACCTCTGACTGGAACTCTGCCATCATCCACCTTCTGGAGAAGACATCACAATCCATCCATTAACATCTACAGGAAGAAGAGTGCTGAAAGATAGAGGGAAGCAGCCATGGCATTCAGCACCCAGGAATCATTTACAAATCAGAGATTAATTTATTGTTTTGTTGATTGTCTAGACTTCAAAAAGTGATTGAGAAAATGTTGATAATGCAAATTAAACCTCAGAGTATGTTGTTTGTACATCTGATTGTTAAATATTTACCAGTACACCTCTGATCAAAGGCCAAGCAACACATGCAGGAGGAGGAGAAGGACCCAACCCTGTTGGGGAGCTGCAGGCAGAGTTGATGGACAGAGAAAATATAAAGTCCAGTGTAGACAAGAACCACAAAGGGGATGCAGCTCAGGCTCCTAAAAGATGCAGAAAAAGACAGGTCTTGAGGAGCCACATCAGAAGCATCAAATAGGCCTCTGGGTAAGCATTCCCCACAGACAGGCAGCATTACTAATAATATTTGCATTATTCATCAGTCAACAAATATTAAGTGCTTACTATGTTCCAGATACTGTGCCAAGCACTGGAGAGTACGAAGAAAGTAAACAACAGTCCCTGTGCTCACAATCAAATGATGGGGACAACACAAACTATCTATAAACAAGTTATAATTAGAATAAACTGGAGATAATCTCAGAGGGAAGGCATTTATCTTAAGGGAAACCAGTTTTGTTTTCATGGATCTGTAAATAAACTCATTTGTTCTTTCAGTATTGTGATCCACATACAGAGAACTGGTGATAACACCAATTCAATTCAATAAACATTAATAAATAATTCATAGTAATTCATAAATAAACAACTGCTAGGCACGAGGCACTATGTTAAGTGCTATCACATAGTGAAGTTCCTCAGATTATCTAAACTTAATCTAATGATAAAACTATGACTTTTGAATAGGCTATTTGTGGGGTGTGTATTAACCGTCACTTGTAAAATTCATTCAAATTCAATAAAAATTTACTAAGTGCCTACTCTATACAAGGCCCTCAATATATAAAGAGTAAAAATGGCACACTTCCTGCCTTCAGAGAATTTACATTCTTCTAGGGGGATATGACATAAACTCGGGTAAGATGATATGCCAGTAAGGTGAGATGGGGGCAAAGGAGAAATCCAGACAAAATACTCTTAAGAAAATTCGAAGAGGGAAAGAAGACTTTCAGCTGGGAAGATCAAGGAAGGCCCCAGAGATGAGGTGATGAGCCTTCAAGGGAGCAGAAGACATTTCCCACAGTGGGGCAGCCTGCCTGAAAGTTCAGAGACAGGAAACAGCATGTCTGATTTGATGCATAGCTAATAGTCCACTTTGGCTGGAATGTGAAGTACACAGAGGGGAGTAATGTAGGTGGGAACCAGATGATGAAGGGCCTTAAATGTCACGCCCTTTCTTAGTAGCAGTAGAGTCACTGACGGTTTTTAAGCAGGGAAATGACCTGCTTTGACGTTAAGAAGATAATTTTGGCAGCAGTGGGAGGATAGATTGGAGATGGGAGTCCCTGTGATACACTTTCCCAGCTGCAGCTTTGTATTTGTGTGTTTTTTAAATTAGATGGTCATTATTTAAATTTTCCTGGACAAAAAATAACAGAGGGAAACTTATAAAAACAGAGGACATTGCAGCTGAAGCTATTAGTTTAATAATAATAGCTCACATTTCTATATCATTTTAAGTGCCTGTCTGATCAGTTGTCCAGAGTTCCCTTTGTAGAACACAGCTCTGTTTTTTTGGGAAAGTCTTTAGATATGTGTGTGTATGTGTGTGTGTGTGTGTGTGTGTAAGTGTGCACGCATGCGTGCGTGCCTGTGTGTGTACATCAAATCACTCATTAAAAGCTGATGAATGTTCTCAGCATTTATAAGGTACCATGTAATCATGCCCAGTGAAACTCACAAGCTGGAAAGGTGGGGGTACACTTCCACTTCATTTGTCAATTACAGTGAAACAATAATTTTCTGCATTGTTCATGATGTTTCTGTTTCCTTATGAGCTATTCATTGCTTACTGAGAAGTTTATTGTTTAGTTGCTTTCGGTCATGTCTGACTCTTTGTGACCCCATTCAGGATTTTCTTGGCAAAGACAGTGAAGGGATTTGCCACTTCCTTTTCTAGTTCATTTTACAGATGAGAAAACTGAAGCAAACAGGGTTTAGTGACTTGCCTGGGGTTACACAGCTAATAAGTGTCTGAGACTAGATTTGAACTCATGAAAATCAGTCTTCCTGACTCCAGACCCAGCACTCTGTCCACTTCACCATTTAGCTGCCCCATTATTAAGTATGTTCAAGACCAGAAGTATGTATGTAGATTTTTCTTTTTCTTTCTTTTATTTTTTTATATGAATTGTTTATATAAAATAAATTTTATTATATATAATTATATAAATCATTAACAATTTTATTTATTTTTTATTTTGATTGGAGGATGGAAGAGAAAGTCACTCTTACTATAGGGAAGCTTAAGGAGGTGGTAAAGCAAGGAAATAGAAGGTGAAGAAGGATATCTCATTGCCAGGGCACACCATTCAGAGCCATGAGCAGGGGCTGAGCAAGGTTGGATGCGCAGAATAGATATGAGTCATGAGGGATGAGCCCAAACTGGAGTATGCCAGCAAGGTTTAAGAGTCCAGAAAAGCAGGTCAGAGTTGGAATTTAGAGGTGCAGAGGTCCCATATAAAACAACAGCAGGGTATACAGGCAGATTAGTAGGATTCCAATTTAAACAATATATGAAGAAACACACAGGCAATGGAATTTTAATTAGGAGACTTGGAAACAGCATCTCAAAATCTTGAATGGGCAGGTAAGTTCATAGAACAGAACTACTTAGGCATGCTATTGAGGCTAGGACTGAAACTATCATTCTTTTACCCTATTTTTTGTTTGAAATAATTTTGAAATACATGTTATTGATTTCATTTTTTAATACCTACATTTCTTAGCATATCCTCCCCCTTTCCCCACCCAAGAACCATCTCTTGTAACAAAGAAGAAAAAATGCAGCAAAACTAACCAACACATTGAAAAAGTCAGACATTATATTCAGTATTCCACATTCCTAGCCT